>NW_003852396.1:10420451-10447025 GCF_000181295.1 Otolemur garnettii | reverse complement strand
CCCCCCCCCCGCTGCTGACACTGTGATGAGGAAGGAGTCTTGGCCCTGCAACGTAGGAGTGACAGGTCCCAGCTTCCCCGGGGATCAGAGCTCTAAGACCTCTTTCTGTGTTCTCTCTGTGTGTGAGTAGATAAAGGCCGTGGACAATGGGCGCCCACAGAAGTCCTCCACGGCCCGCCTGCACATTGAATGGATTAAGAAGCCGCCCCCTTCACCTATCCCGCTGACCTTCGATGAACCATTTTATAATTTCACAGTCATGGAAAGCGATAGAGTAACTGAGATTGTGGGGGTGGTGTCTGTGCAGCCGGCTAACACCCCTCTGTGGTTTGACATAGTTGGTAAGTTCGAGTCTTCCAGAGCAATATCATGCAATGGGATAATTGACTGTTTGGAGCAACTAGAAAAAAAAAAAAAAAGACTAACTAACAATTAGTATTAAGATGAAAAGATGTACAGTGCTGGAGTACAAAAGAGCCAGTAAAATGAATAGTCAACCTGTGCTTTCGTTCCGATTCTGTAGCTGAGCTGAACAGAAAGTGCTCTCTGGCTGGATTTTCCATAGTATGTTATTTACTGCGATCTTAATGTCGTTCTGTGTATCATTTAAATTCTATTGTCACACTTGGCTAATCTCATTTCTAAATGTATTGATGGTACTAGACTTGCTGTCCTTCATTTCTCTCTTTTTCTTCACCTTTTTTCTGCATTCTGTTCTTTTTTTTTCTGCTCCCGACTGCCCTGCTTCAAGGTGGCAAGCATGCTCGAGAGATGTTCTATATTCTACAGACAGCTTGTGGGCAGAACTGTTCAACAGAAGGTACCCTTAGTGCAAACACATTTGCTAAAATACAGCTATCCAATCTGCCTTTTACGGGTTTTTTTTTTTTTTCCAAAGCAAATTGAATTACATCTTTCATAACTGCCTGTGACAGGCTGAAGTGCAGCCCACAGATTTCAGACTGGCCTCTAGCAGCTATTACATTACTCGTATCCAATGACTCCTTTGTTTGAGGTTTCATGGGTTTGGATTGGGGGGGGGGTGATTTTTTTTTGCTTTGCTTTTGAGGTATATGGGCTTTTTGTTGTTTTGTTTTTCTCTTTTTTGTAGGTTGGTTTATTTAACTGGGCCCTTTCCAATTGAAAAATAAATTAAAATGTATTCCAGCCCCTCGGTTTTGCAGCAGTAATGCCATTCATATACCAAAAAGCCCCATCAGGAGAGTCCCCTGGCTGCTGTCCACAGAAGGAAGGGCAGGAAATGGAACCTAGATATACAGCCAGTTCAGCCCCCACACGAGCTGAATAGAGAAAGCAGATGGAAGCGTGCAGGGCGGACCTTAGGAGCCAACCTTTAAATTCCTTGAAAGCAAGCAAGCAAGCACACCAGGCTGCAAAAGGAACGGGCAGGGCAGCCCCGTGGCCCTTGGCGACCTGTGGGGAGAGGCACTGGAGGGGACTGTGTGCAGAGCACCGGGAAACAGAACAGTCTGCTGCCGAGAGGGGCGGAGTGTGCGCAGCCCTGATCTGACAGCAGGCCGAGCCCACACTTCTCTGTAGGTGGCAGGGAACCCAGGAGAGAGCTGGTCTGGGGGAATCATTTCCTTCCACCATTCTCTGCCGGGATAGGATGGGCTGGGTCTGGGGGAAGCATTTAGAAAGTTCCCCAGCAGTATTAATTAGGCTCAGAAAAAGAACACCCCGTGGCCCCCATGGTAGAGAAGTTCTCTGGTAGAGAGTTCTCTGAATTCCCAAAAAGAAAGGCTTAGTTTCCACATATGACATTTTATGGAATGACAATAAAGCTTCTTTGTTTTACTTACTTGGCATTAATCACGCCATCCCTGTACATAGCCATCCTCATTCCAACCTTTCAACTTCTTCTTCATCTCCTGGTAACATATTTGAAATGGAATCTCTTCCACCCATAAAAGATGTGCCCAGCTCTTTATCTATCTGCCCTGTAGTTCGCAGCTCCCTAAGATATTATCCAACCAAGTTGCTTCATTTCTGGGGCAATGTGTTCATTGCCTGGCCATTTCTGCAGCCCCCTTCAGTGATCCCTTCACTGCCACCCCTGATCAGAGTCACAGAAAATACATCCCAGTTCTAAGACGTGTCTCCAGAGCTGGGTCCTCAGGGACGTGTGCAGAGGCAATTCCTTTTAAATAGCGTGAAGAAGAGCACAGTAGAAACCAAAAAGCCAACAGGCACCTGTGTGCTGTCCCCAGTAGGGAGAGGAACCAACCTCTGTCCTCAGCCACCATTTACACCCCTCCTCCCTGGATGCTCCAGTTTGCAGGCCTCTCCACAGCCTGGCAGTGCCACTCTCCCCCCGGCATGACCCACGTACACAGCTTCCTGATCCACACACATCCCACCTACCATCCTCATGACCCTGGACACCTCACATGGGCTCTACTTCCCACAAGCACACCTTTCTCCTATGCTCAGACTCTTTACCAGCCCCCTGCCCCCAGGTACCCAGGCCCAGCTCACAGTACTTGCACCCTCCTGCACGTCTGTGGGACTGTACATGGATAAACATGCCTAGTAGCACCGCACGTAACCTTCATTGCAAGTTTTCCTGTCTGTGTTATCCTGTCCCCATTATTGACCCTTCAGGTCAAAGCCCGTGTCCCCTCATGCCTTCTGCCTGCCAGTGCTTCTGTTGCTACCGTCCTAGGGCAAGTGGAGTAAACTCTAGTGACCAACGGAGATGCCTTAGACAGCCAGTACCTTAACCCTGACCTGTCCAGAGTCAGTATGACCTCCCTCCCATTAGCACCTTTGATAAATAGGAACATCCCCAGTCCAGGAAAAGAGGGGCAGATTATAGATGAGCACACTGCCTAGAAGGAATCCCTTTAATCTGCTCCAAGTACAAATCTAGGAACCATTACCAAGAACATGGCATCAGTTTTCAGGTTTCTCTGCCTTTGTGTTTCTAAAGACTATACTCTTCCTGCATAATCCCCTGGGTATCAGGGCACTGAGTAGCTTCCTTAATGAAGACCCACAAGGTTGGCCTGTGGGCTGGATCCTCTGTCAGAGAGATGTCACTGGAAACCTGGTAACTTCCAGCCAAGCTTCTTCTACAAATTGGACTTACTGGGCCAGATGCCCAAACAAAACATGATTTTATTTCCATCTCCACATCCAGCTGACAACATCTTAAAATGCCAACTCTTCATTGCACTGCAGAAGTAAAATCCTTTTCCAGGTGCTGGTTGCTTTCAGTATTGATACAGTTCCCCTTCCACCAAGCCCCCTTTTGAAAATCTTTCTAATGTATCAGAGTCACTTTTTTTTTTTCTCAATTTGCTGACAGTATATTTCCCCTTCTCTAAATACCTGTTGTTTCCTTTATCATATTCCAATGTTTCATTCTCACTTTCAAGATTTCTTCAGCCAGGGAAACGCTCATCTCTTTCTTCCCTCCTGCCTTACCTAAGCATCTTCTTGGGGCCAAGCTAACATAGAAAGGAAAGAGAGGAAGCAGCGCCCTTCAGTGCTTATGAAACTTAGCAGTGCACAGTAGGTGCCCAAGGCACGTAATGTCCGCATGGATCTGAAGTGAGGTTTACATTTAGGTGCAGTCTTTGCCTAGGTAAATATTCTTATGGCTCTTCTGAGGGGAGTCAAGATTCGGTTCCATTGCAGACCCAGTGCATTCAGACACCCCTACAGATACTACAACTTCCTGGCCTGGCACATACAGCTTACAAATGCGATGACTAATGAATGTACATTAGGCAACCAGAAATAATGTTTCAGGCATGCTTATACACAAGAGGACAGCCTCATTTCCACATTTCCAGATTTACCCAATTCTAGTTCAACTGTGTTTCTCTTCCTCCCACCATGATTACGAATTCACAAAACTGTGTAGTGAGCAATTTTGTTCCCAAGCCTGGACCTTTGCACCAAGGATCTGCCAGACACTTTCTTGGGCCTCCAAAGAGATGGCTGCTTAGGATGTTATGTAGCTAAGTCTCTTCAGCTTCCAGAAACAGAAGCTCCACTTGTAACGGAGTGAAGAAAGCTGTAATTAAAAGGAAACATAATAAAGTTCAGCTGTTCTGTGTTGAAACAGCCCAACGCACAGCATGTTCCCTCTCTGTGTTAAGAGAGAGAGAAATTGAAAGGAACACAGATAACCCATAATCCTTTGTGGCTTGATCACATAGCTTCACACTTCTCAGGAGACGATGATAGCAAGTCCCCGGCTCCCCGGTTTACAGACTCTCTGATGTGCACACAATCTGGTCCACAATTCAGTCCTCATATCTTTATCCTGATGGCAAATATTTGAATTGTGAAAGCCGCCATTATTACGCACTTCAAACAATTCCTCTGCACTCACAGAGATGGAGGGTGCTGCCACCCATTCTTTTAGCTTTTTTGCCTGATTTAGACTAGAAAGATGGTTTTCCTTGAAGCTACTAAGCACCTAAAATATCTATATTTATTTATCTCACCCACCACAGAGAGAGCAGAAGGGCTATTTTTGGAAAATAATTCACTGACATAGAGTGCCAGCATGTAGGCCCATCTCTAGAAAAATGTTCCATGTTGCCGATCCGTAAAGGCTGCCTTGACCCTGAGCTTGTTGTAGGTGCCTATAGACTTTGCATTCTTATTTGCTGCTATCTCTTAAGCTTCCACTTGTCCTTGAACCTCGTCCCCAGTGAAGCTATGGCTTAGGGTCGGATCAGTGAGGCAAGTTAAACTCTCTTAATAGCTCTACCAGTGGCCTTGTTCCCTGACGAGAGCTTGGGCATCTCTGGGCCTCCCCAAACCAGGTGGTCGTATTTCGTTAACACAACACTCTTAACCCAGCTCTCCTGAGAGAAGCCATGTGACTTCTACTACAGCTATTTCTCCATCAGGGTGACTTTTGCTCAGAGTCATTAGATTAGCATCAAACACTTCATTTCTCTTGTTCTGCCCTCTTTCCCTAATCGGATCCCAAATAAGTCTCTCTTTTCTCCATAGCAACAATCTAGTCTATAGGAGTGCATCTGAGCAGACATGGGAAAATAACAGAAAGCCTGAAACACATCATATCAATACATTAGTGTTTTAAGAAAATGAACTTTACGATAGATTCCAGAGGGGTTTTCCCTCCTCCCACCGTTTCCTGACCTCTGCCCAGTGCCTCCTGCCTTCATCATAATCACCGTCCTCAGCTGGGTACTATGCTTGCTTTCGTTCCAAGGCAGAAATTATTCACGATGAAACCATAACTGGTGTTTAACATTTTTCCTTAAGTTCAGTGTACACGCCCAGCCTGACTGAACAGCTGTAGACGGCTCCCTTAATTCATTGAGAACTCAGCAGCTCAGTGTTCGGGAAGCTTCTCACGTAATACTTCCCCTTGCTGAGGACTAGATTTGGGCTGGTGTTTTTATAACTACACGTGCAGTGGGATGATACTGGATAGGGTCCTGAAAGCTTCTCTAAAGGGGAGGCTGGGTGATTTTCACTACTGAATCTCTTTACCAAAAGAAGGTGGTGCTACGTACCCTTTGTAAAAGAAAATCTTAACTAAACCAGCCCGGTGCTCTGCTGCCTGGAGCATTGAGGCAGTAGCTGCTGGCTCAAAGTATTTTCACTCGTGCCCCATTTTTTAAACCCGTTAGGACATTCCCGCTTGTTAAGTTTAACTTTAGAATCTGATAGAAATCCAATATGCCTCTTCTGCTCTTTGTTTACTCTATTACACCTGTCTTGGCCAAAAGTGGTCCAAGAGAAATGTCCCCGATGTGAATTATCTGTTATGTGGGCTGTTCACAACCTCGCTTTAACCATCTCTGCCGCACACCCCTGCAGCAATGCTCAGCCTGGGGCTTCTCTAATCTCCCACTTAGTTGAAGCTCAAACCAGCTCGGCAGTGTCCTCCCTGTCCCCACCTTTTGTTTCGCTGACGCCCCTGCACCGAGCACACTCTGGCTTTGCATGTTGTGTTACTGGCTCTGAGCAAGCACACCTTGTTTAACGGAATGCTGCCAGTGGAAACGGACTCCTGGCACTTGATACTCTCACCCTGGGTGATTTGGGCACGGTTTCCTACGAAAATGAAATAGTCTCTCAGGCTAAAAGGGAGCCTGAAAAATGAGCCCCAGGGGAAAGATGTGGAGTCGTTCATGAAATGGGATGCTTAAGTGGTAGGTTGTTAAATTGTGTGAGGGTTAATGGTGAACTGCTGGTCTAGATTCTGTGGTCCCATGTCAGAAATGCATTTTTAAAACTCAGGGAAGATTTTGTTTTACATGAAATCTTGGCTCAACTAGGAGCAAATGTCCTAGACACGTGTAGTGGCGGCTGCTAGCTCTGCTGGTAGGTAGGGAGAGTTTATACGCGCTCTATCGAGTTCTCTCCACCCTGCTGGCTTCAGGGTCTCTCTCCCCTGCGCCTGTAGAGGCTTCTGGTCCAGAGTATTTGAGAGAGTCACAATGAGTGAAGGGGACACGCACAGAGAGAAAGAGAAAGAACTAAAAGAATGACAATCATAAAAGTAGCCAAAAGTGTTAGCTGATTCTGCCTGTCTTCTCTTTCATTAAAAAAAAAAAAGTTATTTAATAACAGCAAACAACTAAGGAAAAGCACACCATCTCTATGCCCTATATAAAATATTTAAATTTTATGCCACTAACCGCATGCAATGATTACATATTTTTAAATAGGGCCCTGAGGAAACAAATGTGAGTGTAAGTCAGTGAGCGAGAGTAAATAGGGCTGTTCCCTCTCCCTGTGAGCAGTAACTGAGACTGGAAATCTTTGCTTGTACGTTCTCTAAATTGTATTTTCATTAATCATTAAACTGGAGCAAACTAAAGTTTCATAAAATTGGCATCATTTTTATTTTACCTTGACCTACAAATTTTCACCTTCTAAAATAATGTAAGGAAAACAGCCTAACGATGATTCTGAATGTGGTTTGATACAAACCATCAGAAACCACCTGAGAGGTTATGTTCTCCTCTTTCCTACTCCGTGAGTCTTTTGAGGCAAATTTTTTTTTTTTTTTTTAAGTTTCCATGGTAGGGTTTTTGCTGTTGTCATTTGTGGGATTTTTTTGTCTTTTTTTTTTTTTTTCCGGAATGTACCACTTGCCGGCAAATGATTTTTCTTCGCTTGTAAAGCTGGTTATTCACGGCTCTCGAATCTGCCTTCCGTGGGATTCCACGCGGTTATGGACATGAAATGGCGGCCCAGGCTTGCGTCTCTTCTTAGTACAGACTTTCCCCCCTGTCTCCTTATTCTGTTCTTCAAAAGATTTCTTTGGAGTTAACATTTAGTGCTCCTCAGTAAATCAATTAAAGATATTAATTGGATGATGAACCTCTTTTTAGATGAAATTTCTGAAAAAGTATATAATCTCCAACCAATTCTCTGGTATCCTCATATCTCCATAACTTTAATTAAATGTCAAGGGCAATTATTTTTCTCTCTTCCAGTTAGGTAATCTTAAGTATATATGACAGCTGCAGGCAATAAGTATTGGAAATATATATGACCAGGTTTTTTTTTTAAAAGTAAACCATATTATTTATTTTGACTCACTGTATATCAAAGTTTAGTTATTCAGTTAAAATTTTACTTTCTCTTAACTGATCTGCCTATTGATAATTATAACATCATAGAAATGTTTGTTCATTGATTAGCAAAATGAAAAATGCAACCACGTCTGTCTTAAATTTTTTTTTAAAAAAAGAATAAAAATGAAATTCAAACAATGTAGATGTAAGAAAATCCAAGATTTCAATTCTAAAATATGAGAATCAGTAAGTTCATGGTCCTACCTACTGTAGTTAAATAAAATTACTATATAAAACCAAAATTGACACCACAACATTTCAGACTAAAATAAATAGAGCTGTGAACATATACTAATATATCCATAATTAAAGTCATTCCGGCATTTATGCCATTATCGTCTCTGTTCCTTAAAAAAAAAGAAATCTTTCATTTGGGAACATCATAATCCGCACTTTTGTTCACAGAGATAGCAATATCAGCAGTAATCTAAACAATGGCCATGTTGTCTTAAACATACCCGTCACAGACTGTGCCTTACACCTGTCCCTGGGGCATGGAGGGAAAATTTTTATATAAATTGTTTTATAAGTTAGTGTCACATAAGCTGTTGCTTTCTCTACTTCTTTCTCAATTTTATTTTGTGAGTCTCTCATAAATTTTCAACTTTGTTAGAAGAAAAATAATTCCCACTGTCAATATGGCAGAAAAAAATTCTAAAAGTATCCCACTTACAGATATAGAATTCTTAATATGAAATTAAAATGTTTTTTGCTTTTTCTTCCCAGGATTTATAATTTTATTTCTGACATATAAATGAGGAAATCTGAATTACACCAGCCAAATGTTTACCATTTATCCTGAAATAGACTTTGTCTTCTCATTTTGTGAATAATAGTTGGACTATTTGTTTAGTTAGAATTTAATCTACTTTGGAAAAACAAAAAAAAGTACAAATTTCTACAGAAGCCACAGGGGTTGGAGGGTCTTCAGGTTTCTAAATAGTTTCTGGAGTCAGTTTATGCTTCATACTCTATCATCACTGCTGAGAATTTCCTTTGCAATACATTCCTTTTTTATGACATTTGTTATGCATTGTAGAGGCTGCGTTTTGAAATATAAATTAAGGGAGGAATAAAGAGGTCTCATTTAAGATATACAAAATTGAGCCATAGGGATGCCTGTCAAAAACATTTCTATGTAAGAGCTCCCTTTAAAGACATATGCTTTAATATGTGTAGTAACTTCTCAGATGTGCTAATTTCATGTTATTTCTGTGAACTCGTCAGGGGGGAATTTTGACAGCTCTTTTGATGCAGAGAAGGGTGTTGGGACAATTGTCATCGCAAAGCCTTTGGATGCAGAGCAGAGGTCCATCTATAATATGAGCGTGGAGGTCACCGATGGGACGAATGTTGCTGTCACTCAGGTGAGGTGTGAAATCACTGAATAGCAGGAGTGCTGAAACAACTGCAGGGTCGGGGGCAAGCAATGAAAACAGTGTATGAGAGGAAGTTAATTACATTCATGGACTTCTAGTATTTAAAGAGAATCATTTTAGAGAACAGTCTAGAGAAAGGATTCTGTCGATGGTACGTGTATATCTTAGCTGCCTCTTCTGAGAAGCTGTGATTGTCCATGCGTGCAACGTGATTCGCGTTTGTTTTCTGATCATTACTGTAGATTTGTCTCTTTGACAGTGGAGTTAGCATCCCTGCATTTACAAAGGGGAGGACATTTATATCGTCTGAGTTAATATGCCACGATATTCTTCACCTTCTCATTTTTTTTACTCACAGAAAATTATAGCTAAAGAATATCTGGAGTCCAAATTCATTTTGTAGACTAAGCTAAGCTAAGCAATCTATCCAAGGTCACATGGGCTTAGTAAAGAACAAGGGCTGGGATGTGGGTGCCCTGACTCCTTTCTCCTGTTCTCGCCTCTACACCATGGTTCTTTATCCTGACAGAACAGAAGAGTCCTCTAGTTGTGGGGGATGTTTAAAAACACCGATGGTGGCTGGGTGCAATGGCCCACACCTGTAATCCCATTACTCTGGGAGGCCAAGGTGGGTTTATCACTGGAGCTTCAGAGTCCAGACCTCCATCTTTACTAAAAATAGAAAAACTAGCCTGTCATGGTGGCAAGCATCTGTAGTCCCAGCTACTGGGGAGGCTGAGGCAAGAGGATCACTTTGAGCCCAAGAGACTGAGGTTGCTGTGAGCAATCATGATGCCACAGCATTCTATCCACAGTGACAGAGTGAGACTCTGTCTCAATACAAACGAACAACCACACACTACTGATGGCTGCATGCTGGGCCTCGAGATCATTTGTGATTCTACATGCATCTAGGGGTCAAGGACCCTTTGTTACACTACACTTCACCCTGAGAGTGTGTGAAAGGACGGAGAGAGCCGGCAGGGGGAAAAGATCCCCAGGCTCTTCACATAGCTCCAAACATCTTCCTAAGTGAGAATAAGACATGTTAAGTGTCCATGTGGGGCCCTAAATATGCGAGGATGTTTGTTTGGTCTTATTTCTTAGCACCGAGACCTGGGCTGTTCTGACACATGTGCATATGCTGTAACTCCCTCTCTTCCTCCTGGCTTTGTTTCCTTGTTCCCATGACCCCAGAAGGCACCACTAATTAATCAAGGTCCTTTTCCCGACTCAGCCCAAGCGTGTCACCAGAATCATTCTCAAAATCATGCTTCAGGTCATGAAGATGAAACGTTTGCAAAGCCTAAATAAATAAGTGTTGGTTTGTACTAAATATGATGTAAGCTTCTGCAACTAGCGAGTTTAAAAAGGGGAGATGGGAGTAGTTCACATACTTGTTTGGCCAGCTGCCTCTTAGTTTGAAACTGTTTCAAAAGTATAATGAGTGTCCTTTGAGTCTATTAATAATTATAGGGTGGTAGAATTTGAAGGAAACAACAGGTTTCATTTTAGTACAACCCCTTTCCTTTACCTCCCATCAAACTGATGCCCTAGCAGGGGAAGGGACTTGCACGTGATAAGGCAGCCAGTGTCTGACAATTCCTGACCCTCCTGCCTCTGTCTTTTCTCAACAACTAGGATGACCACACAACCCAGTTTGCCTTTATGCGTCCCATTACACCTTGCACTGGTACTATCAATACCCTCTTCACTCTCAAAATTGCCCCAGTTGGGACAGTAATTATGGAATCACCTGCCTGAAGCCACACTGCTTCTGGGTATTTTCAGAACTAAAACACAGACACATAGAAAGGACCTGGTGGCTGAGGTCCTATATAACCACACAACCTGAGAGCAAGTCCCCACAATGGAGAAAAACAACCCACCCACCTGGAGGACTGCTAAGTCTTTAGTATTAATTCACTTTCAATGTGAATTTAAATCAGGTCTTTAAAATTAGCTCTGTCTTAGTATTATCCAACCGCAACTTTTTAGTGCCACTTAAAAACATGAGACATATTTTGAGTAAAATACAACATACAAATAAAGCATGGCACCATATTCATTTCTAGATTTCTCTCCAGAGTTTCATTATCAATTGAATTAAATGTGATATTTAGTGTGTCCAGGATGTTATAGATCTTTAAAGAATTAAATATTCCTTGAATGAGTGAGTGAATGGTAGATACTGTATAGTCAGTGTAGTCTACATGGAGAGGATGCTAGCTTTTCAAAGCACACAAATTATTCATGTTAACAACAACCACAAATCATCAGTGAAACTTTTACTTTAAAATTTCACTGGGACCTGATAGATGTATGCTACAGAATAGAGAACCAAGAGATGTACCCAGCCACCTATCGTCATTTGATCTTTGATAAGCCTGTCGAAAACATAAATTGTGGGAAAGATTCCCTATTTAACAAATGGTGCTAGGTGAACTGGCTGGCAATCTGTAGAAAACTGAAACTGGACCCCCACTTTTCACCATTAACAAAAATTGATTCTCACCAGATAAAAGATTTTTAAACTTAAGACATGAAACTACTAGGGTACTTGGAGAGAGTGCAGGAAAACACTTGAAGAAATTAGCCTGGAAGAATATTTTATGAGGAGGACCCAACCCCCAGCAATTGAAGCAACACCAAAAATACATTATTGGGATCTGAGCAAACTAAAAAGCTTCTTCACAGCCAAGAACACAGTAAATAAAGCAAGCAGACAGCCCTCAGAATGGGAGAAGATACTTGCAGATTATGTTTCTGACAAAGGTTTGATAACTAGAATCCACAGAGAACTCAAATTAATGAATAAGAAAACAAGTGATCCCATCTCAGGGTGGGCAAGAGACTTGAACAGAAGCTTCTCTGAAGAAGACAGGCGCACAGCCTATAGACACATGAAAAAATGCTCATCATCTTTAATCATCAGAGAAATGCAAATCAAAACCACTTTGAGATATCATCTAACTCCAGTAAGGTTAGCCCACATCACAAAATCCCAGAACTTCAGGTGTTGGCATGGATGTAGAGAGAAGGGAACACTTCTGCACCACTGGTGGGAATGCAAGCTAATATACTTCTTTTGGAAAGAAGTTTGGAGAACACAGATGGAACTAAAAGTAGACCTGCCATTTGATCCTGCAATTCCTCTACTAGGTATATATCTAAAAGACCAAAAATCATTTACAACAAAGATATTTGCACCAGAATGTTTATTGCAGCCCAATTCATAATTGCCAAGTCATGGAAGCAGCCTAAGTGTTCATTGACCCATGAATGGATTAACAAATTGTGGTATATGCACCATGGAATATTATGCATTCATAATAAGATGGAGACTTTACCTCTTTTATGTTTACAGGGATGGAGCTGGAACATACTCTTCTTAGTAAAGTATCTCAAGAATGGAAGAAAAAGTATCCAGTGTACTCAGTACTATTATGAAACCAATTTATAAACACCCACACTTTCAGATAAATGATAAAACACAACTATAGCCCAGAATGAAAGAAGGAAGATGAGGGGGAGGAGAGGGGAGGGGGGAGGCCAGGTGGAGAAAGGATAATTGGCGGGATCTCACCTATTGTACATAATGCAAAGGCACATGTCAAATCTATTAAGATTAGAGTAGAAATATCTTAACACAACAATTAAGTAAGTGAGGTGAAGGCTGTGTTAACCAGTTTCATATAAGCATTCCAAATTGTATATAAAATCAGCACATTGTACCCCATAAATGCATTAATGTACACAGTTATGATTTAATAAAAAAAGAGAATTATTAAACAGCATTTGTTCTGCAAATTTTCTTTTAGTTAATGCCATATTCTAAGAACCGTAGTAGGTGCTAGATGTTACAATCATGGTGAGTCAGAGTTTTAAATCCAGATGACTGACGAGCTCATTTTAAAAATTAATATGGGATCATATATTGCAAGAATGGAATGTGCACATTGCTCAAGTCTTGTTTTTGTTGATTTTATTTCAGACTAGTATACAGTAAAATTTATCTCCATAGAGGTTCAGATAGAGTTAGAGAATTGGGATGAACTTGGAGGTGCCCCCTGGTAGGGCCAAGATAAGGACATTAATAAAAGGTGTCAAGAGATTTCCTTGTCAAAAGCATCCAAGTCACTCTGTGTCTCCAGAGCCCATGACCCTTTTAAGAAGTGAGAATTAACACTTTCCAAAGTTAAGTATAAACTCCTGTCATCATTGTTACCATCAGAAAACCATTACTCTGTCCACTGAGCTATCTTGGGGCCTGACCACCTCACCAGTCCCTGCCGATCCAGGCCTCTCACATTCGCCTCATCTTCCCTGGCAGGAAGCTACTCTCTGAATTAGTCAGCACCCTCCACGTCAAGGACATTTTTACCAAAGAATGTTTTGAGAAATACAAAGCAATCTAGATTTCTTTTACAAATCACTGAAACATGCTCCAAAACCATGATCTTAGGCAAATGCAACTTAATGATTCTACCATCAACATCAAACAGATACCCCTTTACCATATAACTAAATAAATGTCCTATAGCCCCAACACACCTGTTCAGTTTTCCTGTGGAAACTCTCCTTTGTTCATTTGGAATCATAAAACGTGGTATGACACAGGCTTCCAATTGGCCATAAACAACATGTTGAACTTTACTTCACAAATGTCAAATAAATCAGAAACTTACTGATTTTGCATCTACGAGAAAACCCTTCCTTCATCTTCAGTTTTGTCCTGTTCTCCCAACTCTCACGGGAGTTTTGTGCCTCAGAGCTATAATACCAACAAATAAACATCGGTTCTTTACGGAGATTCCCTAGTTGTGGGTATAGAATGTGAGAAGGTCCTGTGGATTTCAAGTTATAAAGATTCAGATGAACTAAATGCAAGAGCAAATCTTGCATTTCTGTCTCCAAGATACTTAGACATTCTACAAGGCATTGGAATGCCAATAAATTTTTTAATAAATCTTGGCATGCATGCATATTTCTCTAGAGAGAAAGCCCATAGTTTTTGTCAAATGTTAAAATGGGTATGTGGCCTAGAAATGATTAAGATAAACTAACTCCTTAATACATTTCCATTAGCTGGCAACTATAATTAAAAATTTCAACATATAATCACCCATTTTTCATAGGAAACCAGAATAATAATGACCAGAGGGACCATTATTCCTATAAAGGCTCCCCAGCATTGGCACCTAGAGTCTTTCAAAACACCCCATTGTTTTGGGTTAATAAAGAGACAAGTTTGTTTACCAAAGCCTTGGAAAGCATTAACTTCCTTCAATAATTTTTTTTTTTAAATAATCAGTGGAGGAGGGGGAAGGTGCCACCATTCTTCAGTACTGCAGAAGTGTTCTGTCCTTGTTGATGTCTTAGAAGCCCAGAGGTGAGCAAATGAGTGTGGCTGAGAGGGGAAGGATGGAAGGGGTGATGTCCTGCCTGCAGTGTCTGGCTGGAGAGGAGTGGAGGCGTCACAAGCAGCACAGGCGTTACAAGAGAGGGAGGAATAGAGAGTGTCCCGGTGGAACCAGAGGTCCAAAAGAGCAGCAATAATGAATACCAAAGAGAATGGGCTCACCACTCATTGGAACAGAAGGAGTGCTACAATACCATTTTAAGAGGAATTCTACCCCTAGGACTTTGGTGCTTACATGCCATTTACCATGGAAAGAAGAAACCAGGATTCCTTGCAGAAATAGCTAACTCCAGCCTTGGGAAGGAGCCTGGATCATGTTTCCCTGTCAGAAAACATTTATGGAATTATGTGGAAAGGTGACAAGAGGCACCAGCTAGCTTAAACTGCTTCCACCAGTCAAAAATGGAATAATTTTATCATCAGAAAGAACAATGGAATAATGGCTGTAATGGACTGAAATAGGTGAAAAAGATTTTTAAAAACCCAAGTGTTTACATACATCAATCCTCAAAAACAAATTCGTTTAATGCTCACAGTTACTCACGGAGGCAGGTACTATTTGTGGTAGGCAAAATGGCTCTCCTTCACCTCCCTGAGGTGATGTCCATGTCCTAATCTTCGGAATCTGTGACTGTTGATGAGGACTGTCTGGAAATTATCCAGCCATGTACATCTCTATTTTTCATATTACATGGCAGGATATGTTCCAGACAGCCCTTGTATGTTAGATGGCAAAAAGGACTTTGCAGATGTAATTAAGGTTTCGGATCTTAAGATTGGGAGAGAATCCCGGAACACTCAGGCAGGCCCAGGCATGTCACAGGAGCCCTGAAGTCGAGACAGCAAGGGGGATGTCAGAGGTGGGAAGCGTAAGAAGGGCTTGGGGCATCGATGCTAGTTTGAATATGGAGGAGACAGTGTGACAAGGAAGGCAAGTAGCCTTAAGGAGCTAGAGAGGCTCCCAGCCATCAGCCAACAAGGAAACAGGGACCCCAGACCTGTGACCACAGGCGGGTGTATTGGGTCAACAACCAGAGTGAGCGTGGAGCAGATTCAGCCTGTGAGCTTCCGGAAAGGAACGTGTCCCTGCCAACTGTGACACACAGAACTGTGAGATAATCAGTGTTTTAAACTTCTGAGTGTGTGGTAACGTCTTAGGATAGAAACAGGGAACTAATTTACTGTTAGCATCCCTACTTTATAAATAAAGAAATAGGGGTAAAGTAAGGCTGATTAACTTGCGGTTAATAGGTGCAGATCCAGGCAGCTGAGCTCCAGAACCTGCTCTCTCAACCAGGACACCTGTGTTTTTCAACCCTCTTTATCTCACCACACACTTGAACCTATATTTAAACTTCTGCGACAAACTTAAATTATGTTGGAAAAAAAAAAGAGTATACTTACTGTGCTTTGAACTTCTTTTGAAAATAATTTAACTAATGATTTTTTTAAATTTTCACAGAGCACCTAAGCTCCTCTCACAGGACATGGCATGCCGCAGTGCTCTGGGTGAAAATCCCTGCACTACGCTATGCTGCCTCTCAGAGGCAAGATGAAGGCTTCCCTGTGTGTTCTAAGGCAGGAAAAGAAGGGCCCGTAATTCTCCCAGTCAGGAGGGAGCCAGTCTTTGAAGGTGCCTGCTGGGGGAGCATGATGCCACCAGTGGCTGTCAGAATGTCCTACATGTAGCCACGTAGCCTGGGTAGAGAGCAGAGTGCCTCAACCTTAGACCTCTTGCTTCAACCTACTGAGCATTTGGGCCCCAGAGACACACTTTACCAAGGCTGAGAAATTATGAATTTTTATAACTTTCCCCATACATCTGCCAGAACCATCTGAGTTATTGCATCATCATAGCAAATTCAAACAGCATGTAGAACATGGCTCTTCCTGAGGGCTAGCAGATGAAACTACATAGTTAACACCTGATATTTGTTTGCATAATAAACTAACAAGGCACATTCTTAAGCTTCATTTCTCTGTGACAAAGGGTGGTTAAGTTAGTTCTTATCATTACACTCATTTTCCACAGAGGCACAGACTAGTTAGGCCTCTTAGGTATATTATACACAGGGCAAGAGGTACAAACCCACCTCTCCCTTCTCAAAATTAGACACCATCCCAGGACCTTTCTACTGTATATTATATATACAAACTATGTAATTTAATTCAGAGTGAAAGCGTCTGGTGTCATGGAAGCAGCACTGACCCAAAGTCAGGTGACCCAAGGTCAAGTGGGCACTTACCCAACTGCTGTCTCTTCCCAGAGAAGGGAGCTCACCCTTTGTTGGAGGCTGTTTCTTCTGCATAATAGGCATAAGACCTCACGTGCTCATGGGTTTTTGTAAGAATGAAATAAATATGAGAAGGGTCTAGGAATCTGTTGTGTGCTGGACACATACAGACTTTATTAATGTCTGTTTCTCCATTAACTTAAAATTAGCTATAAAATAAGCAGGTGGCATTTATTGTTATTTATGAAATACACTAGAGAAAGCCATAACCAAATAATAACCTAAAAGTTACATTGATTTGATTTAAGAACTCGTGGTGTGCAATTTCATGATTTCAATATGTTTTTCCTGTTCAGGTTATACCTAGGATTTCTAAAGATAGGAAAATCAGCTTATTATTTGTATGCTCCGCAGCCAACCCTGAGATTAAAAATATCTTCTAGTAATCTCCAAAATCCTTATGTCCAGTTTACTGAGGTGGCCACAGTCTTTCTGAGAAAGGTCTGCGTGTGCTGGGCTGGGACCTCCGGGACCACTAGTCCTCAGGTTTGGTTTGCCTTGACCTTCTCTGCTTCGAGGATTCCATACCTCGTCTGTCTCTTAGTGTAAGGTTTGGAATTCCTAACTGGACTGCCGCCTTAAAAAGAATATTTTCACCTTGAAGATTTGGACTCTGTCTTATCCCTTCCCTTTGCTCTGAACCTGCTTAGAAAGGGGAAAAAAAAACAACCAAAGGTCTTTTGCTAAAGCTGCTCTGTGATTCCCTGGATCAAGGAACCTCATGGGACATCTGCCCCATCTCTCCACCTTCTTTTTTTCTTTGCCTCTCAGCAGGTGAAAAGGCAGTGGTCCACATCGTCCCTGTGTATTTGATGGAACAATTACAATTGTATATAGATAAAATAAGGCAGCAAGCCAACTCTTAAGATGTGAGACTTTCTATTTTTAAAAAAATGATAAAATTTCACTGTATGTAATAGATCTGTGCCTGCCAACTTATGGGGAAATCAATTTTTGAAAATGGATTCCCATTTTAAAAGAGCAAGGAACTTTCTATTTCAGATAATCTCATGATTAATGTTCCTGAAATGAGGATGGAATCATTTGTCTATTTTATAAATTAGGATTTCTCTATGGCAAAATATACAATGTTTGCTCACATCCTGTGTGATAAACATTACACACTTGTTTTATGTATATGTAATTTAAATGCACGTGGAAACGCTGTGATACAGTGATAACACAGCTGGCTCCGTGAGACCTGGTCTTCGGTCTGGCCTTGCTGTTGTGACTCAGGGCACGTATGTTAACTTCTTTGGTTCTCTTTCTTCCCATTGGTAAATTAGAGATAATAATGCTTAAGAAATGAATATGGTACAGATTTATAAACTATAAACCAAGTACAAGCTGACAGGATTTTTCTACTCACATGTTCAAAAGCAAAACTTGTAAGCGTGAGGAGAGTACAAGTGGCTTCCCCCTTGAAATCACAGCTATAGGATGTTTTAAATATGGTTTTGAAATACCAGCAGAGGCAGAAGAGAATGTCAGTAATTTAGGACTTAATTGGCTCTAATAAAAGATGGAGCCTTTGCCCCGCAGCTCGCCCCAGAGGCGCTTCATACCAGGCGCCTTTGTAAAGCAGAGCTTGGCTTCTGCCCAGACTTAGCTTAGATGAGCCTGCAACGCCCCAGTGTTTGTGCTGGGCAGCCTGGAAACCAGCTCTGCAGAGACTTCCTGTATTCAGGTTCCCCCTGCTTTGATTTCATTGTACTTCTTTAGGCATTTCAATTACCATTTTGAACACAACATCTTTGAGAGTTACTTTGCTTTGTTTGTTAGTTCAGGAGCTCACAAATGGCCCCAACTGTGGGAAATAAAAAGCAAAGGGGGAGAAGGAAGTCTTTCACAGAGAAACACTTGTTCTGACTGTAGATTAGGTTCAGGACAAAGCAAGCAGAAAGAGGCAAACTTTTCAAGAGCACATCAACTTTGAAACTTCATGAAGGTCAGGGCAGTCTCGCTGCCTGGAAAGACTTTTTTTTCTTTATTCTGTTAATATAACTGAAGTCAAATATTTTAGCATCTTGACTAAGTTAACTTGAACTTTTTAAAGGAAATAATGGACATTCAGAAAATCTAGTGTGGTTTTGCAAATACAGTAGAGATGAAAACAAGTCCCAAACTCCATCAGCACATTTCTCAACCTTTTTCTATCACAAACTACAGCTTGTCCCATGTCAGAGCAGGTCATTCTGGCACAGAGGTGGTGGCACTACCCCATTTCTCAAGTAAAACAAACATATCTACCAAAGTCCATGATCATGCTGCTATTTATATAGATAAGCATGATCTGCTGATATTTCTTTTAAAAAGGAAATAATTATCTGGAATGCAGCCAAACACTAACATATTATTTAATGGAGAATCATTAGAGGTTTTTTATTAGTCAGGAATAAGACAAGAGCATCATGATGTTCACTACTATTTACTGTTGTGCTTTATTAGCCAATATAACTAGACAAACAAAAGCAATTCATGTCGTAAGAATGACCAATAAAGAGGCAGCTGGGCATGGGAGTGCATCCACAGTCCCAGCTACTGAGGAAGCTGAGGCAGGAGCATCACTTGCACCCAGGACTCAGAATCCAGCCTGGGCATCACATTGAGACCCTATCTCTAAAATAAAAAATATAAATAAAATCTATTTTAAAAAGTGAAACTTGCATTTCTTTTAAAAAAAGGAAAAAAGGTAAAATTATCTCTGTTCTCATGCATTATAATTACATATCTGATATCGCAAAAGAGTGGTCTTCAAATTTAGGATCTAAAAAAAAAGAGTGAACAGAAAAACTATTATAAATGATAAGAAATTTAGTAAAATAACACATTGTAAATTTAACATACAAAAGTCAGTTGCCCCACCCCAAAAAAATAACAGTGAAAAGATATATTAGAAAAGAAAGTCCCATTGGGATAGAACACTCGTAAACTTTAAAAAGTATTCAAACACTATTTAAGGAAAACTGTAACTTCCCAGAAAAACAAAATGGTAGATTTAAACAAATGAAACAAGAAAACCACATTCTTGGATAGGAAGACTACATTAAAAAGTCACTTCTCCTGTAGTTAACCTATACTTTTAGCATAATTCCAATTAAAAATACTATAATGATGGGCAGTACCTGTGGCTCAAAGGAGTAGGGCGCTGGCCCCATATACTGGAGGTGGTGGGTTCAAACCTGACCCCAGCCAAAAACTGCAAAATATAATGTGTGTGTGTGTGTGTGTGTGTGTGTGTGTGTATTATCATGAGGAAAGAGAATTTCTTAAGCCCAAGAGTTTGAGATTGCTGTGAGCTGTGATGCCACAGCACTCAAACCAAGGGCAACATAGTGAGACTCTGTCTCAAAAAAAATACTATCAAGTTTCTGTTCAGTGCTATGTAAGTTCATTAGGAAGAACAACAAACCAGGAAAACCTGAAAAAGAATAAAAATAGGGCCTAGCCTTTCCAAACATCAAAATGTACTATAAAGCCTGTATAATGGAAACATTTTGAACTGATGAATGACAAGACAGATCAATCAACAGAACAGAATGGAAAATTCAGAAGTACACTAACTGCACATACACATGTAAATTCAGTTGACAATAAAGCTGGCTCCTCAAATCAGTGGGAAGTGATGGTCTTCTAAAAAGTGACATTGAAATAGATGGAACTCCATATGGAAAAAAAATAGAAGTAGATCCATCTCTCACATAATATACCAGGAAAAATTCCAAATGAATTAGAGATGTAAATGAGTGGAAAGGGAACATATAAATGCTATTTTTTAAAAGGGTGTGTTCATTTATAACCTGGAGATGCAGAAAGTGTTCCAAAGTATGACTTAAACTCCAGAGACAATAAGAGAAGAGATGGATAGAAAATCATCATGAGCAAACTAAAAATACAAAATTAAAAACTTATTTGCAATTTATATCACCAAGTTTCCAAAAATAAGGAAGGAAAATGTCATGTAACCCATAGAAGAATGAGCTGATATAAATTGATTAACATAAAAAAATGCAAATGGTTCTTAAATATATGAAAAGACTCTCAATCTCCTAATAAGAGAAAGGCAAATTAAAACTACACTGAGATGTCAGTTCTCGTCTGTCAGGCTGGCAGAAAATCCGCAAGTCTTAACACATAACTCTGTTGGCAAGGCTCCACAAAACAGTCATTCTTGTATATTGTAATGGGAATGCAACAGATAGAACTTTGGGGGAGGAAAATTTGGGAAATACCTAAGAAAATTCCAGAAGCACTTATCCTTTGTCCCAGTTCTAGAGCCCAAATACATGTTAGCAAAAGGATGGAAAGACATGGGTGCAAGGCTCTTCCTTTCACATTTGTTATGAGACTAAAAACTGGGAACATCTTAAATGAGCACCAGTAGAAGACCTCTTGAATTAACCACAATACATCTACCCACTGGAAGAATATTTCTATGCTGCTGTGCAGTTATCTTCAAAATAGAAAGTAGAGTTTCTCAAGACCAAGACTGTTGAGATTTTGGGTCAGGTAATTGTTTGCTGTGAAGGGCTACCCTGTGCATTGTGTGATACTTAGCAGCACCCTGACTGCCCCGCCAAATGTCACTAACACCCCTCCTCCCGTGTAGCAACCAGAACTGTCTCCAGACACTGCCAGATGTCCCCGGGGACATCCTCCCTGGTTGATAACCAATGTTAATGTTATTTTAATTGTAATTGTAATGTTAATGTAAATAGCATAGTGGGGGGAAGTATATAAAATATGTTTATATTAACAAAATAGATGGGTAAACCATAACACTAAAAAAAAATTATAAGAGAAGAAAGGAATAAGGGGAAGGTATAGAAGCTTAACTTTGAATACAACTTTGAATATTGTTATAAATTTGACTTTGGCTCCTTTACATATAAAATAAAATATTTAAAAATCAAGTCTAAAATATGAAAGTAAATGGAAGCAACTGAACTTAAATGCATCCAGTTGGCAGCATATTTCCCAGAGAAGAACTCGGCTCAATGACTGTAGACGCACTAATTTGACTACATATTCCTTGTTGGATAAATACTAAGAGCAAAAAGAATGCAAAATAATATCAAATTGTTTTGAATAATCATAATTCTAATTCTAATAACAGTGTTGGTATCATGAGACTTTTGTGCATGTATTTCAGGTAAAGCAATGAATAATTACGATCATGTCACTAAACGAGATATTCCAGCATGGAGAAAGGAGCTAACAAATGTAAAAACAATTAGATTAAGTAAAAACATTGATGTTTTAATTTTGAATTAGAAGTAGCAGTATGAACTCATGAAATAGTAAAAACAAACAAACAAACAAAAAAGGTTTCCTGACTCGGTCCAGTGAATAAAACTGAAACATAATAGCCAATCTATAATCCAGGCGTGATAAGCATTCCTGGCATTAGACTGTGGTCTCTAAATACCATTTCTAACTAAAAGAAAACCAAGGCTACTTGGAGAAATCAGTAATTCAAGATTGGGATGGAAAATGTACAAGGCAACCCTGGAAAAAATTACCAGTCGCAGAGAGTACTAGGGTTATGTCAAAAGATCTCAAGAACCGACTTGACAAGGCTCCCACTGGTGAAGAATGGGCGACTTATGCATCAATAAATATAAAAACTGTGATGGATGGTAACATACCAGATGCAGTTAAGCTCATGAGGTCATAATAATGCTTGGAAAAGAATACCTCATTGGTCACTGTGAAAGCAGCTAAGGAACCAGCTCATAAAAGGAGAGAAGTATTTATCCTACTTTTCCTAGATGAAGTATACTTTCAAGTGACCAAATAGTTGGGAAGCTTCTATTTACAGAACTGTTTCAGGTAATAAATGAGGAAGAAATCATAGAACTAGAACATTACCATTTTGAGCATTTTGAAATTCTTAATGAATTAATGTTCTTGTTTTTGAGACAGAGTCTTGCTCTGTCACCCTGGGTAGAGTGCCATCGTCACAGCTCACAGCAACTTCAAATTCTTGGGCTTAAGTGATCCTCTTGCCTCAGCCTCTTGAGTAGCTGGGACTACAGGTGTGCACCATCACTCCCAGTTAGTTTTTCTATTTTTACAAGAGATGGGGTCTTGCTCTTGCTCAGGCTAGTCTCAAACTCTTGAGCTCAAGTAATCTACTGTCTTGGCCTCCCCAGAGTGCTTAGATTATAGGTGTGAGCCACTGCAACCAGACGGAATTAATGTCATCTATGTAGTGAGTGGATTATGAATCACCAGATGAAAGTTCACTAGAATCACTCAAGAAAGATTTTTTTTCAAAAAGGAAAAAAAGAAATGAACCTGCATCTTATCAAGCCTTCTAGGTCAAACTATTAATTTATAAGACAAATAGGGGACAGAGGAATGTGTAGAACAAAACCACAAGGGTGCTTTGAGCAAAATTCAGACTATGAGAATTAAAGAGAAAATGGCCAAGTTTCTTCAACAGTGACACCACCATAAAAATTACAATGAAACGGAAAGAGAGGGGGAAACCTATAAATTAAAATGTAATTGAAGGACAGACATATCAACTAAATGCAGTGTTTAGACCATATGGACATTATTTTTATTAAAAGAAATTATGAAAATACATATGTGTAAATTCATATTTACATATATGAATATGAATTCATATTCATATGTTATGCACATGCATAAACATACATATTAAAAAATTAGACAGATATGAATACCAATTGAATATTGGTGATATTAAGGAATTACTGTGCTCTCTGTTTAGGTGCAGTAATGGTGTTGTGTGTGTTTGTGTTTATTCTAAGAGACCCTGTCTTTTAGAGCCACACTCTTGAACTTACATGACGGCTGGGATTTGCTTAAAATACTATGGGCGGAGCAGGTAGGGCTGAGGGGGAGTGCAGATGAAACCAGATAAGCCATGAATTGATCATTATCAAAGTTAAGTGATAAATATGTGTGTTCATTTCACTATTACTTTTTTATCTGCTGAAAAAAATTATAATAAAATGCTTTATGAAAATAAGCAATTGGGAAACTTCGTATCTTAGCTACTGTTAGTACCATGTTGTTGGCCAGACCCTTCCCATCTGAAGGGCAGCCATGGTGCCCGGACCCTGCCTTGAGAAGCTGTGACTGGTCTGAGTTCAGCCCTGTTTGTTCCTCTCTTCCCTTTGTCTCTTTGCTACTTTCTCCATTCCTTCACTGCTTCCACCAAGGCCCTCTAGCGCGTATGAAGAACTTAAAGTAATAGGAAGGTAACAAACTAAGGTCACCTGTGATCATTTGCATTGTGCCTGCAAGTAATTCCATGGAGTTATCACCTTCAGGTGGCCATCTCAGCTGTTCAATTAATAGTGAGAATATTGAGCAGCTCATAGTTTATGTTCCTGCTAATGTGAACCCTGGTTTATTGTCAGCCTGTAATTACAAAATGTTTTTATAAGCAAGCTTCCTACATGTGGAGATAGCTGCCAGAAGCTAGGATCCAAGGACGCAAGAGAACAGAAAGAGGGAGGGGCCCTCTTTTATTAGCAATGAGGGATTGGCATTAGTCATCACTCGTGTCTTCTTTTAACTATAGGTATTTATCAAAGTGCTGGATAATAATGATAATGGCCCAGAATTCTCTCAGCCGAATTACGACGTGACCATTTCCGAGGATGTGCTTCCAGACACGGAGATACTGCAGATCGAAGCCACCGACAGGGACGAGAAGCACAAGCTGAGCTACACCATCCACAGCAGCATCGAGTCCAGCAGCATGAGAAAATTCCGGATTGACCCCAGCACTGGTGTGCTCTACACTGCCGAGAGACTGGACCATGAGGCTCAGGACAAGCACATTCTCAACGTCATGGTAGGACCAAACTGCTAATTTGCTCTCCTGACAGAACCATTGACCATTCAGGTCACACACCTGAGTCTTCAGAGGGGCAGGGCCTCTACATTTTATGAGTAATTGTAAATGTAGTCTTTTCACAGCTCCATTGCATTCCTTTTTGGCCTGTTTATTTCAATAAAAAATTAATATCATAAGAAAGCAAATCCATATCTTTGCCAAACTGAAATAGTAAATAAGTTCTCCAGACAGTGGCTACTCAGAAAATGGTCTCGACAGATTTGACAGGCAAGGAACCGGCCATGTTCCACTCTGGTGTTGGTTTGTATCCAGAAGATTTTGTGAAAAAGTTTAAAAGAAGTTCCTTGAGAAGTTAATCACAAGGGTAACCATTTACTCTACCTATGCAATGCCTAGTCCTTGGAAGCATTTAGAGAACCAATTTATTATTTATTGTCCTGGCATTGAGCCTGATAGTAAATATTGCCACACAAAAGTGACCTCAGAACACACTGATGCCCACAGACAGTGAATTTGTGTTCATGGGGCCCTCAAATTATTTAGGAGAAATTGCTTTACTTTCAAAGTGGAGTTTTTTTCCTAGATCACATAAATGGGAAGGAAAGATTAATAAGAAATATCCTTGATTCATTTATGACCTATAATCTGTGCCTTCAACTACCTGGGAACCCCATGGGCATTGTCAGAGCCCCCACTGCATTTTTTAATACCAGGAAGGATGACAGATGATCTTGTGTGCTGATTGGCTTCAAAAGAATACACTAAGAGGCTATGAACACTAATCAGCTGAACGTAATGTTCTATCAATTTCCTTCACAAAACTGGAAACCTTCCTGAGCAAGAGGAACCTTGACTGTCTTGCCCTCAGCTGTGGTTTCCAGCTAAGGCTTCAGGAAACAGAAGGGGGGACTCATGGAGGTCATCCAGTCCACTCTGAGTCGGCCTCCATTCATTCATTTCACATATGAATGTTTCTCAAGCACCATGCACTGTTCTAGCCATTGAGGACACAAAAAGAACTCACATTCAGTTGCAACTACCCTAGATTTCAATAATCGTGTGATACAAGTTCAGGTTGGTCCTTCAGTGTGGCCGGTCAGTCTATGGACAGCACTCTCACCGGGTTGGGTTTACATGTGCTTTCTTCAAGGGGAGACACCTCATGCTGGTGACTAACTTCATTCTCATGGTTATTCCCGTCATTTCTGCTCATTCTTCCCTTGGCAAACTCAGAATTGAGTTTTTTCATCCTTTACTATTTGTCATTTATGTAAGTGAGTATTTAGAGCAAACCACTTTATGGGGCCTTTTCCCAAGTTAACCCATTTTAGACATTTTGCTCATTTCCCCTAGGTACCATTTCTGAAAACATTTTTCTCTTTGTTGGCTCTTCTTGGTGTATTTTCTAATTTCTTCATGTCTCTCTGCAGTTATAGAGTCTAAAATTGAATACGCCAATAGCACATATTTGAGTAGTGCTACATCAAATTATAGCAAAATCTTGTGGTTAGAGAATGGATTGTTTGCAAGCTTCTGCCATACGCAAGCCAGGGGGAGCTTTGAAGCTGCCAAGCAAGGTTCTTTGGTAGAATCATAGTAAGGGTCTCAATGTTAGAAATTAAGGTTCGATTCTCTTGCCTGAAAGTGCTAAACACTCCTACTAGCACCACCATTTTACCACTTCCACCTGATCTTGTGGACTCTTCCAGGATGCCAAATGTCAGGTCAGGTTTTCACCACTCACTGAGAGGACTTCCCGTGTGTCCCACATGGGCATTTACCCCTGGGAATTGTAACTATTTATTTTTTTGTGTTTCCCACTCACTCTAAGCTTCTTGAGGGCAGGGACTGTAGTGAATTCACTGCTGAGCCACCAGACTCAAGCCAGGTTCTTGACAGGTAATAGGTGATGCTAAACATTTGATGAATGGATGAACGGCAGTGCCTACACTGTGTTCATTAACTCCACTCTTTAGTCTCCCCTGTAGGGAGGCTCCACCCAGCATCCCATCAGCAGGTGCCCACTGTTTAGTCT
>NW_003852396.1:10293647-10419451 GCF_000181295.1 Otolemur garnettii | reverse complement strand
CCCTGTAGGGAGGCTCCACCCAGCATCCCATCAGCAGGTGCAGGCACAAATAACAAGGGACGCGTGGCTGCATGGGGGCGGCCAGAGCCCAGTTCTGTGTTTGCGACATCAAGGCCTCAGGACACAGACTGAGCACAGGCCACAGGCCAGGTGTCAAG
Organism: Otolemur garnettii; assembly: GCF_000181295.1. Lineage (NCBI taxonomy): Eukaryota > Metazoa > Chordata > Mammalia > Primates > Galagidae > Otolemur > Otolemur garnettii. The sequence continues at coordinate 10,419,293 of NW_003852396.1, read as the reverse complement.
CTGAGCAGCAGTGCTGTGGCCCTGGGTCTCAGTCTGCTCACTTGGAAAAGTCGCCATTTATTTATCAAGCAGCCACGAGGTGCCTGGGACCGAGCCAAGCACTTCGCTTGCAGCATCTCCTTTTGTTTTCACTGTGCCATGTGAGTTCCTTGCAGATAAAGATTTTAGCCCTGCTGCTTCTTTTATTTTGCCTGAAGGTCAGAGATCAAGAGTTTCCTTATCGAAGAAACTTGGCCCGCGTCATTGTGAACGTGGAGGATGCGAACGATCACAGTCCTTACTTTACCAACCCACTGTATGAGGCGTCTGTGTTTGAATCGGCTGCTCTGGGGTCAGCTGTGCTTCAAGTGACGGCTCTGGACAAAGACAAAGGGGAAAATGCGGAGCTCATATATACCATAGAAGCAGGTGAGAGCTGTTGCCCGGCACAGATTTTAGCATAATGTGTGGACTTCCGCCCTTGGGCGTATTTATCACCGTGTAAAATTCAGACCATTACCAAGGGAACATCTCCAAAGGAATTTTTCTGGCCAAGCAACTGCCCTTTTTGGGGTGATGATGGTGCATAAAGTTCTTGGCATTTCATGAATGTGTTTTCCATCATTGACAGCAAAGAAAGAGTTTCTTTTGTTATTTATGGTCTTAGATTTTTCTGGAGTAGAGGGAAGAAATATATAATAAACGCAGTGGCTTTTACCCATGGGCCAAGAAGCCATGGCTTCAGACTAAAATAGCCAAAGCTTTCCATCATCTGAGGGCTGCTGGGCTGTTCTGTGAATTGAATTTTAACATGTCTTTGTTAACTGGTCAATAGGTGGGCTGTGGGTTTCAGAAATTCCCACACCCTCACAGTTAGCACAAATGCCCTTCCTTGGAGGCAATCTGAGTAGCAGAGTAGATGGGAGATATGGAGTCGGAACTGTCTGCTCACCCTGAGACATAAGTGAATACAGGCTCTCATTTTGTTAGAGTTGAGATTTTTAGAAATCAGTTTAAAGCCAGACCACAGTTTACTCATGGTTTGAAGAGCAGCAACTAGAAAACACTGAGGACAGAGAGATGGATGTCTAAGCAAGAGGCAGTCCTGTGAACCAAAACGACAAATACCTTTTATCTGCTCTATTTTCTCTTCCCTTTTTCCATCTTTTTTGAATATTCAATTCTCATATTTCCAAAATGTTCTGCAACATTATGTCTGTCGTGCATAATGCCAAATGCAGTCTCCTTTCATGCCAACAATGGAAATGCTTCTTCCCATTCATTCGGATGGAGGGCATTTTTGCAAGGGGTTGAATTAAAATATGAATGCTAGAATGACAGTTTGGGACTTGGGATTTTAGGAAAGAAAAGCCAGCAACCTTCTTTTTAAAAAATGTCCCTGCCTTGAATGATAATCGGAAACTATTTCCTGAATTAAGCTCCCACATTTTACATGAGTCTGTACTGAGTTCTACTGGTGGGGGGGGGGGATAAAAATAAAAAAAGAAAAGACTTTGGCTCATAACAGTTAGGGGACCTAGAGAGTTCACCTATTTCTTTTCTACATTTCCATGGAATTTTCTTTTAACCTAAATCCTGACCAGTATTTTTTTTTAGAAATATTATTTTGCATCTCGTAATTATGTAATCCTCATTCTTTTGGTTCTACAAATAATAGGAAACTTTTCCACAAAATAACATCGTAGAAAATGTCACCTAATCCAACGATTTCTTTTTATTCTTTCTCTCTTTCTCTAAGTCTGTGTCTTTTCCCGTATTCATTCATGCATAGACACCGTTTCATGTCACTGTACTCATTTAGATGTAGGACTTTATTTCTGCCTTTCTTGTCATTTTCTAAACATTTGTCTGTGTATCTACCTGCTTTTTATCATTAAGCCTACTATTTATGCTCCTTTTAAATAGCCATACAATTTTCCAACCAATGGGGCCGAAAAGACTGCCCAATTTACCTCCCAACCTCTGTGGACTATAGCATGGTGCTCAATCATTTCTTTAACAACTGACTGAAACAAGAAAGAAAAGTTGTTTCTTTAAAATATCTTTTATGTAGAAACCTGAACTTCCAGGAAACCACAGGAACAAATTGATACCTTAAGAAAAATGAACTTTGGTTGTTTGTGTGAAACGCTAATGAGGAGTATGAAGTTCACAGTAAATCCCTTCACAGACACACAGACAGACGCACGCTGGACTTGGACTGGCTCTGGCCACGCAGGTTTCCTCCCACACGGTGGTAGGAGTGAGGTGCATCCCAGATGCTGCAGTGTTTCTAAGCGAAAGACTAGCGGTTGTGTCAAGTGTTATGTTTTGTTTAACTTTTCTCACACACCTCAGATAGCAAGAGTTTCCTGGTGGGCTGTGAATTTCCTCCCTGGCCTCTGCAGTAACTATCGGAGCTTTGGCCTGGGCTGAAGAACCAAGCGGTTTTCCAGTGCAGAGCATCATGTTTTATAAGCAGCTGGAGTTCTGTCTTGGGGCCAGAGGAGCTTCTGAGAAAGGATGCACAAGAGAGACCAAGACCAAGCGTCCAGGGAGGGTGGGGACCTCAGGGATCTCAAGATGCACACAGACAGGAAATGTAACCCTGCTTAAAACTTACTCTTCTCTCAGTCATTCAGCAAACAGTTATCGGCACCTTCCTTGCTGCGGGCACTGCCAGTAAGAGAAGCGCCGTTTTATCCAGTTGCCAAAAGTCTTCAAGAAGCCATAAATTCCAGGAAAACAAGCAGAGGTTGTTTCCCAAGCATTTAAAGGTAGCAGGAGAGAATAATCAGGAAGTGAATTCCAAGAAAATGCTTAGTCTGTTCAGGAGGGAAAGAGGAGGAGGGTCCACTTTGGACCCAATGTGTGAGCACATCATTCTGGAAGGTGTAGCAAGGGGATCGATGGCTGTGGGGGACAGGGTTATGAAGAAATGCTGGAGGTCAAAAGTGGCTCTCCAGTTTTCCCCACCATAATGTATCTCACCAGGTCATGTTCTGGGCCTGGAATGAGGGAGGACTTGGCTAGACCTGTGCGGTGGGACACTGTCATCACTGGACAGAGACACGTGGCCCTGTCAGCATTTCCCAGCCAGGGCTCCATGGAGTTGCCATTGCGGGAAGGTGCCCATTGCTTAGGCAGAGCGACTCCTGTTCCTTGGGACGGTCTGTGAATCAGTGTTCCATTCTCACTCAACTCCATGGTGCTATTTATTAAAAATTTTGAAAGTTTCCTCCTAAGATCATTGAATTTTTTGTTATCATCACAAAATGACCATTTAAGAGGCCAAGTAAAAAAACCATAGTGATGTGAAAGATTTGGGACTGAAATCAAATTGCCCTTTTTTATTAGATTTACACAGGGTGTCCCAGAAGTCACCCCTAAGTTGCCATACATAGAGAAAATAGGAAATTGTAGCTAAATGTACCTTTATTTGCAAAATATTCACTACAAAATGTTATAAAATATTCACTATATGTTGGCCACCTCTTTGAAAAGTTTTGTAACAAATATTTTCTAAATACAGGTACAAGTAGCTATAATTTCCCATTTTCTCTATGTATGGCAACTTTAGGTGTGACTTCCTCATCGAGATAGATTTTATATGAATATGACCTTTTAGTGTTCAGACATGGCAAAGTTTATTTACTAAGTATGTGGAAAGCAGTAAAGACCCAGCTGTACTAGCTGAGTGTTTCAGTACACACATCGTATAACTGCCCTCTGAATGCTGATGCCAGTGTTAATGATTTTGACATTTAATATGTCTGTGTGTGCCATCCTATAGTATTCAAAAAAAGAAAACTCCAGACGTAGTTTAATAACCAACATCTTTAACTATTGATTTAAAAGAATCTTAGACACAGAAGTGTGTGTGATCTTTGAGAAGTGTCCAAAAGCCCAATGAGATAAGCAAAAAAAGCAACTTAGTGAAGGAGACAGCCGCTTCCCAGCTCTGCGTCACACCTGCCTCTTCTCAGTCTTCCCCTTTCCTCTTCCCCCTTCCCTGCTCCTTTCTTACTTCCTCCTGTTCAGTGATCCCAGATGTCAGAGCTCCACGTCTCCAGGGCAGAGCTCAGAGCCTCCGTAGCATCACAGCCACAGCCCTTGCCAGGCCAGCTATGTCAAAGTAGGGTGTGGAATCCCCATTTCACAAGGGTTATCCCTCAAGTTCTTGGTTGCAGTACTGGTTGAGAGAATCAGCAATTTCCTGCTTTACCAGATAACCTCTCAAATACTTAGTGCAGTGATCCCGAACCTTTTTGGCACCAGGGACCAGTTTCAAGGAATATAGTTTTTCCATGGACCATGGACCATGGACCAGGGATGGAGGGGTGAGAGGTGCAGGGAGTGGTTTCAGGATGATTGAATCCCATCACACCTCCACTGCAGGTGAGATTTCCATCAGGAGCACATAACCTTGCGTTCACAGTTCACAGTAAGGGCGCAGTCGTGTGAGAATCTAAGGCCCCACTTACTGACAGGAGGTGGCAATGCCAGTGATGAGGAGCAGATGTAAACACAGGAAGCTTCACTCATTCCCCAACTACTCAACTGCTACCGAGCAGCCTGGCTCCTAACAGGCTGCCGACTGGTACGGGTCCTCAACCCAGGAGATGGGGCCCGTAGGCTTAGTGAATCAAATGGCTACCAGTTGCAACAAGGGCCTTGTGCATTTTTTGTGTCTACTTTGATGTCTGTGTGTATGCCCGAGAGGGTAGAGTGGGAGTAAAGAATAGAAGAGTGGTCAGAGAAAATGCAACTCGCAAAGTAGACAATGACTGGTGAAGAATTCTCCATGCTGAATAAAATCCCTACACCAAAGCATTGTTTTGGGTAAAGTCATTTTTGATTGAGTGAAATTACTAATTTCAGGTAGAAAAGCTTAGCTTTGGGATAATCTGAAACAAACTGACTGGGTGTTCTAAAACCATTCCCACAACCCTCCATCTTTTAACACAGAATGCAAAAGATGACACTAGCTTAGGTACAGATGCCTTTTCACTAGGGGCATGAGTGTGTGCTGGCCCACTCTGTTCCTCTTCCCACAAAGCTGCAAATGAGGAATTCCTGCACATTCTTAGACAAAAGTGTCTACTGCAATCACTCTGATATCCCAGCTGGAATTTACACAGTGCTGTGTTGTTCTTATTACCGTGTCTAACTTGGATTAAGAAGATATTGATCTAAAATTCACAAAAGTACCAGAAAGCTCATTCTAGTTACTTTTCATTACCCCTGAAGGAATGATACAGACTGCATACAATAATTGCTTTCTATGAGCCATGTTGCAGTAAGGCATCTTTCAATGAAGAGATACTCTTAAAAAAAGATGATGTGTATAATCACCCACTCATAACTCATTTCCCTTGATTTCTGTATTTTAGGGAACACCGGCAACACGTTCAAGATCGAACCAGTCCTGGGCATCATCACTGTTTCCAAAGAACCAGACATGACAACCATGGGTCAGTTCGTCCTGTCTGTCAGGGTCACAGATCAGGGTTCCCCACCAATGTCTGCCACTGCAATCGTGCGCATTTCTGTCACCATGTCTGATAATTCTCACCCAAAATTCATGCACAAAGATTACCAAGCAGAAGTAAACGAGAATGTTGACATTGGAACATCGGTCATCCTTATCTCTGCCATTAGTCAGTCTACCCTTGTTTATGAAGTCAAAGATGGAGACGTTGATGGGATCTTTACCATAAATCCATATTCTGGAGTCGTCACCACTCGGAAGGCCCTGGATTATGAGCGCACTTCCTCCTATCAGCTCATCATTCAGGCCACGAACATGGCAGGCATGGCTTCTAATGCCACAGTCAATATTCAGATTGTTGATGAAAATGACAATGCCCCAGTTTTCCTCTTTTCCCAATATTCAGGCAGCCTGAGTGAGGCTGCCCCAGTCAATAGCATTGTCAGGAACTTAGATAACAGCCCACTGGTGATTCGAGCCACTGATGCTGACAGCAACCGGAATGCTCTGCTAGTGTATCAGATTGTGGAGTCCATGGCCAAGAAGTTCTTCACAGTGGACTCCAGCACTGGTGCAATTAGAACCATTGCCAACCTGGACCACGAAACCATCGCCCATTTCCATTTTCATGTGCATGTCAGAGACAGTGGTAGCCCCCAGCTGACCGCAGAGAGTCCTGTTGAAGTCAACATTGAGGTGACAGATGTGAATGATAACCCACCTGTTTTTACTCAGGCCGTGTTTGAGACTGTCTTACTTCTACCTACGTATGTCGGAGTGGAGGTTCTGAAAGTCAGTGCCACAGACCCTGATGCCGAGGTGCCCCCTGAACTGACTTACAGCCTAATGGAAGGCAGCTTGGATCATTTTTTAATTGACTCAAATAGTGGAGTACTGACCATAAAAAACAACAACCTCTCCAAAGACCACTACATGCTGATAGCTAAAGTGTCTGATGGAAAGTTCTACAGTACATCCATGGTCAACATCATGGTTAAGGAAGCCATGGACAGTGGCCTCCACTTTACACAAAGCTTTTACTCTACGTCAATCTCAGAGAACAACACAAACATAACCAAAGTTGCTATTGTCAATGCAGTTGGAAATCGCCTTAATGAGCCCTTAAAATACAGCATCTTAAACCCAGGAAATAAATTCAAGATCAAGTCTACCTCAGGAGTCATTCAGACCACTGGAGTCCCCTTTGACCGTGAAGAGCAAGAGATATATGAGCTGGTGGTGGAAGCCAGCCGCGAGCTGGACCTTCTGCGTGTGGCCAGGGTGGTGGTCAGGGTTAGCATCGAGGACATAAATGACAATTCTCCAGTCTTTGTGGGGCTCCCTTACTACGCTGCTGTGCAAGTCGATGCTGAGCCCGGGACTCTGATCTACCAGGTGACAGCCATTGACAAAGACAAAGGTGCGAATGGAGAAGTGACCTATGTCCTACAGGATGACTATGGCCACTTTGAAATTAACCCTAATTCAGGGAATGTTATTTTAAAAGAAGCCTTCAACTCTGACTTGTCTAACATTGAGTATGGAGTTACCATTCTAGCAAAGGATGGTGGAAAGCCCTCTTTGTCTACATCTGTGGAACTCCCCATCACTATCGTCAACAAAGCAATGCCCGTGTTTGATAAACCTTTTTATACGGCATCCATTGATGAAGACATCAGGGTGGATACCCCTATTCTAAGCATCAATGCTACAAGTCCAGAAGGTCAAGGCATCATATACATCATTATTGATGGGGATCCTTTCAAACAATTTAACATTGACTTTGACACTGGGGTCCTGAAAGTTGTTAGCCCTTTGGATTATGAAGCTACATCTGTTTATAAGCTGACGATAAGAGCCAGTGATTCCCTGACTGGTGCTAGGGCTGAAGTCACCGTTGACTTGCTGGTCAATGATGTAAATGACAACCCACCTATTTTTGATCAGCCCACATACAATACAACATTATCAGAAGCATCTCTTATTGGGACACCAGTTTTGCAAGTTGTCTCTACTGACGCAGACTCAGAAAACAACAAGATGGTACATTATCAGATTGTCCAGGATACCTACAACAGCACCGATTATTTTCACATAGACAGCACAAGTGGCTTGATCCTGACAGCACGGATGCTGGACCATGAGTCAGTACAACACTGCACTTTGAAAGTCAGATCAACAGATAGTGGCTTCCCATCTCTGAGCAGCGAGGTTCTGGTTCACATCCACATCTCTGACATAAATGACAACCCTCCAGTTTTTAATCAACTCATTTATGAGTCATATGTAAGTGAATTAGCCCCACGGGGCCATTTTGTAACCTGTGTGCAAGCCTCTGATGCCGATAGCTCCGACTTTGACCGGCTGGAGTATAGCATTCTCTCTGGGAACGACCGCACGAGCTTTCTGATGGACAGCAGGAGTGGAGTCATCACACTGTCCAGCCACCGGAAGCAGCGGATGGAGCCTCTGTACAGTCTCAATGTGTCAGTCTCTGATGGATTGTTCACCAGCACGGCTCAGGTGCATATCAGCGTACTTGGGGCTAATCTCTACAGCCCTGCCTTCTCACAAAGTATATATGTAGCTGAGGTGAGAGAGAATGCAGCTGCTGGGACAAAGGTAATTCACGTTCGAGCCACAGACGGGGATCCAGGGACATACGGACAGGTCAGCTATGCCATCATCAACGACTTTGCCAAGGATCGGTTCCTCATTGACGGCAATGGGCAGGTTGTCACCACAGAAAGGCTAGACCGGGAAAACCCTCTGGAAGGAGATATCAGTATTTTTTTGAGAGCTCTTGATGGTGGAGGGAGAACAAGTTTCTGCACCGTGCGGGTGATTGTTGTGGATGAAAATGACAATGCCCCCCAGTTCCTGACAGTGGAGTACAGAGCTAGCGTCAGGGCAGATGTTGGGAGGGGCCACTTGGTCACTCAAGTGCAAGCCATGGACCCAGATGATGGAGCAAATTCAAAGATTACGTACTCCCTCTATAGCGAGGCCTCAGTCTCCGTGGCTGACCTCCTGGAGATGGATCCTGACAATGGCTGGATGGTCACAAAAGGCAATTTTAATCAGCTGAAAAATACAGTGTTGTCGTTCTTTGTCAAAGCAGTAGACGGGGGCATCCCGGTGAAGCATTCCCTCATCCCCGTCTACATCCACGTCTTGCCCCCTGAAACACTTTTGCCTTCATTCACCCAGTCTCAGTACTCCTTTGCAATTGCCGAGGATACAGCCATTGGGACCACCGTGGACACCCTGAGGGTTCTGCCCAGTCAGAATGTCCGGTTCAGCACAGTTAATGGGGACCGGCCCGAAAATAACAGAGGGGGCGTCTTCATCATAGAACAGGAAACAGGCACGATTAAGCTTGACAAGCGCCTTGACCACGAAGCTACCCCAGCTTTCCACTTTAAAGCAGCAGCCACCGTTCCCTTGGACAAGATAGACATTGTGTTTACTGTGGATGTCGATATCAAGGTATTAGACTTGAATGACAACAAGCCAGTCTTTGAAACTTCAAGCTACGAGACCATCATAATGGAAGGGATGCCCGTTGGCACCAAACTCACACAGGTGAGAGCGCAAGATGTGGATTGGGGAGCCAACGGGCAGGTCACTTACTCCCTGCACTCAGATTCCCAGCCTGAGAAGGTCATGGAGGCATTCAGCATTGACAGCAACACAGGCTGGATCAGTACCCTGAAGGACCTGGATCATGAGACAGACCCTGAATTCACCTTCTCTGTGCTGGCCTCTGACCTTGGAGAGGCATTCTCTCTTTCTTCCACCACTGTGGTTTCTGTTAAGGTGACAGATATAAATGACAATGCCCCAGTCTTTGCCCATGAGGTGTACAGAGGGAATGTGAAGGAGAGTGACCCACCTGGGGAGGTGGTGGCCGTCCTCAGCACCTGGGACAGAGACACGTCCCATGTTAATCGCCAAGTGAGCTACCACATTACAGGTAAGTCCACACCCAGGGGTTTAACCCTGTGCTCTACTTTATAAAGACAAGTGGGCGGTGGCTGCTGGGAGTAGGAGTGGGAGAGAGGAAGGGAGCTGAGAAGAGTGACCAAACCGCTCTGGGGCTCACAGAAAGATCTCTGAGCAGACTGAAGTTTTTGCTTGGTGGTTGCTATTAACTCAGCCTTAGTTTGGAGGTCACAGGTTTGCCAACAAAATATTACCTATATTGGTACCTAGTCCTTGTATCACTTCTTACTATTTAAAAAGGAGTCCAGCCAAATATCTCAGTTGAAGAAATGAAAATAATGACTTTCTTGGGGGTAGGGCCCCTGGGTAGGGTGCTGGCCATACACACCGAGGCTGGCGGGTTCAAACCCAGCCTGGGCCAGCTAAACAACAATGAAAACTGCAACAACAACAAAAAGAATAGCCAGGCATTGTGGTGGGTGCCTGTAGTCCCAGCTGCTTGGGAGGCTGAAGCAAGAGAATCACTTAAGCTTAAGAGTTTGAGGCTGCTGTGAGCTGTGATGCCATGGCACTCTACCCAGCTTGAGACTCTGTCTCAAAGAAAAAAAAGAAAGAAAGAAACTCTTTTTGGTGGGGAGCTTAACTATATTACTTGTTCCTACTTTTTTTGTTATGCTAAGAAAAACCAGTAGCTTGACTCCAGTAAGTGTCACATGCAAGTTCCCCTGGCCAGAGGAACTCATATGCACACACATATGCAAATTAAAGGACAACATTTGATCTTTCAGCAAGAAATCCTAAATTATAACTCCACATCAAGGAGTTATTTCTTCTGAAAACTGAATTTTCTTGGCTCTTTTTTCTGTCTTTTAATGGGAAAGCCCAATGAGAAATCCAAGAAAGACAAAGGTGGTCCCGAGAGTGCAGAGAAAACGCCACCCTTGCTCTGAGGAGCTGAGGCTTCCACGTCAGGGTGGAGAAGGGTCGCTACTGCTCGGGAGTAGCTTACTGAGGATGGCTGGCCTTGAAATGGAATAGGAGAGGTCAGTGGTGGAGGGGAAGTCTTCCTAAAAATCATTTGAGGGGTTGAAAGCTAATATTTTGACGTTGTCACATTCCAATGCAGAACATAAACAAACTGCCAGAAGATTTTAAAGAATCCATCAATACTCTCAGTCAGGTGGCTTCCCTTTAGAAAAACTACATTATTCAGAGTGAAAAATGAATTAATTAGAATGCCCTTAGGACACAGAGTCTGCTTAAGTATGTTAGTGGAAAAGTTAATTAATCACTACAGAATAAGATCCACCGGGAGCAAATGTGTCAGCGCTCAGGGATGCTGCAATTGGGGGCACTCAGGGATGCTGCGATTGGGGGTGTTCAGGGATGCAGCGATTGGGGACATTCTTCTCTTCTTCCCTGGTGGAACTGTTCTCTTGGTGGTATTTTCCATCTGAAACACTTAACACATTTAATGCTTAACCTGATACGTTGGATCTTTTGTCATTAAAATATATATGTGTATGTATTTCTGCAGTTAAGACATGAAAGTGGTGAGGGACAGAAAGCGGTGAGGAAAGCACCATTGTGATTTATTTGCATTTAGTTTCAGGGGAAAAATCTTCTAAGGCCTTCTGAGGGATCCTTTTCTATCTGGAAGAATTGTTAAATATTCAACCTTAATTATTTATTGATAGTCTCTGAATTCTTGATGGATGGCTTAAACTAGGGACCATCCCTTCGACTTTAACAAAGTAATGAGTACAAAGTAGCTTGAAGCTACTGTTACTATTAGCAGTGCCAACCACCAACTGATTTTAATTAGATTTAACTTTTGCTTTGGATGTAGCACAACTTGGCCATGCTGCCTCAGATTAACAAAAGATCATTAATCATTTTATGTAACAAAAGCACAGTGTGGGCCTGTGCTGAAAGCATTTAATAGAGAGGTTAAATTTGTGTACACTCAAATAAGATTCAACTAACACATAATTGAGCTCAGGCCAGTGGTGGGGAAAGGTGATATCCCAGGGAGGACCCAGAACCTCCCAGAGCATGGTTCTCAGCCACACCGCTATTGACATGTGGGGCCAAATAATTCTTTGTTTGGGGCGGGGAGTGGGGGTTGTCCTGTGCATTGTAAGATATTTGCAGCATCCCTGGCCTCTAGCCACTAGACGCTACTAGCACACACGGCTGCCGTCATCACAATCCTCCCACCACTGCAATGACTCCGGACTCTGCCCCCCAGAGCAGAGAAGGACAGTCAGCCCCAGTGGAGAACCACTGCCCCAAAGGAGTGTATGGCCCTCACCTTTTCTGCACAGTCTGCCCAATTTGGTCCCATTTATGTCATGGCTGACTCACAGTGCTGAGGTCCTTGGATGGACCACCCCACTGCCACCACAGATGACTTATGATAGAGTGAAGTTTGGCACTCGACTCCCACTCCTTCTCACTCCATCCCACCAGTAGGACTCTGGTGTTTGCCTTCTGCCTTTAAAGACTCATCATACATGGGTGAGATGGCCCCACAGTTTCCATGAAGTAGCAGCCAGCACACAGTAGGCTTTTCTTGTGTGTCCATTGTCAGTCTTCCCCTCTAGAATGTTGAGCTCTCCGGTAAGAGCCATGGGAGTGGAGGTTCGGGACAGCTTTCCTGCCACTGTAGACCTGCTTCCCAGGTCAGGGCCTGACCCAGAGGAGGTGATAAATATTTGTTGATTGCCCAAATAAATGAGATGGTGGTCACCAAACCTGACTTAACTCCCTGCCAGTTGTCTTGCCCAGGCTTTCCCTGTGTTTGAAATGACATTTCCCTTATAGAGATTAGAAGGTCAAGGTCATTTTCTTCTTCTCTCCTCTATCTTGTTCTCTAATCTGCTTTTACCTCTTTGAGGTTTAATTATATGCAAAAGTAATATTTCTAGGCTATTTCACTTTATCTCTCTCCTTTTCTTCCACTTTCCCCAATTTCACTCTGATAAGTTTGATTTAATTGCACTGCTTATCTTTAAACTACTCCTTAAATGACCCTTTCTTAGGGCTATTTAATACTAAGAGACCTTCCTCTGTCATGTAAACTTTTCTCACCCAACTTCCCATTCTTATTGAGAAGAGCAGAGCTGTACGATAAAGTCTTCATTAAAAGATTCCTTAATAGAACTAACTGCCTCTGCTTGATTGCATAATCAACAGCTAATGAAATTGTCTTGGTAACAAGAGTTACAGTATATTACAGCCTCTCTTGAGACTAAGTGGAAAGACAATTGTGTCATCCTGAGAAGCGGATTGATTGTTCACAGTTTGAATTTGATTGTCCTTAAGGGGAACTAAACAAGAGATCATCTCCAGGTCCTCTAAGTGAATTTTATTCTCTTGGAAAGTTAGTGTTTCACTTTCCACACAAGCCAAGCACATAAATATCATGCTTTGTTGCAAGAGAGGCAAAGGGAGTATCAAGATTCTTTTTTAGTATCATAAATGATACAGTTTGAGGGGCACCTGGATGACCTCTGCGGGCCTCTCAGGGTAGCTGTAGATCAAGGCATTTCATTGCACATTTTTGAAAGCTTTTTTTTTAATGCAGGAGGAAACCCCCGAGGACGGTTTGCCCTGGGCCTGGTGCAGAGTGAGTGGAAGGTCTATGTGAAGAGACCTCTAGATAGAGAAGAGCAAGACATGTACTTCCTCAACATCACTGCCACCGACGGGCTCTTCGTCACACAGGCCATGGTGGAAGTGACAGTCAGTGATGTGAATGACAATAGTCCGGTGTGTGATCAGGTGAGATTTGAAGATACAGCTCTGCTTTTGACTCTGCTTCTCTAAAATGGAATCAAAACCCATTTCACTTTTCTTTTTAAGGCCAAACTTTTGCTCTTGCCTCCAGTTGGCTATAAGAGGGTAACAGGTGGAGCCTAGGATGAAATATTCTAAACATGAAAAGATCAGGTACCGAATTACACCCCTGTCCCCTACCAAAAACAAATAGGAAACAATCTCTTAAAATGAAATAATTTTTAAGTAATTCTTAAAGAACCCTATGATATATTCTGTCTAAATCACTGAAATCATAGGAGAGAAATGCACCGCAATTCAGCATAAGATACTGGTTTGTATAAGTTTATACAACTGGTTAGTAGCAATGTTGGTGCTGAACACAGGTTTCCAGCCTCCTTATCAAGCAGCGTTTTATTACTGTATAAAACATAATGCCAACACAAGGTGCCAGTCCTAAATTTATTTTCATTCTTACTAAAATCAAATCACAATTTATTTTTTCCTTATCATGTAGATAAAGAGACAATATTGGTGCCCTGTAGCACAGAAAAGTGTTACAAACAGATTTGATCTCTCATGCCAATGAAATATTAATAGTGGCTCTTTAAAGAGTTGAAAATCAGAGGCCAGGTGCAGTCACTCAAGCCTGTAATCCTAGCACTCTAGGAGGCAGGGGTGGGTGGATTGCCTGAGCTCACAGGTTCAAGACCAGCCTGAGCAAAAGTGAGATCACATCTCTACTAAAATAAAACAAAACAGCCGAGTGTTGTGGCAGGCACCTGTAGTCCCAGCCACTTGGGAGATTGAGGCAAGAGGATCCCTTCAACCTAGGAGTTTGAGGTTTCTGTGAGTTATGATGCCATGGCACTCTACCCAGGGTGACAGAGTGAGACTGTCTTAAATAAAAGTAGCTAGGCATAGTGATGCAAGCCTATAGTCCCAGCTCCTGGAGAGGCTGAGATAAGAAGATAGCCCAAGCCCAAGAGTTTGAGGTTGCTATGAGCTATGGTGATGTGACAGCACTCTACCAAGACCGATAGACTGAGGCTCTGTCAGAAAAATCAATTAGTCAATCATAGTAGAAAACAGTTGAGGTGGCACCTTTGGCTCAAAGGAGAGGGCACTGGCCCAATATACTGGAGCTGGCAGGTTCAAACCCAGCCCTGGCCAAAAACTGCAAAAAAACCGAAACAAAACCGAAAAGCAGTCATAGGACTTACTGGGACTCAACAGAATAGTTTACCATGGTCCACGTGTGATGAGTGTCACGGTTCCAGAGGGTGGGATGTTAGCCGTTTTCTTCATCGCTATATATTCAGCACCTAGAATGGTACCGACACATAGTAGGTGCTTGGTGAGTATTTGTTGAATGAATGAGAGTGGCAGAGCAGTGGATATGCAATATCTCATAACATGTTATAATCTGGTTCTGAAATAAAGGGGAAAAACTGCAGAAACAGGGTTCTAGAAATGAATTTTTAAAGAAGTCACACACAATGCTAAATATGGCAGTTGTCCCATGAAGACTGATAATTTACTTACCTTTATTCACCTTTGTCCAGGTTGCATATACAGCATTATTTCCTGAAGACATTCCATCAAATAAAATCATCCTGAAGGTCAGCGCCAAGGATGCTGATATTGGATCCAATGGAGATATACGATACTCTCTCTACGGACCCGGAAACAATGAATTCTTTCTAGATCCAGAAAGTGGTAAGGTGAAATTTGTTCTTTGAGTAAATGTCATCGTTAATCCATAAAAGAAGTTAAACTCTGGTCTGGTCTTATCAGATAGTTAGTATAGGTCTAGCAGATAGTTAGTATACTTGACATCATGGAGTGGAGATGAACTGACCATAGGCAGATTAATAGGAGAAAAGACATACAGATTTATTTAGGTGCACATGGTTTTTAGAGTCCTGAAAATATGAAACTCAAAGAAGGGCCAGAAGCTTTAATACCCTCTTCATAAGGGAAAGAGAAGTGGGAGAAAATATGTGATTCTAGATGAGTAGTGAATTATCTGGGGGGGAGGGCGGATGGATGGACCTAAGAGACAAACATTATCTTATAAATGATCCTTACAGAAAACTTAATGAGGCCAGCAAATTGTGGGACAGTGAGGAACTGAACAAAGGCGAATGACGCGGGTAAAGTCTCCCAGATGATCTCTTGCATCTGTCCTCAAAAGACTGGATGGAAAGTCTTTGGGGCATTCTGATGCCTTCTAGTTTCCTTTCTCTTCTCCAGTGGTCGGTTTTTCCTGGTTATTTGATGACATTCCTAGGGAAAGGGGTCTTTAGACAATTGGACTTCTTTTGGAAAGAAATTTTCTTTCCAGGCCCAATAACGAAATTCCAGGGAGAGGACACTTCCCTGCAGTTGGAGTGGCAGAGAAAGAAACAAGAGAAGGTTAGAAATTTTTTGATTCTAAGGTATCTTCTAAGGCAGTGGTTCTCAACCTTCCTAATGCCGTGACCCTTTTGTAGCAATCAAATTAATTTTATGGTTGGGGGTCACCACAACATGAGGAACTGTTTTAAAGGGTTCTGGCATTAGGAAGGTTGAGAACCACTGTTCGAAGGCCTTCCAGATGCTTTTAATTCAAAGTCTTTGGCATGCCAAAGCACTTCAACAACAGGACTGATGCTCAGGGTCTTGGCTCTGTCTAAGAAATAGTAAGAGCATATGGTGTCCAAATACGGTTGCTCTGGACCACACAAAGTTTATGTGGTTTATAAAACTTGCCTAGACTTTCCCTACTTGTATTAGAATAAAGTCGGCAGACATCTCTATTTGCTTCCTCTGTTTCTCACATCTCTGTGTTAAGGCACATGCTCGTAACAGGCATAAATCAAGTCATATCACAAATGCAGGTTGCCATGCAAACCAGACCACAATGCCAAGGAAAGAAAGCTTCTCATTTCCAAATCCCTTTTGGGTCCTTTTCTGACTCTCACCAACATAGTTGTCTGGTTTTTATTGGACATTCACGCCATGTACCCTCAGATTTGCTTGCTAATTCAGGTAAAATTTACAAGGTGAAAGGTTATACAAGCTAGAGGCAGATGATGCCTGCGTTAAAGGCCAGAGATAATGGAAAAGTCATTTTCTGAGGAGGCAACTATTTTAGGGCTGTGAATTGAATGATCCATCCAATGGCGATTTTTAAATGAAGTGTAAAGATTGATGAGCTTGCACATTTTCAGCTGTGTTGGCCCCAGTGAACAGTAACTAACTAGCTACATGGGAGCATACCTCTTAGCTCCCTGGCCTGGTGATGATTTCCTCCGGAGGTAACATTTGTGAGTAAATGGTAGACATAAAAACACTTAATGGAACATTTGTGGTAAATTCCAAGATTTAAAAAAAAAAAAAATCGTGTCCATGGGATATTATTCCCCAGTAGGGAAGGCAGACAAGTAAACCAATAATGATAATAAAAGAGAGAAATGAAATGAGTATTCAGGAAAAATATCAGGGGAGCTATACTAGACACAGAGAAAGAAGTAACTAATATTCTGAAGAGCGGGGAAAGGAGGCTGTTTTAAGGAAGAGCTTGTACTCGAGCTGAGCAGGAGTCCAGTAGTGACAGCGGGACATGGGGACAGCGTGACCCAAGACACTGTACACTCAGGAGATGTTACATGCTGGAGGGGCAAGCAGGCAGCATCAGGTCAGATCGTGGAGGGTCTTGAGTGTCCAGCTGCAAAGCCAGTGGCTGCTTTTTGAAGAGGAGAGGGAAAGGACCCAACCTGTGTTTGAGGAGTGGCTTGGTGTGCTGGGGCTGCTGTAGGAGGAGCTGCCTTATGAATATAGCTATCTCCATCTGAATAATGTCCACTAAGTTTGTTTATGTGTGCTAATATTTCATGAGTCATGCTTTTTGCCAAGTAGTATTTACCCAGGTTTGTCACTGTACTTGTTATCATTATCTGTTGAAACTTAAACAACAAAAGAAAAACTCCATGGGAGCCACCACCCAGCACCAGAACAGCAGTTCCAACAGTTAAAGTACAGACACAGAAGCCCTCCTTGCTGGCTGCCGAGTCACTGCTCCTCCAAGCTCCTCCCACTGTCCCCATATGAGCCCTCCCCCAGTACCACAGGCCCTTCCATAATCCAGGAAGGAAAGGATCAGCCCTGGCCCAGTCATAGTCCTTCAAATGCTATTCTGCTAAAGCCACCCTCTGTTTCGATTGCCTGTTATCCCCTAAAAGATGGAATAAAAAATAAGTGTCTGGAAGCAAAGACACCGTCCTTCTGAGTCTATGAGTTGTTGAGGAGTTGTTGACCATCAGAGATCCAAAGGTGATGGTCCATTCTCTATGCTTTCTCTGGAGATAGAGTAGGAAGCCAGAGACCGATCACCAGAGTGGATCTTGAGAGGTTTAGAGAGATATGGGGCTCTTTCATGTAGCTTAAAGAAAGGACCTTTGATACCAGAAGATCCTCAGAAGCTGGTTTGTTGCTGCATCCAGAATCCCATATATTTTTCCTGATGTTTACAAATAATTGAATGTTCTGTATCTTCCAAAAGTATGGGGTACTTGGACCAAGTGCCATTGGTCCTTCCTGTATTGGGAATGCTTTATATAGTTGACCCTCTGCTCTTTAAAGGAAGACAACTTTTGAAAAGCCGGACCCATCATGCTGCCATTTACTTTCCCAGGTGAGTTGAAAACCTTGGCTCTGTTGGACCGTGAGCGGGTCCCTGTGTACAACCTGATCGCCAGAGCCACGGACGGGGGCGGGAGGTTCTGCCAGTCTGACATCCGCCTGATCCTGGAGGATGTGAACGATAACCCTCCCATGTTTTCTTCTGACCACTACAACGCCTGTGTCTATGAGAACACGGCCACGAAGGCTCTGTTGACCAGAGTTCAAGCCGTGGACCCTGACGTTGGTAAGTCCCTTGCCCTGGCCGGGCCGCTCCCTGTTCACACAGTGGACACACTGTCTTTCTTTCATGTTATGAGAACCTTCATCAGCACACTTGGTGCCTTACTTCATCTGCATGAGAAAACCCTGCAAGTAATCCTCTCTCCTCTTTCTGCGCTTTGAAGAAGAGATGCTATGAATTCCTTTACCTTGTAGCAGAGGGTTTTGGGTTGGTTTGGTTATTTTTTTATGGGCTTTCTTTTTTTGACCTTTTGAATACAATGATAGCTTCCTCGCTTGCCTATTCCTCCTGCACATGGGTAAAGGCTGTGTTGTGAGGCAGGGAGGATTCCTTTCCATTTCTTTGAAGAATTGCATCAGAGGCTTTGGCTGAAATATGACAATCTCGATTTATTGTAGTGCCCCACAGTGCAAAGACCAGTTACCAAATGTGCTACCAGTCCAATGCGGATTCTTTAAAATGCCGTTTTCCAGAGTATTTTTGTCACATGTAAGCTGGCATTACTGGTAGGCAGAGTGGGGGTGGGGGAGATAAGGGATTAGAATTGGAAGTTGCTAATAAAGTTTGTGTTCAAATCTACTTTACATAATGAGATGGTGAGTTGGAAAAGACTGGAGTTAATTGCTAGGTAGACCTTCTGAGAATGCATAAGTTATTGAGGTGACTACATGATGGAATGGAAATATGAAAGGGCATAGAGACAGCCTCTTGGTTGTGCATTTTAAGAGCTGTAAATCAGAGGACTAACTAGGGAATGATGGGTGTGTCTGCTATGCTAAACAGGCCTTTATGTAATTCAGTGTCTTACTGCTTAATTCTGAATTGAAAGAAAAATTATTGGACTAATGGAAGAGTAAATACATGATAATTAGTTGAAAACAAACATAGAGCCCAGGGTCTCTACGTATTTCCCCTTAGAGAAATTAGTGGCTACACTTTGAATTATTGCTCTTAGCTCATTAGCATAATTTTCGGGGCTGAATACCAACCCTTTTAAAGTCTGTATGTTACAGAGCTTTGTGAAAAATGGGAAACAGGAAAAGACTGTTATTGACATATAATTATGTAATACCTACAAATACTTTTTTAGAAGGAGGATTAGAAAACATTCTCTGGGCTTTTATTAACAGATGACTTTTAGGGGGAAAGAGGACAGAATTAATGCAAATGAATCTTTTAATCAGTTTAAATTTGATTTTGAGAATGTATAATTAGACCACAGATGAAATTTTAAAAGCTAAAAGGTTGGAATTTTCCTACTGACTCTTTTCACAAAGGAACTGGGTGTACTCAAGCTCCTGGAGATTGAACATGGGAGTCTGGTCAGGGCACATGGCAGTCAGTGTGTGGGTGGCTGGCGTGTCACTGACTCCCAGAGGCTGCCCCTGGAGCTGTTCTGCAAGGTAGTGAAGAATCTACAGTTAGCTGTGTTCTTTCACTTCTGAGTCAGATGAACAGGCTAGGAGTTGGAGAAGAAGGAACGTCTTGACTCTTGGGGCCGAGCATGGTGGCTGACGCCTATAATCCTAGCACTCTGGGAGGCTAAGACAGGTGTGTTGCCTAAGTTCACAGGTTCAAGACCAGCCTGCGCAAGTGCAAGACCTCAACTCAAAAAAAAAAAAAAAAATAGCCAGACATTGCAGAAGATGTCAAGGACATTAGGTGCCTGTAGTTCCAGCTACTTGGGAGACTGAAGCAAGACAATTACTTGAGCCCAAGAATTAGAGATTGCTGTGAGCTCTGACACCATAGCACTCTACTGAGGGCAATAAAGTGAGACTCTGTCTCAAAAAAAAAGAGAAGAAAGTCTCAACTCTGAGCATGTAACATGGCAGAGATGATAAGACTAAAGCAGTGGTCCCCAGCCTTTTTGGCATCAGGGTCCATTTTTCCACTGACCGGGGAGGTGGGGGGACAGGTGGAACAGGAGGGGAATTCAGGGCATGCTAGCTGTGGGGAGTGATGGCTATAAATACAGATGAAGTTTCACTTGCTGTCCTGCCAGTCCCCTCCTGTGTGGCCCACCTTCCTAATGGGCCAGAACCTTTTTGGTACAAGGACCTGGTTTCACAGAAGATAGTTTTTTTTCCAGGGATGGGAGTGTGGAGAAGGTGTGAGAGGTGGAGGCATGTGGAGGCAGAGCTCAGGCAGTGATGCTGTGAGACCTGGCTCCTAACAAGCCATTGACCCAGTACTGATCCACAGCCCAAGGATTGGGAACCACAGCAAAAGGCCCAAAGCAGAATGAAGACCTTGCCAGCACCTTGAGTAGCTTTTTGTGACAATAAATAAAAGGTTTGTCTTTAATAAAGCATCAGATAGAGACAGAGACTGCAGATACCACCTGGGTATAAACTGTATTCACCAGGCTGCGGTATCAGCCTCAGAAAACTGTAGCATAAGACTCCAGATTCTGGTTCAATTTCTTAGTTTTAGTAGAAGGTCTCCTTTAGCTTTAAAAAAGTTAAAGAAAAGAAAAGAAGTAAGGTAGGTGGAAAAGAACAAATCAACACTCCAACTCTCATAAAGATATAAGCTATGCCCCTGGCACCACGTGGTGGGAGAGGTGGAGGTCTGGGTCAGAGCTGGCAGGGGATTTCAGTAGCAGTGGTGTTAAGCCCAACCTGAGATCAAACCCCTGGCTGTCAGTGCTGGGTGGCTTATGAAACTGGAATTTGTGGCCTGATCAGGACACTTCTCGTCTTTAGAGTGACCATTTTCCATCTCTCATAAGAGATCACAAACAAATGTGATCCTGTGCACTGTGATCACCAAGTTGTTGAGTGAGGAATTCATCCTGGGGCCAAAGTGAACCTCAAGCCAGAAGCTGAGTTTGCAGAGGAACGGCCATCAAGCTGGGTCCAGCCTGCCAGGATCTTTAGTTTGGCTTACACATTGTTCAAAGTAGTAGGAATAAGTTTTCAACATTTGAAAGTCATATTTTTATTTGAAGTGTAGATTTTCAGTATTTTTTGAAAACAGCAAACTCAGAAGCCACAGCCATTCCAGGCGCACAGGTCCCTCTGTGGCAGGAGCTAAATAGCAGCTGGTCCTTCACATCGGCCACAGCTCTCACCCTCCCCCTTTCCAGCCAGGTCACTTGCTTTAGTTACCTCCCGACTTGTTTGCAGCCCCTTCTGTAATGTGACAAGGAGATGAGTGATTTTTCTTTAATTTTCGTTTTGAAATAATTATAGGTTCACAGGAGTTGCAAAGTCATTTACAGGAAAGTCAACTGCTCTTTTCACCCAGCCCTTTTCCCAGTGGAAAGGGAGCCTAGCAAGGCTTTAGTGCACCATCAAAACAAGGAAATTGACACAGCTACCATAGAACTTACTCAGATTTCAGTGTGTGTGTGTGTTTCTTTCTTTCTTCTTTTTGTTTTTTGCTCTTGTACTTCAGAATTTTTTTCCTCTTAATTTTTTTTATTAAATCATAACTGTGTACATTAAAATTGTGGCATATGTATACCATGGAATATTATACAGCCTTAAAAAATATGTGTGTGTTTCTATGCAATGTTATCGCCTGTGCAGCTTCATGTAACTACCACCACATTCTTCCATCACTAGTCTCCCTCTTGCTGCCCTTTAGAGCCACCCTCCCCTCCCCCTCCACCTCCATCCCCACTCCTAACCCATAGCAATCACTAGTCTCCATATCTATAATTTTCCTTATTTCAAAAATGCTATTTAAATGAAATAGTATGGTTGTAGCCTTTTGAAATTGGGATTTTTTTCACTCAGCATAATTCCCTTGAAATTCATCTGAGTTGTTTAATTGATTTTTGATCCTGGTGAAGAAAATTGGGTCCCTTTTATATAAATGGTAGGGATATTTGGTTCATGAAACTTCTTTTGGTAAGCATATTCTGTTACCTGAAGTTGTGAATTATTTCATCAGTGCAACAATCTAAATGTTTGTTCCACTGTATAATTTATGCATTAGAATCTAATCTCCAATGTGTCTATATTAAGAGGTATAGGCTTTGGTGGTGATTAGGTCAGGTGGGCAGAGCCCTCATTAATGGGATTAGTGCCCTTTTAAAAGAGTCTTGAGGGAGTGGGTTTGCTCCCTCTGCTGTGTGAAAACATATAGAAGGCTCTCTTTACAAGGAACACACCCCCCACGTACCTTGGATCTGCTAGCACCTTGATCTTGGACTTCTCAGCTTCTAAAACTGTGAGCTACAAGTTTCTGTTGTTTATGAATTGCCCATTCTCAGCATCTTACCATAGCATCGTAAATGGACTGAGACAACCAGCCTTTCACTTTATTACACTAGGTCACTACAAACTACAGAGGAAAGACAAGAATATATTAATCCAAGACTTGATCCTGGAGTTTAATGAGCTCAAAGCCTTTACTATGACATACTAAACTTTCATTTCCTAATTTTAAAGTATATTATTGCTCTTAGCCAAACAACTCTTACCTAATTATTTATAATGAACTAACAGAGTAACTCCCTAGGTCAAAATAAAATAAAAACAGAGGAAGGCAAAATAATTTTAACACCCTTATGAGTTCTAAGAAATATTGTGGTAACTGTCCAGATTTTAGCATTAAGTTCTTAATTTTCCTATCAAATGGAAATATCTTCAATCTGAGGGGCGGAGACAAGATGGCCGTCCTGAGCCAGCTTTCCACAGAGGCTCCCATCCAGAAGGAGAGTTAAAGGACAGAAGTTTAGCAAGTAAACTGATGGTTTGGAGCTGAGCCAAGAGAGGAGGTTGAAGAATGCACATCAACCCTGCTGAGGTCAGCTGCAACCCCAAGAAATATCTTCAATCCCATAAACTGGTGACATGACATCCTAACCCAAAATTTATAAAAATTTAATCTTTTCAGTAAAGGGGAGAAACACTTTGTTACATTACCTCCATAGAGTTAATAGGCTACTATTTAGCCTACTTCTCAGAGGTTTCCAGTTTTGAGGATTTTTTAAACTAGAAAATGGAATTTGCAATGATAACGATCAAAGCTCAAAACCTGTAACCATTTTAGGAAAGTAACATGAAAATAAAATGTAAATTTGCACTAGAAATTAAGCCACAGCCCATGATTTATAAAGAGGACAATTCCTAGGTATTTGAGATGTAAGAAAACATGTTTTTTCTGTTATGGATCAGGGACATAAGCAAAGGAAATGTTGTAGTGAGCCACTCACTCCTTTCTTATAAAGTATTTCCTGAAAGGTTGGATTTTTTTTTCAGTGATTTCAGGGGCTTGGAGGCTCAGAGCACACGTTACTGTTATTTTCCATTCAATTTAATAAATATTAAATGAGCCAGTAGGTAACAGGCACTACAGAAGGAGCAGCAAGGTTCTCAGAGATGAGGAGTGCTCAGTGACAGGCCTCAGGCAACGGTAAAAGGGAGGTGGGGCCCACAGCCGTAATGAAAGGCAGCCTTCCCAGAACGCACAAGACATCTGCAGGAGGAATGCTGTCAGGAAGACAGGGAGAAAGTTGGATGAGCCCAGATAAACAGTCAGTGGAACATCATATGGTCTAGGACGTAGGAGAGATGGGTGAGAGAGGAAAAGCAGACGGGGCCTGGCTGTGGGTTTTCATGAAGGTCAGGGATTGTGTACTTAACAGGAAGGGAAAAAAAAAAACCAAACACTTTCAAGAAAATAAGTAACCAATTCTGGTGTGGGGGATGCTAATCTGAAAAGAGCCTCTAACATGCATTGAAATGAGGCAAACCAGGAGATAAGGAAGCCACTAGGTAGATATTGAGAAGGTGGTGGCTCTGGGACTTGAAGAGGCAGATGAGATTGAGATTTCAGACTTGAAATCTGTAGATTTTGTCACTTAACTGGCCTGCAGGCCAGGTAGACTGGCTCGTCAAGATTTCAAAGTAGGGAGCCAGGTAAAGGTGCTGCACAAACAGAAACGGCAATAGGTCCAAATTTGGATCGGTGTAGAGAAAGATGAAAACTTGGGGACATGTTGGAAATTAAAGGAAGAAGTCAGGAGCAAAGAGGAGTTTGATGCTCGTGACAAAATGGAGAGGGATCTTGCCTTCTGGGAGTGTATGGTCATAGTGGGAAACAGGCATGCTCAAAGGAGCATTCCAAGAAAAATATGAGAAATGTGGTAATGGAAGGAATCACATCTGTAAAAGTAGTGATTTTGTCAAGATTAGCCA
Organism: Otolemur garnettii; assembly: GCF_000181295.1. Lineage (NCBI taxonomy): Eukaryota > Metazoa > Chordata > Mammalia > Primates > Galagidae > Otolemur > Otolemur garnettii. Next base: position 10,395,034 of record NW_003852396.1, on the reverse strand, counting down.
TATAACACAAGTAAAATACTACACAGGTCCCTTTGGGACCAGTAAAATGAAAGCAATGAGTTTTTAACTGGGGCAACTCAGAGAGGACTCACAAAGTGGTCTTAGCATTGGAGTTGGCTCTTAAGGGTTGAGGCTTGAATGTGGTTAGATAGAGAAGGTCAAGATAGAGGAGACAGAGCGATATGAGGATCATCTTAGCTAGGATAGGCTCCTCTAGGCTAGGATAATTTTTTTAATGTCTCAGTGGCCTCATGCAGCAAAAGTTTAATGCTTTCCCAGTTGAAGTGCCTGTCAGTGGAAGTTCATCCAGTGACTCAGACATCGGGTCCCTCCATCCTGTCTGTCATCACCACCTTCTTGGCATTTACCTTCCAAGGTTCCTGATCTGGGAGAGAGAGGGATGAAGGTAGTGTGCCAGCTCTTAGCAGCTTCAGCTGGGAGAGACCACCTCACTCTGCTGCTGGCCCTGAGCAGGGGTGGCACAGGCCAGCCCACCTGCACACAGGGGAGGCCATGGGGGATTTGGTGAGCACTCATGGTTTCTGCCACAGTGATGAAGGCAGGAAAGGGAGCTGCCCGGCAGGTCCCAAAGAAGTGGGAGAGGATGACCCTCCCTCACTCAGACAAGTAGATGAGCCTCAGCAGCGTGAGGAACCCCTGGCCCTTAGAAAGGAAAAGAAAGATAAATCAGAAAGGAAAGAGCTGGAACCCAATGGAAGGCCATCAAAGGGAGGTGCAGAGGAAAACCCAACGTGAGGCATCCAGCTGCCCTCCTGAGATGGCGCTCCTGGCCTGCTCTGGCAGTCAGACCACAGGGATGCCCTAACTGTCCCTAAGGAGCACATCTCCCAGTAACTAGATTAATCAAGAGCCCACAGGGGCCTGGGGAAAGACCTAGGGCTGTGCACCCCTGTCCCTATGTGGCCTGTTAGGAACTCAGCCGCACAGTAGGTGGTGAGTAGCAGGCGAAGGAATGGAGTGCACCATACTTGTAGCCCCAGCTCACATCATCACCTATGTCAGTGTTAGATTCCCACCAAGGTGTGAACCCTTTCCATAAACGGCACATCTTTGGTGTTTCCCTGAGTGGAGTTGAAGCACATTCTTCTTAGTAAAGTATCACCAGACTGGGAGGAAAATATCCAATGTACTCAATACTAATATGAAACCAATATATAAACAACCACACACCCACAGCAAAGAAAAATACAAGTATATCTAGTGAGGGGAGGGAGAGGAGGGTGTGAGGGGGAGGGAGAGGAGGGTGTGAGGGGGAGGGAGGAGGAGGGAGATGGGTGGGATCTCACCTCATGTGCACAGTGTGAGGGTGTTCAGCATACCCTGGTGAGGGGCTCAACTACAACTTGAACTTTACCTTAGAAATGAAAACAACGTAACCTAATCACTTGTACCCACATATCAATCTGAAATTTAAAAAAACTAACTGCTCATAGAAGGGATGTGGGTTTCGTGCCCCTTCTGAGAATCTAATGGTCTGACGTGGGGCTGAGGTGGTGACCTAGCACAGATCCTCATTAGCAGAGAGGTTTCATTGCACAAACCATAATAAATCAATCACTTCAGACTCGTATCAAAACCATCTCTCACCCCACCCTGGCCCACAGAAATATTGTCTTCTCTGAAACTGGTCCCAGGTGCCAGAAAAGCTGGGGACATTGCCCCAGAGCAGGGGTCCTCAAACTTTTTAAACATGGAGCCAGTTCACTGTCCCTCAGACCATTGGAGGGCTGGACTGAGGGCCCCTGGATGAGTCGGCTGCTAAGCAGGACAGGCTGGTAGGCCGCATGTAGTCTGCAGGCCATAGTTTGAGGACACCTGCCCTAGAAGATTAGCACCCCTTGAGCAATCTTTGGCCCCCTCTTAGCCTCAGTAAGACTAGTAATGTCCCCTTTGCCAACCTCAAGCGTCAGTATTAGGCTCTCCCAAAAGCACTTGGAGTTAGTGGGACCACATCTTCCCTCAATGGAATTAGAGCCCCCTGCTCTGAGCTCCCGAGGCACCTGGTGATTTTCTCAGCATGGAACTGTTCGCATGCCTCTTCTCCACTAGTCTTGAAGCCTTGCAGGCAAGCTCAGTGACTAATAAGAACTTTAAGTGATAATAATCATATTACAGCTAATAATGTCTACTTTTGGAGCGTCTATTCCATCCAGGCACTATGCCAAGTGCTTTAGATTACATTATTTCCATTTCTCATAACAGCCCTTCAAGTTAGCATATTTTTTTGATTCTTCTGACAGGTTAAGTAACTTGCCGTGAGCCACAAGTTACTGTCAGGATTATAAACATTATGAAAGTAGGGGTGGGTTGGTTAACAGATATCCACTGAATGGTAATGTTGTAGTCTAGGCCAGTTGTTCTCAAAAAGCGGTGCCGGAACCGATGGCCTCAGCATGAGCTTGTAGGAAATGCAGACTCCAAATGAGAGACTCTAGACCAGTGTTCTCAGACTTCAGTGAGCGTCAGAATCACCTCGAGGTCTTGTTTAAACAGAGATGGCTGGACCCCTTGCAGAGGCTCTGACTCAGTAGGTGTGGGGGAAGACCTGCCAATTTGCATCTCAGTCTAGTTCCCAAGTGATGCGGCTGCTGTTCCCAGAACCACTTTCTTAGGACTCTTAGTACTATGGAGTCACACATGTATTGAGAATTTGGTGACACTTGTGGATCACCTTTCAGAACAATGTTTTACGGCCCATAAAATAAAATAAAAATGTTATGAATAAAATAGATTTGTCCAAGTATTTTTCAAGTTGTTATATGATAATATGAATTCCTTCTTTAATATATTAAATAAAAAGGTCTAGCACAGTAGGGCTAATAATGTCCATAAACTGGACTAGTGGTAAGCATAGCTACCATAAAATAGTATGAAAATATCTGTGATTCCTATTGCTTACAGCTTCACAGGCGTTTTTCACCCCACAGTGACTTGTTGCCTATATTTATAATGGAAGGCCATGCTAAATCCAGTTAGAAGTTTATGAAAATAGATGCCAGTTATTCCCCTCTGTGGTAACAGCCTCTAGGATGACGCCCAATGGTCCCCACTTCCTAGGGTTCACACCCTCCCCTTGAGAGTGGGCTGGACTTATGGACTTGCTTTTTGGTTTTTTGATAATTCTTATGTTTTAATTATTATGGATAATAGTGGTACATCTTTATTGGGCACATGTGATGTCCTGATACAGGCATAAGATGTGAGTTAATCAAATCAGTGTAACTGAGGTATCCATCCCCTCGGGCATTAGGCATTTCTTTGTGTTAGGAACATTTCAGTTCCACTCTCTTGGTTATTTATACGCTAACTTTGTGCCGTTAATGAACAGAATATGGAGGTTAGGTTATGAAAAGACTATGACATGCCCCTTGGGTGTGCTTTCCGCCTTGGTCTGCAGGACTGCAGTATCAAAGTACCACAGACTGCCGGGCTTCACCAACAGAAAGTTATTTCTTCACAGTTCCAGCATCGATTATGTTCTGTCAAGGGCTCTCTTTCTGGTTTATAGACAACTGCCTTCTCTCTATGTGCTCACACGGCCTTTCCTAGGGAAAGGAGACAGATGAGAGAGAGAGAGAGATGTCTCCCCTATGCTTCTTATAAGACCATTAATCCTATCTCATTAGAATCCCACCCTTATGATCTTATTTAACTATAATTATCTCCTAAAAGGCCTATCTCCAAATACAGTCTCATTGGAATTTAGGGCTTCAGTATATGAATTTTAGGGGCACACAATTCAGCTCATAACATTCTTTCTCACTCTCTCAGATCACTTGCACCCATTGGAGACCACAGCTGTGGTATTGTGAGGCAGCCCTGTAAGAGCCCCACAGGGCCAGGGACCAAGTTCTGCCGACAGCTACACGAGTGAGCTTGAAAATGGACCCACACTTCCCACTTTCATCCCAGCCTTCAAATGAGACCACAGCCCTGCCAGACACTGGCCTGCAACCTCATGACAAACTTTGAGCCAGAGACAGCCAGCAAGAAATACCCGGAGTTCCACCCCATAGGAACCATGGAATAATAAATTTTTGTTGTTTTATGCTAAATTCTAGGTCAATTTGGCATAGAGCAATAGAACAGTAAGACACTAATGCAAGTTCATGGGCATCCTGAATTTTATCCAAGTATCCTTGATAATCCCCAACCATAGCTAACATCCTTCCATAGACTCCACTCTGAGGACCATGGGCTCTCATGCAGATGAGTGGCAATGAAAACAGGGCCCATCCTTGGGAAAAGAGCAGCTCAGCTGTGTGAGGAGCACAGCTGCTCTGATGACAGAGGCAGGGCAGGAATGATGACAGGAAGCTGTTGGTGGCTCCTTGCTGCTGATCTCAGGGATTCACACCCTCTGTGAGGCACTAGGCCCAGTTCCTATGGAAAGAGAGTCCTAGGAGATCTTAGTATATTATCAATGGAAAGGCTCTAAGACAAAACCTAGTTAAAACCCTAAAGAGGAAACTGAGACCCAGGGGCAGGAGACTTCCCCAGGATGACTTAGTTAGTGGCAGAGCTAGTGGCAGATCTAAAAGGAAGGTGTCATTGCCTCAATCAAATGCTTTTTTCTGTATTCCCATAATTTCTACTAGAAAATGTTTCAGGAAGGATTGCTTCAGTTCTGGTTTCAGCCTGTTTTCTCTTACATATAGTATATTCTGTGTTTTTCCTAATGCTTTCAAAATTGGTACTTCTCAGCTACATAGGTCAGTGATTTAATGTTTATTTTTCCCTTCCCCAAAGCTCTGTTATTCTCTGAAGTGTTAAATCTTTTAAGGCAGCTGAGGGACTATTAAAATGTCAGTAAAAATTAAATAATCCTCCCTAAAGACTGAGACGCATGAGTCATTCTCTGGAGGACGTTGTGGTCAAAGCCCTTTGTCTGTTGGAGATATCAAAAAATTTAATCTTCTGTTTGAAGTCTTTCCCCAGAGAGCTCAACAAACTTACACATGTAATCTTACTAGGGAAAGGACACATCTTGATATTCTCACCTACAGATGGAGAAACTGAGGTTCAAAAAGGTTAAGTGGCTTTTCCCAAAGCATCCACTAAATGGATAGTGTCCTGAACCAAGGGCTCTGGGGCCCTATAAATCCCTCCTTGGCCCTCACCAGTGCTAGGTGACCTTCTGCAGTGATGCAGTCAGATGGCAGGACCGTGACACCTGTGACACATTTACCTATCACATTGGGAAGTGACATCATATGCAGCTTTGGGATGAGGCCTGATGATATATCCCAGTTCTGGCCAGGCTTGGTGGCTCACACCTATATTCCTAGCACTCTGGGAGGCTGAGGCAGTGGGTCACAACCAGCCTGAGCAAAAGTGAAACCCCCATCTCTACTAAAAATAGAAAAAACGAGCAAGGTCATAGCGGAGAACCTGTAGTTCCAGTTACTCAGGAGATGAGGCAAGAGGTTAAACTTCTTAAGCCCAGAAGTTTGAGGTTGCTGTGAGCTGTGACACCAGAACACTCTACCCTGGGACCAGAGTCTCTGTTGCCAAAAAAATAAAAAGGAAAAGAAATAATCCCCATGTCCAGCCCTGACTATCTTGTCTTATTTGAAAGGCATTCTCCAATCCCTCTGAACCTCCATTTCCTCTCTGGAAGCTGGTTATCAGACGTGGCTATGTGTCAGAATCCTCAGGGGAGCTCTTACAAATAAACAGGCTAAAGAAACAGGCAGGGATTCCATCTCCAAAATCTGATTCAGAAAGTCTGGGATAGGGCTGGACTTTTTTTTCCTAATTGACTAAGAAGGGTCTTTTCGCTATTTAGGTGTCTTTGCATTTGACACATAGAAGTTATTATCACCCTTTTTAAAATCCATTTTCTTCCAAATAGAGGTCAAAATGCTACTTGTCAAATGAACAGCTAATTCCTTCCAGAATGGGAATCTTAAGGTATCTTAGCACAGTCACCCATTGGCAAGGAATCCTGCCTTCTACATCGGTCACGGTGGTTCTTTGCCTAAGTGTCCTGGTTCACATGCCCCTTCATCTTATAGATGCCACAGGTTGATAATAGGCCTCTGAGAAACTAAAATGGACATTCCTGGTCCAACAGGCAGCAGTGCAGAGAGGATGGATGTAGGGGGTGCTAGTGCAGCAGGGGGAGTCTCCACCCATCCTGGACATTTTGTGTAAAAAATCCAAGGACCACAAGCTTTGACTCTCTGCCTTCCAGGGCATGCCGAGGCCAGTGGAGTGTGCATGTCTGCCTTGCTGTGGGGTATATCCTCTCACTGCACCTTGCAAAGCCACCTTGACAGTCACGATTATGTTGTCCACGATCTGCTGGCAAGCTCTCTTAATAACTTCTCACACATTACAAAATGCTTCCCACCCACACACCCCTCAAGCTCCCTCTCTCCATGCTTTCTTCTTCTCTCTCAGCTAATTTATCCATTAACTGAGGCCCCTACCCCCTTTCCTAGTTTACTGTATCTGGTTGCAAGTTATAACAGCTCTGGTAACTTGCAGTTGGCCCCAAAAAGAGACAATTTCAGTTCTACCATTCTATACCTAGGATTTAGCACCACCAAACCCTTTAACCCTTCTTAGAGTGTACTTTGCAATTTCAGCATTCTTAACTCTCACACATGTATTCCTGTCTCCTGAAATATCCTTTCTTCCTATCACTTTTCCACCTTGGTGCTCCTGGCAACAACCTCCTGTCTTATCTTCATGACTTAATTCAATTGTTTCCCTCCATCCTGGGAAACTTCCCTGACCACTGTCTCTAACAGTCAACTGAAAACATTTTGTCTCCTGAGAAATGCGGGCCATGTGAGACTGAATGTGCTGAGGGCCATATTTCTTTGTATCCCCAAGCCATGCAGGCTTAAATATTAAGTATTTATTGGGTGGATGAACAAATTGATTCAATGGTCATACTTCTTGGCCCACATAGGAAACCTTTAGAGTCTGATTGTTGGGTGGTAATTCCAGCACAGAAGTTCCATGAAGTCACAACTAAGGTCTTGAACAGGCCACTATATGCACTATATGCTTATGTTGCAACACTGTAAAAACAGCTTGGTAAGGGTTTATAATTTTGGCATATCAGTGTCTCACAGCTGTGTTCATCTTGATGTGTAGCAGTGTCTTGTTGACTGGTGTTCATTTTTGTTGTTGTGTGATTTGGGGTGCCCTTGCAAAAATGTTGGAATTTGAATTAAAGCAATGGACAAACATTAAATTTCTTATTAAACCTGGTAAGAGTGGAAGTGAAATCAGGGACATGTTAGTCCAAGTTTCTAGAGATAATGCCATGAAGAAAACAACAGTGTACAAATAGATTAAACATTTTTCTGAGGAGAGAGAAAGCATCACTGATGAAGAGAGGCCAGGACAGTCAGTATCCAGCAGATCAGATAAAAACATTGCAAAAATTCATCATATTGTGCATCAAAATTGTTGGCTGATTGTGAGAAGCATAGCTGACCAAGTAAACATTAGTCTAGAAACAGGAAAATCTCAACAGAAACTCTTGGCATGAGAAAGGTGTGTGCAAATATGGCCTCAAAGGAGCTCACTGATGAACAAATGCAAAGGAGAGTCAAAATTTTCCAAGACCTTTTGAAGAGGCAAGACAACATTTTGGACAGTGTTATCACTGGTGATGAAACATGGGTGTACCCATACCACCCTGCAACAAAGCACCAAAGTGCACAATGGAAGTCAGCCAATTCTCCATGACCAACAAAGTTCCCTCAGTCCAAATCGAGAGTCAAAACGGTGTTGCTAAACTCTTCTGATGTCAGTAGGATTGTTCATTATGAATTTGTACCAACTGGACAGTTAATCAAATGCTGAAAAGCTTCCTGAAAAAAATGAAAATGACCTGACTTTTTTGCCTCCAACTCATAGCTCTTGCATCATGACAATGCACCTGCTCACATGGCACCATCTATGAGAGAGTTTTTTATCCATTAAACAAATAACTGTATTGGAACATCCTCCTTGCTCACCTGATCTGGTCCCCAATGACTTTTTTCTTTACCCAAAGATAAAAGAAATATTGAAATGAAGACATTTTGATGACATTCAGGACATTAAAAGTAATATGATGACAACTCTGATAGCCATTCCAGAAAAAGAGTTTCAAAATCTCTTTGAAGGGTGGTCTGGGCACTGGCATGGGTGCATAGCTTCCCAAGGGGAGTACTTCAAAGGTGATGGTAGTGATATTCAGCAATGTAGCACTTTTTCAGTTATGTAGCACTTTTTCGAGGATGAATTCATGAACTACTTGTCAGACCTTGCATACTCCAATAAAGATGGAGTTTTGAGTACTTAGTTGAGGAATTAATTTATTGATGGGTACCCTTTCTAGACCTAGCATAGTGCCAAGCCATAGAAACTTGGAAGAGTTTATATCCAGGTGTCACAGAAGGTCATGTCACTTGCAATGGGGCAGGTTTATGGGTGTGCAGTCGAACAGAGAGCCCTTTGCTTATAAAGGCCTCCTGCTTGTTTTAATGCTCTCCTGTAACAGCGTTGAGCTTCTTAGTTTTGTTGTTGTTGTTGTTAAACAAGGGGCATTGCATTTTTGTGTTGCATGGGAGCCCACAATCTTGCAGTCAGCTCTACCTGGCAGAGCCACTGCCAGTTCAGTTGGCAGGTCCTTAGGAGATTTTTGGTGTAACCATCAGGATGTCCTGGTGTCTCTAACTGGTGTTGCTTTTTGTCTCTTTTGACTTTTCAAAATGCAAGTGGCTGCTGACCCAAAGAGTTGGTATTCTGCCCGTGGGAAGGTGCCAGCCTTAGTCATCGCCAGTCAAGAACTTTTTTTACAAACACTTAAAACAGAAGTAATTAGGGAGTCTATTTAAAATTAATTGCCAACTTAAAAAGTAATTGCTAATTCCAAGGGCCTCCTCATGGCAACTTTCTGTTTTATTTCATATCATCCAAAGGCATATTTCAAATAGTGGGGGGGAAAAGAGCAATTAGTTTGAGCTGTTTCCCTATAATGGGATTTTATTTTCCCTCTTCAAAGGATGAGAGGATTTCAGGCTAGCCATTTTCTTTTCTTAATTTAAGTGTAAAAAGTAGTTTTTTTTTTAAAGTTCCTTGAAATACTTTATCACGAGACCTTTGACAAAAATGATTTTTTTTTAGCTAAAGTCCCTGTCTTTCTGAGAACAGTTGAAAATGAGGAACAGAAAGACTTAGAAAAAGAAGCTTGTTCAGTATGTATTGTTTCCTACAATTATTTCAAATGGTATGTGTGTTGAGAATCAAAACAGGTCTGGAAAATAACTTGAAAATTCAACGGCTATCCAAAATTGATGGAAAAGAATTATTTTCCACGTACATGATTTTTATAATAGCTCTTTTACTTGTTACAAACATATTCCATGTCCACTATATAAAACCCAGGAGGATAAGATAAAATGAAAACAAGTCACTTTTAACTATGGTTACCATTCTGATAGAGGTACCATTTATCTTGTTGTTTTTACAAAAATGGGCTCCTAAATTAGATATTACCTTGTAATTGGCTTTTTTTAATGACTTGTGAACATATTTCCATATCATTATATATTCTCTTAGATTTTTGTGTGACATTGTCTATAATATTCTATATATATGATATGAATTACCAGACTTTATTCAAGCAATCCTAATTATTGGAAACTAGCGTATATACCAGTTTGGGTTTTTATGTTTGTTTGTATGTTTTTTTACAAATACAAACATCTATTTCACAGTAGCTTTTTAAAGATCTATGAATGTTTCATATACATTTTTAACTAAATATTCCTGATTTCTCTGTTTCCCTCTTTTGATGTTCTTTCATGCTTTTAACATATGCATGTGTAGTGGTCATGTGTGGAGCGTGTGCCCCACCTGCATACGTGACCATGCTCTTGCCTTAGGTCTCAGGCTGTTCCTTCTGCAGTTCACATTCATCTCTTTGCATGTTCCAGGCTCTGTGCTCAGTGCAGAGGTACAACGATGAATAAGGCACAGTCCCTTTACCTAAAAGGTACATAAATGTAGTAGGAGTTGTATGTACATACATATAACTGATGATAATGCAGAACTGGAGACACAAATAATATTAAGGGAACACAGAGGAGGAAGTAACTGGGGAAATTAGTGGAGCCGTTCCAGGGAAAAGCCTGCAAAGAAGGGTAGGATTTTGACAAGAAAATGAAGGAAGAGGACATTCTGAGTAGAAGGCAAGGCACAAACATGGGCCTGGAAAAACAAATGCCCAGGTGTCACTGGAGTGGACAGTCCAGGATGGACGCAGTGCCAGAGGTGATCCTGGGAAGGTGAGTTGGGGCTAGGCTGCAAAGGACTAGAAAGCCATCCTCAAAAGTTTTTCCTTTCATTTATAAAGAGTTAGAGTCTGTGGTTATCTTGTGCAGATGTGGCGAGTCTGGATCCGAAGTTCGACAAACACACTTCTGATTAAGTTTGGCCAAGAGGGGATAGACTCTGCAGAAGTTCTCAGTTAGGAGCCTCTTGTAACAGTCTAAGCAAGAGAGAATGAAATCCTGGCCATGAGACATTCAGGAGATATCTCAGAGGCAGAATCAAAAGAACTGAGCATTCCCTGTCAAGCCTTGCCCAACAGGAACACCAAGGTCAAAGACTTCATCCCACCCTCCACATACAGAGCCTGCCACTACTCACCCACTGCAGAGGATGGAGGGAACGTCATGTCCAGAGCCACCATGTGACGCCTTCAGGCAGTCAAGGAAGAGGCAGAACTCTTCCCCATCGATGCTGTCTTCATGGGTATGTGCCCGATGAAGCTGAGGGTAAGCCCCATGCACCATGCTGGCTTCAAGACTTGTGGAATATGACAGCCCCTGGACCTCCTGGGCCCCTGCCTCTACAGGGGGCTCCTGCTGGTGCACCACCCCAGCCCCCTGGAGATGTGGACCATGTGCTTACTGGTGACCTGGTGACCAATGAGGGGCTCAAGTGTGCAGCCTCCCCTAGACCCCAGCTCGGAGCAGTGAGTTGAGCAACAGCCCAAGAGAGGCTTTGTGTTGATTTTCTATCACAGTGAGAAATTGGTCATTGTAGGCCTGAAGGAAATGTTGCCTTCATTTTTATAAATCCCCCTCCCGCCCCATTAGCTCTGATTAAAGACACTGCCTTGGCAAGGAAACAAAAAACGAAAAAGCCCCAGCATTCCAATTTGTGTAAGAGAATGAAGTTGGGGGAAGACATGCAGGGGACTCTAAACTACTGTGTCTAGTTCAAGGAATTCTTCATCATGTTGCTAAGCTCCTAGAAAAGAGGATGATGTCTTCAGGGTGTCCATTCCCCAGACTCAGTGCCAAGAGCCGTCAAACAAGTAGGCTGCAGAGGGGAAATCAGGGTCCTCGCTGGTGTCTCCTGTGAGAAAGACTGAAACTTTCCACTTCTCAAAGGAAACAACACTGTCTTTTAAGGAGAAGGCCATAGCAAAGGAATGTAATGACATGTTCAAGAACCAAAGCTTTGTTTATCATTTATCTTCAAAGGATAATCCTTATAGCTTTTAATAAGAACATGACTTAATCACCAAGCCTGGGTCATAAAGATTGTGAAATCTAAACATACTTGTGGAATTTCAAGAGCTGATGACTAGGCATTAATAAAGCCAAGAAGAAAGGACTGACTGAGAAACAAATGCATTAGATCGCCCGCAGCACAGAAGTGGGGAGCGCGCTGAGCTGCGGCAGGATGGAAAGAAACTTCAAGGACCATTGACGTGCTCTGTTACCTTGAGGGTCCCTGAAGCCTCCCCGGAATTTGTCAGCTGGACATTTAAAGTGTCTTCATGTTATTATATGTAAATTGTGACACCTCCATGAAGTTGAGATAAAAATAAGTAATTAAAACCAAATTTTGAAAAGTGTCACTAGAGTTTGTTGAAATTGTTTCAAATTATTTCTTCCAATTTCTTTCAAATGATTCCTTAGATACCTACTCCAATATTAATTGGAATCTGAAAAGCCACTTTACAGCCATATATATAGTACAGCCTATATTTTTGGCATGCCACCTGTGGGGCAGATCACAGAGACAGAGGGTGAATGTCAGAGACATGACAGGGCACTGCAAAGGAGTCAGAGCAGCTGCCAACGTAAGACAAGCATGACACGCATCCTGCTGGTTGCTTAAAACTTAGCGTGCCTAGTCTTAGGAGGGAAAAAGAAAATATTTTTTGAAAACGAGGTTCAAAAAAATTTCAGTGTATTCTCTGTGTTGGTGACTCTTGCCATTTGCTTTAGCGCTGATTCTAATACCTTCACCAGTCTCAGAAATAGAACTGAGTGAGTCTGACACTGGGTGGGATGAGATCCTTGCAGATGATCCTATCCTGGGGATTTCTCTGAAGCGTGAGCATCTGTATACCCATAAGCTATACATATGTGTGAATCCTGAGCATTTAGCCAAATGGTGTAAATCTGCTGTGTTTTCTTCCCATCTGGAACATTTGAGTAGCTTCTCATGATCCACCCTTTTGAAGTTTTTTATGAAGATGGTGGTCTCACTATGTTATCCAGTCTGGTCATGAACTCCTAGCCTCCAGCGACATCCTACAGCCTTGGCCTCCCAAGTAGCTGGGACCACAGGTGTAAGCCACCGTGCCTGGCTTAATCCAGCTGAGTGTGAATTTTTCCTTTCTTGATGTTGCTGTCTTTAGCCCAGGTCCAGCAACGTAATGAACAGTGGTGGGGGAGGGTCTGTTGGAAACAGAAATGAAGCCAGCTTTGTTTGTTTAAGTGAGGGAAGATAATCTTAGATCTCAACTGACCTGAGTTCTTCCATTCTAAAAATAAAGACCCAGTGAATATAAGTGGTGTGCCCAAGTACACTTGTGTAGTTTAGACAAACCGTAGGCCCAAGGCAAGTTCTCCTGTCCTCAGGGCTATTCCACAATGCCTTCATTTCAAAGGATTTAAAACTTTGACTTTTAAGTACAGTTCCATATTCAAAAAAATCCATCTTTCCATTTGGCCAAATTGAGAGAAGTCTAGACTCCATTTAGAAACCTTCCAAGGAAGAGAACATAGACACCTTTGGCAACCCATTCCAAGGTCTCACAGCCTTTTTCTACTATGAATTTGTATGTGCTATTTCCCTATTCCAGCCCCACTCCACAAAGTGCCACTACCTATTTCTCCCTTTGAGCAAATAAGGATTGTAGTCATTCCCTTTTTTTTTTTATTTTAATCCTCTGAAGGCCTGGCTGCTCTATTTTCTGCATATTACACACAGAAACTTCACTTACAATGAGAGTCACAGTGTGGCTAGCCTGGCTTCTCAGCATTTAAAGAAGCTAAGTAGCTCCATCCTCATTAAATTAGGCTCAAATTGGAGAAGAAACTTACATAGTTAAAAACACAGACGCAAAATGATGGATTAATGTTATACTCAGTGTAACACATCTTGACGTGAGTAGGAGCGTTAGACCAATTAGCAAGCGAGTCTTCTCCTTGGGTTCATCTTTTCTGCTGTGTCTGTAGAAGTGGTGGCAGTTTGAAGGATGGCATTTATCAAACTGCTTTGGAAAGAAAGTTTCCGTGTTAGTGACATGACCTGCGTTCCTTTAACAAAGACAGCACCCCATCACCTGGAAACCCCACATGCTATCCGGAAAGTACTGCCTCTAAATTGGGATTTAGGCTTCTGACTTTATTTCTAAAAATTATTGAAATCCATTCCAATTCCGTCTAAACTGGAGTTTCAATATGCTTCAAAAATATATCCTGTTCTTTCCTTGAGAGCTAACAAATCATAAGTGATGCCATTTAGCAAGGGTTTTTTTTGGCTTGGGTTCCCCACCCCCACCCCCACCCCTTTCTGGTCTTACTTCCACATTACTCTGAGTGGTCACAGAAAGGAGAGAGGAGCAATAAATCTCCCAGTTCCTCCTGGTGCAAATGTCTGAGATATTGTCAGAAGCAAAATGTATAGGAGGTGGGGGGACTGTGGGTCAGCAACTTGGTGGGGGGAAGGGATGCTTTCTACTAGGGTAAGGCAGAAAAACCCTGTCACTGAGTTTAAATTAACCGAATCTGCCTGGAGGGGAGCCCTGGTCTTTGTGCGGCTGATTAATGTCATCCCTGTAAATGCAGCACTTCAACAACGGGCCTAACCTGCTGAGCAGAAGGCTTGGAGAGCACCGAGCCTCCCACACAGGGTATCAGCCCAGCTGAATGCCTCTGAACAGGGCTGAAGAAGAGAAAGCTGCGGCCCCAGAACACAAGTGCTGTAATTAGATTTCAGCTATCTGTCCCCGTGAAGGAAACGCTGGAGGCCGTCGGAGGCACCGTCCCCTCCCAGCCTCACTGCTGCACAGAGCAGCAGTATAAATCCAGCCCCTACGTCTCCTCACTCAGCTGGCTGGGCACCGTGGCTTTCAGAGCAGTGAGTTAGAAATCCTCCTTCTCCCTAACTGACCTTTGGGCCTGAAAAGGAAAAATGTCCAGACATAGATCTGAAATCCCTTGAGGGATTAGAGCAAGGTGCCTAAGGAAAACAGGACTTAGCTTGTGGTCCTTCACGCTCACCTGAAAATGCTGATGGCACCAGGCAAGCCGTCAGCCCTTGGTTAATGCATCAGTGGAATGGGTTTCGTAGCTGCCGGCACGTGCCCCATAACAGACCCAGCACACATTTCCCGCCTACTCTTCTTGTTGGCAGGAGCATCGCACCATATGCTGAGTGTGGAAGGGAAACCCAGAGGGAATGTGTGTGATTTGAAAACTTGTGTGGTATATTTATGTCAATCGCTAATGTGTTTCCGTAAATGCATTTTTGTGACTTTGAGAGGCATCCCGAGACCATTCAGTAAGTCAAGGCAGCTGTTTCTAGGGCATACGACCTATTGTGACACGAAGACGGGGCTATTGTTTTCCAGGTGCAAGCTCGATCACCTCTGCAACCCTTTGTGTATTCTCCCCTGGGATTTACCTGGAAGAATTTAATCTTGAAGCCACTCCAAAAAATAGCAAAAAGCATCCCTGAAACCCTTCCTCTGGAGCCAGTCCCCAGGGGCAGCAGGAGAAGGGGAAAGCCTTTTTGTTTTTAATCCCAGGACCAATAAAATCAGAGGTTGATGTTTATACATCACAGGGTGGCTGTTTTGAAAGAGAAATAAAAGTAAATAATGAAACCTTGGGGAAAAAATGGACTCTCTGGAATGGAACCAAGAATAAGCTCTGGCTGTTGACCTTTCGGTTAAAGCCACATAATGCGACTTATGTCATCCCCTCCGCATATATGATTTTATTGGTTTGCTGGGAATTTAGGCTTAAGGGAAATTGTATATTGGATAAGTAAAATGCTTAGGTCTTATTATTGCCAAATGAAGTGTTACAAAATAGAAGGGGAAAAAATGGCCCTCCCCTCCAAGAGCTTATATCCAGGGGTTCTGTGATTCTCAAAAGACATTTTCAGGTTAATAGCTAAAAACCCATGACTAATGATTATCTTCATTAAGAGCATTTAGGGTCAGAATGGTGCTTTTTCATCCTTCAAAGGTGTTACATTTTCCTTCTTATAAATCTTAACAATTTTAAATAAATAAATACTTGTTGAGGTGATTAATTAATTGAGTGAGTGATTTGTATTTCTCTTTTGACGGCAGCTCTATACCCGTGCACCTATTAGCATCTGAGAGTTTTCCTGAAAGGTTTATTGGAGAATGGGTTATACGTTAAGAATATCCAACTATTGCTGATATTTGTTGCCAACATCTTCCCAATGTCTTTACTGTTCAATTTAGTTTGGGGGAGGGGTCATGAGCTCTTCTGGTTTTACAAACTGAAGTTTACATTGTTGCAAGATCACAGCTGGCTGGTTTCTTGGTGACTATTCTCTGTAGTCAGTGAAGCCCTAACATTCCTGCCTAGATTGTGTGCCCACGGTCTTGTTGCTCACGCTCTCCCGTCCTCGCTCTCACAGGCATCAACAGGAAGGTTGTGTACTCCCTGGCGGACTCAGCCGGCGGGGTCTTCTCCATTGACAGCTGGTCGGGCATCGTAATCCTGGAGCAGCCGCTGGACCGGGAGCAGCAGCCTTCCTACAACATCAGCGTGCAGGCCACCGACCAGAGTCCCGGACAGTCCCTGTCCTCTCTTGCCATCGTCACCATCACCGTCCTGGACATTAATGACAACCCTCCTGTGTTTGAGAGGAGGGACTACCTGGTGACAGTGCCTGAGGACACTTCTCCTGGCACTCAAGTCCTTGCTGTTTTTGCCACCAGCAAAGACATTGGCACGAACGCTGAGATTACTTACCTCATCCGGTCTGGGAATGAACAGGGGAAATTTAGCATCAACCCAAAGACAGGTGGGTAAATAGGGGTAAATAGCAACCTGTCAAGAATTCAGAGCTTCACTCTATCCTGCTTCTCCTCCAGCACTTTCACTGCCGTTCTTGATGAGCCATTCTTTCCTCCTCCTCTCTCCTTTACAGTAGAAACAAATCTTCTGCTCTCAGGGCTCACAGGCAGACTCCCTCCCTCCAGCACTCTGCTCCTAAGGTTGGCCACTGCTAAATTTAAGCTCTGTGCTTACTTGGCAAATAACTAGCCCCTGGGCTGTCTCCAGGATTTGTAGGTGGGAGTGCTAGGGGGCCTGGATGGCAGTAGGTAATTGTATTTGTATTCCAAGTATAGAGTTTGTTACTCTCTTTTCTATTTGCTTTTTTACGTTAATCTTATGTACATGGATTGGGAAGCACTCCTGAAGCCAAGCCTCCACTTACCACTGTCCACACATAGACTAGCCCTTTCTGGTCCCCTGCCGGGCAGACCTCAGCGAGGGCTTTACGTGGTAATGTGCAGTGTTCGCAGCCCAGAACCCCAAGTAGCCTTACCAGTGGTTTGGAACCAGTGCGGTGCCACTTCTGGTCAGAATACTCTTTGCTCACCACACACTTTTCAATGTCTGGAGGAATATGTAGTATCACCTGGAGAAAACGTGCCTGGAAAGAAACCAAAAGAAGGACGGTAGGACCCTCAGGCTTTCTTTTTATATGTGAGTTAATAAATATCCGAGGGGCTCAGGGCAAATGAAGATATTCATTCAGAAAACCATTTCGGATGTTCCTGGAAGAGTAAACATACTCATACTTGTCCTTTCATAGAGGGTTTGGATTCTATTTCAAAGCTCTTCAGTGTATATTCTCTCGCACTTTCTCATCCCTTATGAGAGTCAAGGCAGCTCTCATTCTGCAAATAAGGAAGATGAGTCTCTTGCTTCTTCCAGACTTTGGAATTGTTTTCCTTATCACTCGCAGAGTGTGTACCCATTGAACAAGGTAGCAAAGGAAGTTCATTATCCTTTGGACAGTCCAGTAAATGCAAAGAAGAGACTATCATAATTAGCAATGTGTATTTAACATTGGCAAATGCACCAGGTTCTTATTCAATCATTTAGTATTTTTCATATTTTCCATGTAAGAAAAACAGAACTTCAAAGAGGTTAAATAATTTCCCCAATGTCTACTGTTTGTAAGTGGGTTATACAAGACTGGAACTCAGATCTTCCTGATCTAATCTTGATATCATGTAAGACTGCTACACTGTGGGGCTGCAAAAAATCCAAGAGATACAATCTGGCCCTTAAATATGATTTAAGAAGGTGGAAATACTGATGAGGAACTGAATTAGCATCTTCTCCCAGCAGTAACTCTGTTTATTAAGGTCAGTACTTCAAATTAAAATGTATGGGGATTTCCCTTCTGTAAATATGCCTTACACTGTCTAGTTACGGTCATGGTGTATGTACATCATGGGGAGTGGTTAAGTAGTATTTAAATTTGGCACCTGCTAACAAGACTGGGATAAAAAGTAAAGCACCAGGAGTAGTAAGCACTAAGAAAACTTCACTTTGGGGAGAAAGAGGCTCCTGTTACAGGTCTGACTTCTGAGTTTCACTGAACGTGAAGGCGCCTATTGGCAGTCTTGGCAGCTAGAGAAGGTGCCTGCCCAGAAATGTAAAGAGATGTAACCTCGGCAGTCCTAATGATTGTTTACCAGGTGGGAGCAAAGTCAAAGCCCTCGAGAAGTGCCCTGCAGTCAAAATGATGACCACTTGCAGAATGCAGGAGGGGGCCACCTCACTAGAAGGGCTAGAAATTGAGGGCGAGGCACTAACAGAGCCCTCCTAGAGGTGGCGCCCAGCTAACCACTTTCATTTATTCTCCTTGCTTGATTTAAACAACTCTGTGACATGAGCATTATCTTCTCTGCCCTGTAGTTATGGGTGCTAAATTCATACTTAATATTTGTCCACTGAGTTCCTGTTCTATTATGTCAAGGTACCTAGAGATTTCCAGGCTCTTTGCCTTCTTTGTACCGTGATGGTTTCAGATAAGCACGTTATAACTTGGCAAGGCACCTTTGCAGTTAATTCACCTCAGGGAGGTCAGCAAGTATTTATTTGTGGACAAGGATGGAGTCATACAATCACATCTATACAGCTCATCCCAGGTCTTCCTGGGTCCACCTGAGGAACTGGAAGACACTTTCTTGTCCCTACTCCCTAGTTCCATGAGAGTAGACCATGCCAGAGATTTTCAGACTCTTTGAAAGACGTTCAGGGACTGTTCCATGGACATGCAAAGTCTTCTCCATTTCTTCAGGGTTGTGTTTGATAGATGGCTGCGCCTTCACTGACAGCATTAATCGAACTTCTGGAATGCTTTCAGTAAAGCATTAAACAAGCAGATTCCTGAATACCTAAAATTCCTGGCTGAACATGATGTTATAAATATTACCACAATTATAGAACTGCTGAACAATGTTTCTTTCCTAATCAAATCTAAAGTTCCCCATTTTTCTTCAAAGGGGGTATTTCTGTCTCTGAGGTCCTGGACTATGAATTATGCAAAAGGTTTTACCTGGTGGTGGAAGCCAAAGATGGGGGCACCCCAGCTCTCAGCGCCGTGGCCACCGTGAGCGTCACCCTCACGGACGTGAATGACAACCCCCCCAAGTTCAGCCAAGACATCTACAGTGCCGTCATCAGTGAAGATGCCTTGGTGGGGGACTCTGTCATTTTGGTAGGTGCCCAAGGGGAGAATGAGGGTTTAGATGGTCAGGACTAAGCATCCTCAACACAGTGAAGAAGTGAGCAAAGTTTACGTTGGATTTTCTTCACAGTTTCCCTTTCAGTTTTCATTTGTCCCCAAGAATGCTTGTCAGGCACTGGTCTTTCAATGACTCTTTATGTATATTAGAAAGAATCTGACAGATTAATTTATATCAAGGTATGACTGACTGATAATCATTTATCTCCCAGGAGCGTACATTTTCAAGAAAATGAAAGAGACCATGCAATGAATTTTTAATGATGGTTCCTAGTAGCTTATAAACTTAGATGACAGGTTATTAGTAGGAAGAATATGATGGTGTTTTACTTTGTTTTGTTTTTTTGAGATCATTCACACAGCATGGTAAATATAGTTAATAGTATATTGTACATTTCAAAATCACCAAGAGTAAATTTCAGATGTTCTCACTACAAAGAAAGATAGCTATTTGAGGTGATGAATATATTAATTAGCTAGACTTAATTATTCCACATCGTATTCATAAATAATAACATCACTTGGTATCCCATAAATATATACAACTATAATTTGTTAAATTATAATTTAAAAATTATTAGGTTTCTAAAGACAGAATAAAAATCCCTCTCCCCTCCCCCCGCTATATACACAGCTAGTCACACAGAGTAGGGCAGCTATACATGGGAGCAAGTTCAAGATCAAGTGGTCATTCTCAGAGGAGCCTTTCCAGAAGGAATTTTTTTCTAGTAACAGAAAAGTCATGTGTTCTGAGAATTCAGATTCTCTGAGATCATGGATTGCACTGTGGAAACCATGAGTCCCATCCTCATTGTTCTTACCCATCCCTAGGCTTGACAGGTCCTTTCCACCAATCTCATGGCATCTCAGGTCATGGGTGGCCGCAGCTCTCTGCTGGATGACAGTGCATTCCTTATACATCAGAGGGACTTCTCAGGCCCTCTCTCCTCCTAGCATAGTAAAGACCATTTTCATACATGAAAATCTCAGCATTACCAACATGGCGCAGCCGACAGTAGGCAGTATGTTTGCCGAGTGGGAGTAGGGACTTTCTTGAGCTTCCTAAACATGGAAATGGATAGGTATAGAGAAAGCTTGCCTTGGGCAATTTTATTAGCTAAATTGGGAAAGAATCAGGAAGGCATCCCTACCAGTTAGCTCAGGGCTCTACTCTTACTTTCTCAAGGGCTAAAGAAAATCAGGCCTAACAAGCATCAGACTGTAGAGCGGTAACAATTAACATTGAAATAAAATGGGGTTCCAGTCTTGTTGCTGGCTTCTTTCAAGCCCACTCATCATCCCCTATGCTGGGGTGATCATGGGTACTGGAGAACAGAGCACCTGAGGAAAATATTGGAGCTGCTTCCATTTAAACAGACCTGTGACCCTAAGAATCAGCCTTTTCTCTGTCTCTTGTGTCATGTCGCTGCTTTGCTTTGCTTGTTTTTTCTGTGAAGCTAATAGCAGAAGATGTAGACAGCCAGCCCAACGGACAGATTCATTTTTCCATTGTGAGTGGAGATCGGGACAATGAATTTACCGTGGATCCTGTTTTGGGACTTGTGAAGGTCAAGAAGAAATTAGACCGGGAACGGGTAAGCTAGTTTCAGCCAGCTCTTTTCCCATGAGATCCTCCCTTCCCTGGAATCAGGGGCCCAGGGTCCATGAGTATAAACAGAATGTTTCTCCATTCTAAATAGTGAATAAACAGGGGTGGGCTAAAAACGCAGCATGAAGTGTTGGGGTCAGGCCTTTGAAAGAATTTTCTGCCAATAGTGGATGTTTGCAATTTCTTATGTATGGCAGCTTTAAAGAAAAGGCAAAAATGTGTCTTTCTAGATGAAGTTCAGTCCTTCCGAGAGGAAGGGAACAGAAAGGCACCTCCAGTGTTGATTCCTGTGGCCCTGTTTGATGAGCAACTGTGGTCCTAGATTAGCAGATACAAAAGGATCACCTAAAGGCATTTAGGTCAGAAAGAATGATTCAGAAAATTCCTGTGTTCGAAGTTTCTAAACATTGTCTTTCTTGACCGAAATATGTGTCTTCAAAGGGAAATTAAATATGGAAATGCCATTTGCACTGAACAAAGAACCAGAGCTGCGATTCTTCTTTTTTTTTTTTTTTATTTTTATTTCAGATCGATGTGAGGGTACTAACAATTAGGTTACAATGTTTGCATTTGTTAGGTAGAGTCCCTGTTGCAGAGCTGGGATTCAAACGGGGTGTTTTTGTCCTCAACGGGACATTTAGCAAAATCAGGAGACATTTTTGGTTGTCATAACTGGGCTGGGGGTGACAACGAGTCTTACTTGATAAAGGCCACCACTCACAGGTCATCTCCAACAACAAAGCTCCAAGTGTCAGTGGCGCCAAGGTGGAGAAACCCTGCGGGGGAGAATCAAAGGGAAGATGATTGATGTTTAACAAAGCACAGCCTGAGCCTGCATTTCCTTGGCGGGTGTCCGGAGGCGGGAAGCGCTGCATTTCTTTACTGTGACCACTTTGTGCCTTGGCAGGTGTCGGGATATTCCCTGCTTGTTCAGGCTGTAGACAGTGGCATTCCTGCAATGTCATCCACTGCAACCCTCAACATAGATATTTCTGATGTGAATGACAACAGCCCTGTGTTCACACCTGCGAACTACACCGCTGTGATTCAGGTAGGCAAGTCCTGCCTGCAGGCATTGTCCTTTCGCATTCAGCTCCCTTCCTCTGCTGTGGTTCCCTTATCACTGTTTACTGTTACTATTACTTATTGTCAGCTCCTCCCTTGATAAGGCAGGTATGAAAAGAGCCTGATTCTTCTATCAGGACTGACTGATAAATGTGGGTAAGAGCTGTTGAGGACCAGGGTCTTTCAAGTGCCAGGCTCTTCTATACGTGCACCACCTATCCGCATCTGAACCCTGTGAAGTGGGAGGTGCGTTGGCTCCCACTTTATAGTTGAAGGAGCTAAGGATTTGTGAGGTGAAGTCATTCACCCAAGATTATGCAGCTGGTAAGTAGCAGAGTTGGGAATTTGAACTTGGGTCTACCTTCTGCAAAAAATACTCTTTCCACAATGACAGGCTGCCTTGAAGAGACTTTGTGCTATTCTGGCAGAGGAGGGAAATTGATATATACCATCTCATCAGTCAAAGGGGGATCAAGCTTCAGGATAGAGCTGCTACTCGTTAAAATTAATCTTCCACAGGTGATTTGTTTAGCACTTTAAATCTACCTGCTCTTTAGAATTATAATGCAGGATAGATAGCTAAGTGCTGGTTTTCTGCTGTCTGAGAGAATGACTCTTCTTCCCATCTGTCTTTTATTCAGAAGATGTTTTGTGGGCACAGTACTGGGTCCTGAGCTCCTCTATTTCCCAGTATTTCTAGAGGAACCTGGAGAGCTAACTTTAGGAAGATCAGCAAATCCAGCCCAGGAACAGGGTCAGTGTGGAGGGCTTAGAGGAGGCAGAGATTGAGGTACGCGTCTTGGAAGGCCACAGCATTCTAGACAATCAGCTCTTGCCTGATCCAATTTGGCCTCAAATTCACCCCCAGGGAGTCTCAGGGTTCTGTGGGGAGAAGGTAAGATGAGGTGGGCCAGGTCTGGGGAGCCCTTTTGGGATGACTTTGAGGACTTTGAGTCTGGTCATCCATAACTGGCTGCCCCCTTCCCAGTGCCGCTGAGCTGTCCCATAATCAGACGAGGAGGCAGCTACCTGTCTGTCCCCATCCCTTTGTCAGTGAAATCCGATTTCTTCCTTCCCTGGTAGTGTGTTGGTTTTCCCCTCCTCTCTGAGGCTTTTCCCGGCAGCTGGGCATTCTGACCCCCAGCCTGGTTCCACAAAGCTTTGCCCAGGATCTGCATCTGTCTCCATTTCTCTTTCTCTCCCTGACTGCTGTCCACAGGGATCTCGCTGCCCCTCACCACCGTTTGCAGGCTCCAGAACAAAATGGGCTCTGCCCACTCAACATTTGGTTTTATGATACACATCCATCAGCTGGACAGACTGTTTTCAAATGCACATCAGGAAGTCAGCACTGAAAGGACTGGGAGGCTCGGCTGTGAGCACTGGCCGGGTCCCTTGTCTACAGGGCTGGGCCCGCCTGTGTTGCATTACACCTTCTTTCCCAGACAATGACCCGGAGGGCCACATTCTCCCTCTGTCCCTCTCTTCTACGGAGGAAACGGCCTTTATCGAGTGAGCAAACAAATCAATAAATCTTCTGTTTTGTGTGGTACTGAGTATGTTGTCAGTGCAAGGCAGTAAATCTGCACCGGTCTGAAGCTATCCCACGGCTGCTCCAGAGAGACGGTGTCTCCTTCTTGATAACCAAAGGGCACTTCAGAGCAAGAGCAAAATCACAGGTCTTTGCCGTCCCTCCCTCTTTCTCTTTTCAAAAGTGTGCCTCCCTTTTCCTAACACAGAATGACTTCTTTACCCCAAAGTGTGGTTTTCATAATTTTGATTCATAAAATGTGAGTGGACTTGCCCTTCAAACTGTAGTGTATCACCATCTCCATCTCAGAGATCCAAACTTTCCAATCCTGCCTCGGTGTGTATCAGGGGGTCTGAACTAATGAAACCGCCTCAGGCCCCATCCATGGAAACACTGAAGTTTGAACAGAGCGGGGAAGGGGCCCCGGTGCCTGAGCTGCAGAGGCTTTAGTTCGGCATTTTCAAAGGGATCACCGCCTTTGACCCAAGAGGGAGCTTTGTGTTCCCATCTTGGGGAAAAAGCATAGAGAAGTGCGATAAAATAATGTTTATGTTATCACACCAGGGCTTCCAAAAATCCTCACAAAGTTAAGGATTCTCTTTCTCTTCATTCACAATTTGGGAAGTATTTCACCCCCTTTTTGTTCCTAAAGAAACATGGTGAAACTGTGACTTGGAGAGTGGGGTAGAAAGCCCCATTTTCCACATGGCATATTGACTGGGAAGTTGCCAGGATGCTCCCCCTCCCCCACAAAAGCCCGATGTTGTGAGGTGACCTCAGTGTTGGGCCTTAGCGTAATCATGCCGCGGCAAGTGTGAGGAACCCTTTCAGGTAATCTCAGAGCGTTGCCAGCCCACCCAGGACAAGCTTCTACCCAGCACCATCCTTGGAACCTATAAGCCTGTTAGCTTGAAGTCCCTGTGTCCTCACCTGCAGAGGACTGTCTCACGGGGCAGTTGTGGGGGGCAGTAAAGTCTGGGAAACACAGTGCTCACAGAAGCCGGCATGTTTTCAGAGGACGAGATAATATCACAGGGAATCCCTTCCACAGAAAGCCCTGTTTCCTAGCACAGCACTCTCAGCTGGTAACGATGGTTTCCTTTTGTTCTGTTTGTCTTTTTTCTAATGTGAAGAGAAGTGTAATTTTATCTTCCTTTATATTGTACTCTTTTATTCAGGAAAATAAGCCAGTGGGCACCAGCATCTTGCAGCTGGTGGTGACAGACAGAGACTCTTTTCACAATGGGCCTCCCTTTTCATTCTCTATTTTGTCGGGAAACGAAGAGGAGGAGTTTATGCTGGACCCTCACGGGATCCTGCGGTCAGCCGTGGTCTTCCAGCACACAGAGTCTCCGGAATACGTGCTGTGTGTCCAGGTACGACACCGCGCTCTGCTCACATCAGGCTGTCTTCTCTTTCATGCTTGTTTCTGGCCCCTTTGGTTCTTTTTTCTTTGTTGAGCAAGTCAACATAATTCATTACCACGCAGGAATGTTCTCCTTTTAATCTCAAATTCAATTTCACACCAATAAAAGCGGCCTCTGTGTGTGAAATTGAACAGGAAGGAGAGGAAGCTGCGTTGTTCAGGAAGGACGTTCCTGCAGGGTGTGCCCAGGAGACAGTCACTGGGCTTAGCTCTGCATTCGGAAATTTCCTGTGCCTCTAATTGACCCTCCAAAGACAACTCATGGGTCAGTTCTTGCTGTTTGATAATGAGTATTATCTGCCACATTACCCCACATGGGGAAACTACTGATCTCTGTCTTAATGAGATTTAGCCATATCATGCCTGTGCTGGGCAGGCCTTCCCTGGTGAGGCGGGAGGGGACCCAGGACTCAGGGGCCGCCGCCTTCCAGCAGTTCGGTTCCTCAAGGTCACTGGCCTGTGTGAAATGAAAGAACACAGAGGCCGCCGGGGCAGGTGTGCCAGGGAATGGCAATGAGGGAAATGAGCAAGCCCCAAAGTCCCTACATATAAACTTTATATAAATACCAAGATTTTGATCTCATCAATAAAACTGAATGACTATTTCTGCCCGCAGAGGGCAACCTAGACTTGTTATTAATGATGGTAATAATAACAATAGTAATTTTTATATTGGCACAACAGTGACTCTTGTATATATTACCTTATCTCTTCAGCTAAGTTACCACTTATTCTACCCCATGAATCCTTCCAAATTAATGGCTGCCAGCTTTCAGCACAGCAGTGAACTGTCCAGTTGCTACCTGCTCTTACAATACTATTATGTAAATAATTTGTTATTAATATTTTTGTTGAGACAAGGTCTCATGTTGTTGCCCAGGCTGCTCTTGAATTCCTGGCCTCAAGTAGTCCTTGAGGTGTGGCCTCTCAAAGGGCTGGGGTTACAGGCCACCTAACCTAGCTGTAAATCATTTTATATTGCAGCCTACGTGCTCAAAGCAAGGAGGGATTTCCAGCGCTCTCACAGAAACTATTCCAGTTCTTTATATACCCTCTCTGGTTGTTAGGGAGCAGATTTTCCAAAACATCTCAGGTTTTGGAATCTCCGTGAAGAGCTCTTTCCCCCTCGTCTCTTATATTAAAATGCCACCAAGTCCTATGTGCAGTTCCTTCACAAGGCCTCTGTGTGTACCCCTTCCATACCCTGTACCACCCCACCACCAGGGTCCTGCTTCAGGACCCCCCTGGGCGAATGGTCCAGCTTTAGCCTTATATTCCTCTGATCCTTTCCTAAACCCCTCCCAGATTAAACATCCCACTTTGATGCCATCATTCTCCTAAACCAGGGATCAGCAATCTGGCCAAATCTTGCCCTCAGCCCATTTTTAGAAATAGAGTTTTATTGGAACCTGGACTCACTCATTCACTCACACACTCCCTGTGACTGCTCCCATGCAGTAAGAACAGCCTGCAGTAGTTGCAATAGAGTCTGTGTAACCTGCAAAGCCTGAAACATTTATTGTCTAGCTTTTGTCAGAAAACGTTCGTCAGTGCCTGACCTCAACTAAAACTACATATGGCTTCCCAGTGTTTCAAAATACACAGGCCCTGCAGGCTGGGTTTGGGCCCCAGACTCAAATTTGGAATTTCACAGCCTTTCGGTAGATACCACTCTCCTGTCCTTCTTCGGCCAAAGGCTCATTTCTCTGTCACCTTACACCTAGTGGCTTTTTGCCTTTCTATCATCTTCTGTGGCTTCTAAAGTCCAAACTCATCACCATCCTCTGGGGCCCTCCAAGTTCAACCTAATTTATTAAACTTATCTCCTCCTACATGAATTTTCCATTGCCATGTCTCCGGCTCCTGTCCTCCATCAGACAAATGATGTGATGATGGTAACAATAAAAATCACAACACTCACAGGAGCCATCATGTACTAAGCATGTCTATGGGTTAAGTACTTTGCAATCACTCTCTCTTTCAATTCTCACAATACAAACACCTGTGAGGTAGATACTACTATTTTCCTCATATTAAAGGTATGAAAATCAAAGCCAGGAGAAGGTAACTAACTTACTCATGGGTGGCAGAGACGGGATTCAAACACAGGTCTGTGTGATGCCCAGGCTCTTGTACCACCTTCCACAGAGAAGGACACATCTCCCCAGGTCCCCCCAGGCCTGCAGGGTCCGCTGCAGCCCCACATCCGCAGACCTCTGCCCTTTGACCCTGCTCACCAGAGTCAAGTACTGAGGCAAGTACTCAGGAAAGACCTGAGGCCCGAGTGATAGTACCATTGATTCTTACGTGAAAAGGTATTTCACAAGCTACTTATTTTTTCCTTCAGTGTGTCTTTTGTTATTCTAAACCTTGCTGTGGTCAAATCCCACTCAATGTTGTTTCTTAAATGTGCAGAAAGGTGCTATCCGGGCGGGTCAAAAGGAAGGAATCCAACCAAGAACAAAGATCTCTCCTCCAACACTCCACTAAGCTTCCCCTGGGGTTTCTGGCAAAATTAAAGCAAAGCCAGCCCGTTGTGGACACGTTGGTCTTGTGGTCCTCTGTCCTCCTTCCCTTTATTGTGTTGACACATTTTATTGACCGTGGCAGATTGTACATGTGGGATGGAAGGTGATACATCACTCCTCTTCCTTAAATCCACATCCTTAGCTTTTCTCAGAATAGTGGCAAGGGATGGAGAAAACCGAATGTGGTGAAAGGTGAGACGTCTTCTATCAGAGATGTTTCTTTAAGTTATTCTGATTGTTTTCTTAGAACACTGCCTTTCTCCCCTCCCACCCCTTGTTTTTTTTAGGCAAAGGACTCCGGCAAACCCCAGCAAGCTTCTCGCTCCTTCATCCGTGTTCGTGTCATCGAGGAAAGTATCCACAAGCCCACAGCCATCCCCCTTGAAATCTTCATTGTCACCATGGAGGATGACTTTCCCGGTGGGGTCATTGGGAAGATCCACGCCACAGATCAAGACATGTATGATGTACTCACGTTTGCGCTAAAATCAGAGCAGAAAAGCTTGTTCAAAGTGAACAGTCACGATGGGAAGATCATCGCTCTAGGCGGCCTGGACAGTGGCAAGTACGTCCTGAACGTGTCCGTGAGTGACGGCCGCTTCCAGGTGCCCATTGACGTGGTCGTGCACGTGGAGCAGCTGGTGCGTGAGATGCTGCAGAACACGGTCACCATCCGCTTTGAGAACGTGTCCCCCGAGGACTTCGTGGGGCTGCACATGCGCGGCCTCCGGCGTGCCCTGCGGAGCGCGGTGCTCAGCCAGAAGCAGGACAGCCTGCGCGTCATCAGCATCCAGCCCGTGGCCGGCACTGGCCAGCTGGACATGCTGTTCGCCGTGGAGATGCACAGCAGTGAGTTCTACAAGCCGGCCTACCTCATCCAGAAGCTGTCCGGCGCCAGGAGGCACCTGGACAATGTCGTGCGCATCTCGGCCATCCTGGAGAAGAACTGCTCAGGGCTGGACTGCCAGGAGCAGCACTGCGAGCAAGGCTTGTCGCTGGATTCCCACGCGCTCATGACCTACAGCACGGCCCGCATCAGCTTTGTGTGTCCGCGCTTCTACAGGAACGTGCGCTGCACCTGTAACGGTGAGTGCAGGTTCCGGAGTCCCCACCTGCCTCCTGAGATAGAGGAGTAGACTGGGCTACCCTTCAAGGCACGCATACACTCATTCACTTATTCCTCTCAATGTTAAGTGACCACCTACTGTGTGGACCACCTACTGCAGGAGTGAACTCCCATGGCAGTGTGGCTCAGGCAATGCGCCGACGGGCCAGCGCACGTGATGAGTATTCTCAGGAGAGGTAGCAAGTCCTGGGAAGGTTTCCTAGAGAATATCCTCTTGAATGAGATAAAAGGCAAGTTGAAATTAAGGGAGGGGAGGAAGGACAGTGTTGCAGGCAAGGGGCAGCCTTGGGTGGCCCAGGGCCAAGAGAAGAACCTCCACGGAGGGGATTGAAAGAGCTTGCCTCTGGCCGGCAGGGGTAGGCGGAGATGAGGGTGGAGACTTGAGAGCAGGCCCAGTCCACACAGGGGCCGGCCGTTAGGCAAGATGAAGAATGTAGATATTATCTCAAGGCAGGGGAAGCAGAATGATGCAAAGTGAAGAAGTGTCAGGCTCAGATCTGTCTTTCACAAAGGGCCTGCTGACTGCAGAGGGAATGGATTAGAGGGGCCGACCAGAAGCAGGGAGACAAGTTAGGAAGCTGTTCCGGAGGGTAAAGGCAGTTCGATTTGCTCCAGTGAAAAACAGGGGTAGATGTCAGGGAGCACAGTCAGCGGATGGATTCAGAGTGGCAGGGATGGAATGGCTCATGTTTGTTGATGTAACTGGAGTCACTGAAGCTGGGCCTTTACTGGTCAAAGGTCGTAGCTGCACATGCCCATAGTGGTCACTGAGAAGCATTGCTCTCTCCCTCTTTTCCTCTCTTTGACATATGAAGCCATAAATTCACTGTCTTCTTCTAAGAAAATTGCACCCAGATGAATCCAGCTACCTACCATTAACTCATTTTTGACAAACCAATGAAAATTGCACCCAGAGTTTTTCTAGCCAATTTCAACTTGGTCCAAAGGGACTGTGCCCAGAAGGAAAGGCCATTTGTAAAACATTCCTTTAGGTAATTGGGTACAGGCAGGGCCCTTGGCCTCTTCCCTTGTGGAAAGTTCTTGGTTGCAGTTTGGAGAATGAGCTCATCAGAGGGAGGCCATAGGGGTCACAGCTCCCAAGAGATATTTAGACAGACTCCCCAGCCCAGAAGAGTGCCAGCTGCTTGCTCTGTGGTACCAGTGAGTCCTGCTTGTGTTCTCATCAGGTAGGTGCAGGGATGTCCAGTCTTCCTTAATATGTAAATTAGCTGCATAGTGACTCAAAGCATACATGCTAGGTGGAGTGCACTTCTGCCAGGTGTTACCAGCATGCTGGATTTATAAGTGCCAGCTTTCTGGGCCTTCCCAATATTTCCTTTGTAGACAAACTGATTCATATACCAAAACTCTACCAGGAACTTCAGACAGGGCTCAGAAGGAGTTCAGGGTAGGATAGACCCTGCCTGCAGCAGAAAATATACCACCTAATTAATCCTTGTACTCTGAAGTATTCATTTATTCCAGAAAAAAATCTGTGGAGGCAGCACGTCCTAGACACTGAATATTCAAAGTAGAAAAAATAGTCCCTGCCCTTAAGAGCTGACAACTGTGAAGTCAGTTTATAAGTAGCTGCTTGCTTTAATGGAACTATAATAAATACTAGGGCATAGAAAATACAGAGCCCCTCCTAAGAATTTTCCGTGGCATATGTTCACAGAGACCACCTATGTGCTGTGTCTTTGGGGATGAGTATGAGTGTATCAGGAAGAGTCGGGTGGGAGAAGGCTTTGCAGGATTTTTTAAAGGAATAAATTAGATGGGGAGTTTTTTTGGGGGGGTTAAAGGTCCCTGCTTGTGACACCAGTTCTTTAGTCTCTACATACCTTTCTACTCCTAGTAAACCTAGAATGCCACAATTTTTTGTGAATCATCTCCCAGAAATCCCAACAGGAGGCCTTCTTAGTTTGAAAAGCCAGTATTTTCTAGCCAGACATTATGGTGGGCACCTGTAGTCCCAGTTACTAGGGAGGCTGAGGCAAGAGGATCTCTTGAGACCAAGAGTTTGAGGTTGCTATAAAATAGGGTGCCACAGAACTCTACAGAGAGCAAAAAAGTGACACTCTGTCTCAGAAAAATAAATGAATAAATACAAATTCGAAAAAACAAATGAAAAGCCAATATTTTCTTATTAAGAGCTTTTGCATACTCAGGCTAAGGTCCCAGCCTCTTCTCACCTTTAAGTCACTCTTACAATTAAGCTATAAAATAAAATTCAAATTCAAAAGGAGCTCAGGAGGTCACCTGGCCCAGTCCTGTCTTTGGCAGGTAAGTCTGCATGGTAGTCTCCATTACAGATGTGGCAGCTGTGTGCCCTGCCCAGGGCCCTACAGCTAGTGAGAGTGGCATGCTGATTCAGTAAAGGGTCCTCTCAGGACCAGTTACCTGCATATTAATGCCAAAGACTCTTCATTTTTCTTATGTGCTGGGTACCCTGTCAGAATAGTCATACACAGTCGTGTGTGGCATCATGATGTTTTGCTCAGTGAGTGACCACATATATAGCAGTGTTCCCACAAGATTATAGTGGAGCTGAAAATTTTGTATTGCCTTGTGATGTCACAGCCATTACAATGTCAGCTCAGTGCATTTCCTCGTCTATGTTTAGACATTACGCAAGTATTTACCGTTGTGTTGCACTTGCCTGCAGGATTCAGCATGGCCCTGAGTGTTTGTTAACCTAGGAGCAATGGGCTATAGCACAAAGCCTACGTGTGCAGTAGGCTGTTCTGTCTCGGTCTGTATAAGCACACTCAATGATTGCACAGTGACGAAATTCCTAACAACACATTCCTCAGAATGTTTCGCATTGTTAAGTGACAAATGACCGTAACCACATTTTCCCAGCAGACTTGACTGCCAGCCTCACAATATGACCCCAGAAAAGCAGAGCTTAAAATGCCCTTTCCTGAGCCCCAGGCTCACGTATGGATAGTATGTTTAGGGTAGAACCTGGGAGACCCTAATGTTGGTAGCCAGGAAACCAAACTTAGGGAAAACTCATAGCAAAAATATTTTCCTCTAGGTTCAGGGTGCGAGCTCTTAGTTGTAATAGCAGTAGCTGTTTCATATCATCTAAACTTTTCCCTTAAATAAAAATATAGTGATGGGCCAGGCATGGTGGCTCACACTTGTAATCTTAGCACTTTAGGAGGCTGAGGCAGGTGGATTGCCCTGAGCTCATAGGTTTGAGACCAGCCCAAGCCAGAACGAGACCCCATCTCTAAAAATAGCTGGGTGTTGTGGTGGGCGCCTGTCATCCCAGTTATTTGGGAGGCTGAGGCAAGAGAATTGCTTGAGTCCAAGAATTTGAGGTTGCAATGAGCTGTGACGCCATAACACTCTACTGAGGGTGACAAAGTGAGACTCTGTCTCAAAAAAAAAAATAAAAGTACAGTGATGCATTGTTAAGGTAAACATTAGGCATCTTCTCATTTATTAGAAAGGAGAAATGATAAATGTCTTTCCCCAAACACGTAACACACATATACAGCTAGGATTGGCTGCTCATGTGTTTATTCTGGGAGGTCAACAGACTCACTCAGAGGACTTTCCACCACTTGGCGGAACAATTAGCATGATGAATAGAGGGAGCCATCTGTTCTGGGCTATGTAGTGAGGTTTATCCAAATTTGACCTCAATATTCTATTTTATCCCACCTTCCAGTTCATCTTTTTCTCATACAGATTTTTTTTTTTTGGCCCAATTATCATCATTAGCATCTTGAACCAAAATGCTGAGTTGCTTTAACAAAACGAAAGCAGACTTGAATTTGAGTGCCAAATAAACTCATTAAGTCCCAGCCACTGTCGAGCATCATATTTGAACAGCATTCAGGAGATAACAAAGCTCTGATATTTTGCAATGGCTCCTGGTGCGTTTCAGGTATTCAGTGAACATTGTCCTTGCAGTAAGCAAGCCAGACACCAACTTACAGGATGGGGAAATGATAGGTCTGTACAGGGGAAACAAGAGGAAAGGTGATCAGGGAAGGTCTTGGGGTATGCCTATTGTCTATTTTTAAAATTTTTCATTGATTTTTCAAAAGTCTTATATCAAAAGGAAGACTCTTGTCCAGGAGAATGGACTCCCCAGTGAGGCCATTGGAATTGAGGACCAGCATGTTTATAGGTGGGACAGTGGAGGGGTGGAGGCCTGATCTGTCCATCGCTCTAAGTGAAATGCATGGAATGCGTGCCATGGGTGAGGCCTGTGTAGGCAGAGCTGAGTCGGGCAGCAGCCCTGTCCTCCATCAGTGGGGATGGTGCTGTCCTCAGGTGTGCCAGGGGATGAAGAGGAGCCCTGAAGCGCTGGAGGTGGTGCTGCCTCAGTGAGGTCTGATAGAATGCCTAGGAGTAGACAGGTGACCGGGATGGAGGCTTCCAGGCAAGAGGCATGAAAGCCAGGACACGGAGATAAGAACCTGTGTGCAGGGCAGTGCACAGTTTAAGACAGGGACAGACATTATAGCTAACATTTATCAAGACATGACCAGTTACCATGCTGTTGTTCACACATACATGATGGCATTTAAGTCTTATTATAAACCTAAAATGTAGGTATCTAACTTTCTTCAAAAATTAAGGAATCCAAATCTTGGGAAGGTCAATTGATTTGCCTAAGGTCACAAAACTAGAAATGGCACAGCCAGCATTCATATTTGACAGTCTTACTTAAAGCACCTCTTAACCACTGCACCCTAACAACCCTGCCCAAATCTGGAAGGAACATGGAAGGCCCCCAATCCAGCCTCCACCCACTAGATTTACTATGTTCCTGACATGGTAATTCAGCCAAAGTTTGAGCACCAGTGCTAGGATTTCACCAGCCAGCCCTGAGACCACCCTTTGCCTTCCAGGGCACCAAAACCCGTCCAGCTGTCATATCATCCAGCTGTGTCCTTCAGAGACACAAGGAACAGGAACTGTCTAACCAGGCCTCCATAGGCTGCCCTCTAGATAGCTAAGGAGAGTTGTTATGACCCTTGAATCTTCTTTTCTGAGCCAAACATCAGGAATTCCTTTGTTCTCTGGCTATGAACAAATATATGCCATAAAGGGCTGCAGGTGATGTAACTGGGTCACAGAGGAGGCATAAAGGAGGGGATTATCAGTTGTATTTGGAGAAGTTTGAGAAAGTCATTGGAAACAGCAAAGCTTGTCCTAATGGCTCTTTACCAGGGAGGGACTACATTTTAAGCAGAGAAAGAAGTTTGAGAAAGGCCCAGAGATTTGGGGTGCCCTTTAGTTTACTCATCTGCTCAGCAGTTAATTGAATACTAGTCTATGCCAATCCCTGGGCAGGACACTGGAGCCAGAGTGGTAAAGGAGGCTGCCATGATCTCATCCCCATCTAACATGAAACGGCATCATGCGTCAGGCACATGGTAAGCTCAGTGGGGCAGGATGGTAAGGAGAAAGGACAGTCCCTGGGAGGAATATGGTAGGACAGGTAGTCAGAGCCCACTGACAGGTGGTGATACTGATAAGTTCCTAATAAGCATAATCAAATAAAGTGATGGCTTCTGTAAAGCAGCAAGATGCTTAAAACAGAGACTTGATGTGTTTTTACACAGCAAGGAAAGACCTGAAATTGGGTTTGCATTTGGCTGAGGTCTGGTAATAGGAATAGCCCTTAGTGTGTCTCTGAAACTTAAATGGGTTGCCCCCACAAACTGGGATGTTTCAATTCCTTATTCATAAGAGATTTATCTGCAGATCCCTCATCTCCAGCACACTTGAGTCCCAACGTGCCAGGAGAGGTTTGGACGTCCCTGTCCTGGTGGTGATATCAGCTTCTCAACGAGTGGATATCACCCTATATATTCCACCCACACATCACTGCCTCCAGAGAGGAGGTCCTGACTCAAACTGCACTTGGTCTTTGGTGAAATCATTGAGAGAATATGACTGAGTCAAGTCTATACCATTCTGGGTGAATCTCTGCTTTTAGGAAAACAAAGAACAATTGCAAAGCTGAGAGCTCAGTTT
The DNA here is from genome assembly GCF_000181295.1 of Otolemur garnettii. NCBI lineage: Eukaryota > Metazoa > Chordata > Mammalia > Primates > Galagidae > Otolemur > Otolemur garnettii. The sequence continues at coordinate 10,360,645 of NW_003852396.1, read as the reverse complement.
TTAAAACTTGTCACAGGTCATGAATTAGGAGGGGAGCTTATTGACTTATATAGTATTTGCCAGGACATGGCATCTTGGCAAGGCATGTGGATTCAGGATGTGGGATATTTACCATTAGTTATTGGATTCTTCAGTGTAATGAGGCAGCAACATAAATCAGGAGGTTGAATCAGCTCATAGTGGCAGCGTCATAATCACAGCTAGATATTGATGTATTGGCTAATGGCACAGGCTTAAACCAGGGGGCTGTGGGGGCACTGGGGAGATGAGGAGAAGAGTCATAAATACATAGCGAGACCCTTTAAAACCTCCAGAGGATTACTCTTCTCCTCCCTGCTTGTTCCAAAGCGCTGAAGCTTCTGCTCCAGTCAATCATCTGTTGTCAACTCCATAGAAAGTGATCCGTTTCCACCTGAGCAGACATCCAGGAGGTGGAAAGCTTCTTTCAGAGTATGGCCAGCTTGTGTGCTCATTTCTCCTGGTGGAGAGGCAGTGTGAGAGGAACACCTGCCCTGGACGCAGAAAAGATGGTGACGAGGCTGACAAAGCTGCACGTGCCCCGTGACACCAGGGATTAAAGGTCCCGGCCCTATTTTATGCCTCCAGTGTATACCATATTTCCTACCAACGTACAAATCATGAATTTGACCCAAAAAGAACAGCAAGTAAAAGATTACACCTGAGTTCAGCTCTCTGCCACGCTGCCGAATCGAATTAGTGTCTATTTTTGAGAGCTTCTAGTGATTTGTTTTTAACTAGTTTTTTTCGCTGCAAGTTGCTTTCATATATACTAGCCCGTTTAATTTTCACAATGCTATGAAGAATCATTATCTTGATTTTCCAGAAAAGGAAATGGAGACCTAGAAAAGCCAAGCAGCTTGTTCAAGGGGACAGAGTAGTCAGATGAGAAGCCAGTCCCCAAATCTGGGTGTGCCACTTATGAGTGCAATACCCTTTCCGCAGCACTGCCCTGCCTTCCCCCAGGGACCTGGGAGTGGGGAGCAGAGCTTTATGTTGTGACAAGAGCTAAAAATGTCTGGCCTTGCACTGACATGCAGGAAATGGCCTCAGCTGGTTTGATGAAGTGGGACCTTTCTCCCTTCAAGCTCGCTCTGGCGCCAAATTGATGGCTAGACAGATGCAGACGAGATGCAGAGCCCATAGGTCTCAGAGTCTCCAGCCCCAAGCTATTACCATACACAGCACAAGTAAATTAAACCTGGATTCTTTCATGATAATTAATAAGATAAACTTCTTCCCAAAAGCCAGTGGGGGTTGACACTGTTGTCACTTCGTGGGTACTCAGCTGAGGTGGCACTTTTCTGCCACCAGAGAGAGAGTCTTTAAGGCTCTTAACACTAGGTATATATGTTTCCCTAAAAAGAGGATGGCAGAATTGTGATTTCATAAAACAAGTTAATCCCTCTTTACCCATTCGAAGCATAGTGGATTTTAGGTTGCTAGATAACTTAGGGCTTTGGCTGGAAAGAGGACCATTAATTCCAGGAAAGTGTCCCTAGGACCCAGATCTGGGTGAGGAGCATGTGACATTGTTGAGAGTTGGCATACAAAGGTCAAGTCCCTCTGATAGTATATACGGTAGAACCTCTCTGCAAGTTGACCACCACCGTGCCTGTAACAAACCAGTCAGCATACAGAGGTGGTCAACATGAGGAATGAGGCCTGCGGGAGTGAAGTGTGCATGTGGGGCGTGTCTAGTCTATGAAAACTGGCTCAACTGAAGGAGTTGGTCAACTATGGAGGTTCTACTGGATTTCAGAAATCACCTAGTTTCTTATGAGACTTTATAAAGAGAAAAGAACTGAAATATTGGTTATGTGGAATATAGGGTGTCCCAAAAACTGCCCCTAAAGTTACCATGCATAGGGAAAACGGAAAAAAGTAGCTGAATGTACCTTTATTTACAAAGATTCATTACAAAATTTTACAAAGAGGTGGCCAACTCATAGAAAATATGGTGTGACTTTAGGGGTGACTTTCAGGACACTTATATTTAGTTTTGAGGAACTATTTCTGAATCACTAGAAGTCTCTGCTAGGCAGGGACTGCAGTTTTCTGCATGCGATCACATCTGTCCCCAGCACAGGATGGTGTTACATTTACAATGACCTGTAGACTCTAGTCTGCCTTTAGGCTTCCTTGAGCTGCGAGAGAGGGGGCCGAGAGCAGAGCAGGCTGACAGCAGCAGCTGGAGCCAGGATGTTTATGGCTGAACACATCTCAGGCTAGGACTCAGTGAGGAGGCCCCAGAGGATTTTTAAAGCATCAAAAGACACATCCCTTGCCAAAAGCTGTCCCCTTAACCCTAAAGAGCCTTGTTAAAAACAAAAGAAAGAAAAAGAATCTATCAAAGTCAGTGCTGTTAGGATGAATATAAATACAATAATATGTGTAGTGTTACATTAATATTAATTTTAGAATGCACTTATATTAATATAGTTTTGATATAGTCTCGAACCGCAGTTTTCATAGCAGGGATTGGATTTAACAATTCATTAATTAGTAAGATTTAATTATATGGGCTGATATGAGTCATGACACAAGGAAATAAAAAGGGAAAGACCTGTGAGTCTGAGCTCTACCTGCCAGCTCTGTGCTTTGACCCAAGGTGGGAAAGATGGATGAGAGAGTGAGAAGACCTCGCTAATTACCGGGCCAGGACAGTGATAAAAAAAAAAAAAAAAAAAGGCCAAAACATGTGAATAAAAGGTAGAAATAACCAAATGCTAGATTTATTCTGAGCTACAGTATTTTGCTTTTATTATATTCACTTATAGGTATTATTTATTTATTTAGAGGCAAAGTCTGACTCAGCTGCCCTGGATAGAGTACAGTAGCATCATCAGAGCTCATTGCAGCCTCAAACTCCTAGACTCAAGCGGTCCTCCTACCTCAGCCTTGCTCATGCTAATCTCAAACTCCAAAGCTCAAGCAGCCTTCCCACATCAGTCTTCTAGAGCACTCAAATTATAGGTCTGAAACTCTGTGCAAGGCCACCTATTTTCTTTTTAGATGCTATCATAATTCCTTCAAATAAATATGTTGGGTGGCATCTGTGGCTCAAAGGAATAGGACACCGGCCCCATATACCAGAGGTGGTGGGTTCAAACCCAGCCCTGGCCAAAAACTGCAAAAAAAAAGAATAAATATGTTTGCTGTCATGAATCTGAAATTAGCCCTCTTTTCCCCCCTTTGAAACAGTAACTTGTAAAATAGGTTTTTAATAATACAACATTTCTTAGCAATGCATCCATTACATTAGAGTGGCAGAGACTATAAATGGAACATCTATAGTATTTCAGAAATGTAGAAATTTCTAGAGAGGATATTCTTAGTATGACTAAAATGGAAAGGAAAATCAAGTGTCTGTAGAATGGAAAGTAACAGATTTCTTCTGTTTCTTTATTTGTTCATTATTTTTATAATTTTCATTTGAAAACATTAATGGGTGTTTTTATTACATGGATGAATCGTTTAATACTGAACTTGGGGCCTTTAGTGTGTCCATAACCAGAACAGCATACACTGCACTGGACAGGTAACTCTTACTCCTATCAGAATGGCTATTACAAAAAAAAAAAAAAAATTTTTAACTAGATGCTGGTATGGCTGCGGTAAAAATAGGGTTTCTTATTATATTGCACTCATGTGTTTGCCTGTTATTTCCTAGTGGTGATGAAGAGGAGGCGTTGTTTTCTGTCACGATCCCATGCCCAAGCCCACCACTTCACTGGACCTAGAGAAATATTTTCAAAACTGGTTACCAAAAGCCTCTTGAAATAGGTCACGAGATGCTCAAACCACTCTTTTAAATTCCATGGACAGAAACTAGGAAGATGTTATTTCAGGACACTTAGGTCTTACAGAAGCATTAGTAGAGATCCTTCCAAATTTGGGGGGTTAAAATGCCTTCATCTCCTAAGACTTTGTGAGCTGGATCAGTGCCAAGAGTCTTTTTGTGACGGAGATATAAACCAGTAGAAAATAGGATTTATGAATTCTGAGTTCGCTGGTGCTGCCTACATTGCCCCTCTCAAGGATTATAGTTCTTAAAATGTTTATTTGTAGGTAGGATTAAATCCTCTTTCTCCTGGACAAAGAAATTACTGTACCATGGGACAATGTGCTTAATGATGAGGATGGAGTTATATTGAAAAGGAGCAGGATGAGGGGTCAGTGCTGACCAAGAATGAGGCTGCTGATATCCAGCCTGTTCTCATTCACAGAGAAACGTGCTCCTTCAGGCCTCTGCTCACCCACTTAGGCAATTACTGTTTCAGTTGTGGGTAATTTTTAATTTGTGTCTCCTTTTCCATAATCCCTTTACCACTTAAACTCCTACCAGTTTGAAAATGGCCTGATTACATTTGAAATATCTGGGACCTTTGAAAAGTGCGCTTCCTTCAGCGGACTCAGATTTGCCGTCCCCACAGTTCTGAATGAGCCTGACTTGTGTCCTGAATTCTGGCTTAATCAGTTAATCTGCTTTCTAGCACTTCCCTCTGAGGGATTAACCTTTCATCTTACTGTGCTGTGAACATTGAATAGGTGAAAAGGAGGCCTTCCTTTTCCAAGGATAATTTCACTGTTTTTTGATAGACGGTAGGGCACATTTACAGCAAATCAATAAAATACCACGTAGCAGAAGGGATTAGGAAACATTGTAAGGCGTGCTTTCATGGTTTAGAAGTAGTTATACTTTTCTTTAGAAACCTCTCCCCCACCTCCAGAAATTAACAGCTAACATCTTCTAAAGTCTACTCCCAAGTTTTTCAGGGCAGGAGGTGGGTTTATAAGAAATCTGAACTCAGATGATGCACTCAGTCAGCCAGCAATATGCAGGAACCCCACTCTAGGAAGTATTACCAGGGCCCTTCACTGTGATCTGTCCTCATCTGCAGCTGGTGCAAGTGGAACCTTAGCATATTTTAGGCTAAAACGAGGCAGGCACTCTATTTATTCTTCAGTCTGATAGTGGGCTTTGGCAGTGGAGACATCTGACAGGCAGCCATACCAGGTAGAGCCCATTCAGGTACCCTACTCCTGGGTGGCCTCTTTGGAACTCAGCCCAGAGCCTGTATACCCCAGCTCCTGAACCATTCCTGTGATCACCCGAGTGAAAGGTGAATCCCTCTGTGCACTGATCATGTGTGTTCCCCCTATTGTCACAGGAGGACTGTGCCCAGGTTCCAACGATCCTTGCATGGAGAAGCCGTGTCCAGGAGACATGCAGTGTGTCAGTTACGAAGCCAGCAGGAGACCGTTCCTCTGCCAGTGTCCACCAGGGAAGCTTGGAGAGTGCTCAGGTGCAGAGTGGGGTGGGATGACACATGTCTAATTTCATATTCCTGAAACATTTGCCCTTGAGAAAATTATACTATCCAAGTCCTTCCCGAAGACATTTCTGTATGCATGCAACATTTTCCATCAGAATGGACCACGGCTAATGTGTACCCTTTCGTTTACTTGGGGTTTACCCTGGCCACAGCCTATGTTAAGGAAACATGTAAGGACTGTGGACTTACATGGCGAGACTACATGTGCTTTTAATCATGGCACATGGCTGTTAAGAGTGTGAAATTATGGAAAATTGAAGGCTGTTTGTTGAATATAAGAGTCAGAGTGTCTGTGGTGTGGCCTTTGCCGTTCGTGGGGCTGCACAAATCTAGAGCCACAAAACCAAGATCCCCAGAAGAAAGGGCCAAGCCAATCCTGTTAGCCTTCCATAGAGTAAACCCAGCCTGGAGCACCAAGTAAGCCAACTCGCCACTGGAAATGCACAGCTGTGATAACTTCATGTCTTAGAAAGGAGAGGGGTTCACCTCTGTGTCTTAAAGAAAGAAAAAAAATAGGTTATTTTAATTCAAATGATTCTCTGTTTCCAATTTCATTCAATTTCAATACTTTATTTGATCCATATTTGCTACCTACCACCTCTTTCCTCTAAAAGAGTATTGTTCATTTTGGGTACCAACAGAATTCTCTTTATGTTATAGGATGTATTTGAAATGCAGGAACAATGATCCATAATTTTGGAATCCATGAGATAGTTACTGAGTAATGATGATAATAATTATAGTGGGAATTAAAAAAAAAAAAACTGTGCCTAGTTTGTGCAAGGCACTTTGCTAAGCTTTGGGCCCTGGAAGCTCAGTCTTTGCAAAGAAAAGTACTACTCTTAAAAATAGAAGCCAAAGGCTCGGCGCCTGTGGCTCAAGTGGCTAAGGCAACAGCCACATACACCTGAGCTGGTGGGTTCGAATCCAGCATAGCCCGCCAAACAATAATGATGGCTGCAACCAAAAAAATAGCCAGGCATTGTGGTGGGCACCTATAGTCCCAGCTACTTGGAGGCAGGAGAATCACTTGAGCCCAGGAGTTGGCGGTTGCTGTGAGCTGTGATGCTACCACACCCTATCCAGGGTGACAGCTTGAGGCTCTGTCTCAAAAAAAAAAAAAAAAAAGAAATAGAAGCCAAAGCCCTTTCATAGTTGAGTCTAAGAAGGAGATACCATGAAGCAAAGGTACCATCCAGATGCTTGTCTGAGTCATCTAAGGTTTAGATGTAGAATAAAATCACACTGCCCCTCCCCCTCCCTGCATATCACACACAGCAGGTTTGCAGGGTGATCGTGATGCCATGGCTGCTAACTTCTGTGGTCACTTTCTGATGATTTCCCTTCTCATTTCTATTTAGAAAGCTTCTTAATTATCCATGATTATTTTCCATTTTGTATATTTCCATACTTTCCACCTTTCACCCCAATAAGGCAGCCTTTCAACCATTACCACATGACATAGAAGGCAATAACAAAATAGAATGAACTCACATTTGGGCATTGTGGGTTGGACTAAAGATTCTGTTTCATGGGACTGAAGGTTCTTGAGTGCCTGAGTTATTGGGGCTGAGGAAGGCATGAAGGGGTAGCTTTTAATAATGCTAATTTTAAAAAGCAGGAGTTGAGAATTTAATGATACAAAGAAAGTTGTTCTTGGCATGAGCCAACTAAGATTTTTTGGTAGCTGACTGGTTAATAATTTTTGCATTTTGAAATTATAGTGTGATATGAAATAGAGAACCAAGTTTTCAAAAATCAAAATGGTTGCTCCTGAATCCCCAACAATAAAAAAAAAAGGGACTAGCAGAAACTACAAGGCTTTTTGAGGCTGAAAATCAGAAGTCTCTCAGTATCACTTCAAATACATTCATTTGGGCAAAGTAAAAAATATATATATTAAAATAAAATTGTGATGAGATTCAGACGTAGAATGCCATAGGGAAATACATATGTTAAAATGTTAAGGGGGAAAGTATGTATATGTACACATGGGTACATATATGTATGTATGTATAAAATACGTTAAAAAGTTGAATGAAAAACAACAACAACAAATGGTTGCTCCTCAATGCTTTCATTAACTTCCCATGGTCCTTACTAATTTGCATGGTGGGTGATAGGGTTTCATGTGCCCCTGATGATTTGGGGATGTTAAAAGTATGTCTTCTCATAATGGTCTTCTCAGGGCACACTTCTCTCAGCTTTGCTGGAAACAGTTACATCAAATACCGGCTTTCAGAAAACAGCAAAGAAGAAGACTTTAAGCTCGCTCTGCGTCTTCGGACCCTGCAAAGCAATGGGGTTATCATGTACACTAGAGCAAATCCCTGCATAATTCTGAAGGTAATTAAAATGGGTTATCTTTTCCTGCAGTCAGTTCTCATGTTAGTGCTTCGGCTCTTGGATTGGGGACTGCTGGAATCACTTTGTCTTTTAAATTCAGAAGACCAGAAGTGGACTTTAAGGCAAAGGGGAACAGCAGTGAAACTGGGAAATGAGCCAACATCCCATTTGTTTTTGAACGTTCAGCTTCAGAATTGGCTGTTGGTACACGGGGCATCTCCCCCTAGAGTGGGTTCAAGGGCTGGTCTCCTTTAAGCTGTAATCACTCAAGGATTCACTGGATGTATCTCCCAGTCAGTTCCACATGGGGGTGGTCCCTCAGGAGGATTGGCTGGATCCCCTTCCCCTGCATGTATCTGTCCCCACTGGCACTGGTGTATAGTAGGTTCTGCATGTCCGACCATGACCCAAGAAGCCCAATTTTAAAATCATTTCCTAAACTCAGAAACCTTCCTAAGGCATCCAGAGTTCCTTAAGAGCAAGTCTGACACTTATATTCAGCTCAGAGCTTCTAGTACCTTCATAAAAATAATAATAATAATAGCAACAGCTTTATGTGCATCATTTATTTTTATTGTATAGTTAATATAATACATTTGTTATATATTATCATCCCCATTGGCTCAAGAAGAGGATAGCAGTTCAGAGAGGTTACGTTATTTGCCCAAGATTGCACAGATCAAAAGTGGCAAGGCCTAGACCCACACTCCAGTCTCTCGCTCCATGGTCCAAACTTCCAGGATATCCCCACTCTCTGTCTTGCCACTACAACTCATTTTATCAAAAATCATATTTTGGATATCTGTAGACCAGATTGGCCCTTCCAGTAGGAGAAGGGGAAGCAGAGAAGGGGAAGAAAAGGACGGGATGAAAACCTATTTCAACTAAAGCTGTTCTCACTAGGTTACTCTCCCAGCCTGTTGTAAGTGTTCTTCAGAAACATTTGGAGTCTGTCCAGTGGAGAATGCCCATCTAAGTGGAAATGGTTAGAAATCTTTTTCTTTCCAAGGTTTGAGCTTAAATTGAACCATGATGAGCCTTTCTAGCTTCGTCCTTTGATTACTTGATGTGTCAGATCCAAGTTGATTAGATGACTCAGGCACTAATCCTAAAGGCCGATGAGAAAGGAGAAAAGCCCAGAGATCTAAATGCCTGTGGCTTCTCTTAACTATCACAGAGGCTCTTACTTACCCACTTCTAGGACTGCCAGGAATTACTTCGTGGCCATAGTTGAGTGAATAGAGAGTTGAAGTTTCAATGCTGGCTTTTTAACTTTTGTGGAGAATCTGCCACTATCCTTATTCATGCAACTCAGAGAATGATTTCTGCTCTGCAAAAGAAAGCAATGTTTTTAAAAGAAAATAAGAGAAGAACTCAAGATGCACAGCTTTAGGGAACAATGCATTCAAATAGGATATTGATGGTGTAAGAAGGAATATTCAAAAATCTAAGTCTCAACTTATCCTTCCTGGCCCCTGAAGCAGCCTCCTGCCTTGGGTCAACAGATCATTTTCTACATAGCAGGACATAGGGGTGTTGATATAATTTCTAGAGAAAAGCTCTGTGCATTCAGAGTGCTTGGTTCTCACTGACCTTGCTTGCTCCCCCTTCATGCTCTCACAAGGCTGGTAGTTGCAGAATATCCTTATGAGGCAAATACTTTCTATTAGCACAGCTCTTATAGAATATTAAATTTGAGAGAGAACAAAAATGCTGGACCCGAATGGCTTAATCCTAAAATGGAGGTTGTCATTCGACACTTCGCTGGCAAATGTCTAAAATGGGCAGATCCCTAGAGATAAGAAAAAAGAAGAATTAAACCTTTTAGGCAGCTCCAGCTCCCAAGGTATATTGTATTTCATGAAACAAGCATGTTTCTGAAAGTTGTGTAAATTGAATCTCTGTAAATGGAATTCTAATAAACTAGAGACGGTTGCCATTCGTAGGAACCTTCCATTAATCCCTTTGTGACGTGAACAATCACCCCCAATCTGTCTATTCTGTAAGTTCGCTTTTCATGTGTTGGGTTTGCCCAAAGCAGGACACAGCTTTACTAAACTACTGCAGTGATTCTCCTGTAGTCGCCAGGAATAACCACTTAGGGGATTTGAATCTGTTTGCTTAACATTTTCAGCCTTATGCAAGATTTAATTTCCTTGGCCTTAGGTACATTGTATGCCTTGTACTTTGGTTCAACAACTAGGTTGAAATGCTTTGTTTAAAGTGTACCTCTTAGTTGTTTATATTTTTCCAGTCAGAGCACATTCTCTTAAAAAAGTACTTAAGACAATCAGTAGGGTGAAGGGTGCCCCTTGAAGACAGTTAAAGAAGTGCGTGGAGAAGTGGAAATGCTCACAGACAAGGAGGACCACTGTCTCTCAGCCACGATAAAAGGCATTCATTCTTCTGTCTACCACTGATGCCCTATCTCCTTCCAAAAGAGATTCAAGCCTTACCATAAACATCCAATGCAACAAAATCAGAGCCCTGTTAGGCTGAAAAGAAAAGGTTAAAAGCCAATCAATGAAGTGAGGAAGGATAAAATATCCTTATCAGTTTAGCACAAGCCATAACTGAGTTTCCTTGCAGCCAAAGCAACAATGAAAACAGCGGGCTGGGTTCCTGAGACTCATGTCTATAAAGAAGCATGTCAGATCACCAGGAGAGAGCTAAGGAGAAATCAACAGGACAGCAGATTGTTTCTGTGTCAATCTGTTGATTCCAATATCATGGCAAATGCATAAGAAGAGGTTGGCTGTTACTCTGGAACTATCACATGTTTTATCCTGTGGGGAAGTTATAAATGATAGGCTGCTTCATTGTGGTGATTCTGAAATGGCTAGCTTGAGACCCCAGGACCCAAAAGGAAGACAGGACAAGTTCATTTGGGTTGTAAAACAGCCCACTTGGAATGGCCACAGATTTTTAACATAGATCAACACGAGATTCAAGAGTTTTGTATGAGTGTCACCGAGAAGTGAGTTAACTTATAAGAATTACATTTTAGAATTTAATCAAATACATAGGTGTTTACGGAGTACTTTCACATGCATACCAGTTTGGCTTCTTACTCGCCTTGTGTTTAGGTATGAATGTGTGCTTTGTGCCTGTGAGAATACTGAGGCTCAGAAACTGGGTGACTTGCTCAAAGTGACAGTTAGCCAATAGTAAGTCTAGACCTGTGACAAAGGCAGGCAGGTTGGGAGTACTGCAGGAGCTTACAGAAAGAAGAGATTTGGAGGCAGGGATGATCATTGATCCGTTCATTTAAAACATTATTCTTGAGCACTTACTGTGTGCCAGATAGCCATTAATGGCAGCCTTGAAAATGGGTTTTTAAAATATTCCCTTTGCAAAGAACATTTAATATGTAATCCTCTTACAAGTTCCTTGATTATGGTGCATTTGCTAGAACCACACACCAAGGCTCTGAAGCAGTAATCATGCCATACTTTGCACCTTGTAGTCAAAATCCTACTTTCCTATAAAAGTAGGATTTCTTGAGCTCTGATTTCTTATCTCCGAAGCTTGAGGCTACTGAAGATTCAGGGTAAAGCACATCACTGATTTCAAACAATTCTGAGGATCTAAATATTTTATAACATTGGGACAAAACTCTCTGAATTATGCATCTCATTGAACACTAGCTGCACCCCACACCCAGGAAATCATTTCAATGTCATTGCTAGAGACTTTTCTCTGTGCTTCATGCAAACCTGTTTCTATTAAAATAGTTCACCCTCTGATCTGAGAAAGTTTCATTCTCTTAAAAGACAGAGCCTTTAAAAGGAGGCGAACACTATTCTGAAGACAAACAAAATATGATCAGAGTACACTCTTCCAGCGTGAGAGAACTTACACATGAAAGGAATAGTGTTCTTGTCTCTCCCTGGCATATATAACACACTATGTGAAATAGTAAAAGACTATTAACTCTTTGCAAGGTAACTTGTGGCATCAGCATTCTTATTTGTCATATAAACAAAAATGATAATTTCAACCTCCTACAATTTTGAAGATCCAAATGATTTTTGTTTGTAACAGAGTGAGAATGGTGTGGGCATCCAGCTTCCTTCATTTAGTAATGTTGCTGCTATTATTTTTTCAACAGAAAATAAAAAAGAAAACTTAACCATAGTCAGCGTCAGTATGAGATAACTTTATGTCCCTTCATTACAGAACGTAAATGTACGTGAATATATCAGAGTCGCATCGTTTCTTCCTGGTGGATTTGTAACTTGGTGATTATTCAAATAGGTAGGGGTTGGGTGTTGGGGTTCCCAGGGACCCCAGCTGGAGACAGTGGTCAGCAAGGGAGACAATGCTGGAAAAATCAAGAGCCTTTACTCCAAACTTATAAAGCCAGGAAGCCTGAAAAGGCAGATGCTGTTTCTGTGCCAGGTGGTAGCCTGAAACCGTGCAGTCCCATCCTGCTTCTCAGGAGTCTTTTATTGGGTTCTGCAACAGAGTAAATTGGCAAGAATGGACGGCAGTTAAAGATAAGAGAAAGGGGAGCTCAGGGCAGCCAGGAGGTTGGATAAGGGGCAGCAGTTGGGGAAACAGGAACGTAGGATAATGGAACATCTGAAATAGCCAGAAAATATATACAGGGAGAAGAGAAACGGGGAAACAAGTTTTGTCCCTTTGAGCTATCTTAAATTCCCTGATTTAAACTACTCATCAAAAATCTAAAGGTCTGAGGCCACCTGCACCGCTAAGTCCCCCATGCAGGGATGCTCATGGGGACATTCCCCTGACCGGTGGCAGGTCCGTGAGGCATTCAGTGTGCCTGCCTCCCACAGTTAGGGATGGGGGGAGGGAATGAACCAAGTAATAGGTTAATTGAGCATTTCTTTCTAAAAACTTTAATGAATTGCACTCTCACCACCAGATTTTCCATACTGGGAATGGCATTTTGTAACCACAGAGCAAAACAGCAGAAGAAAGTAGTCCCCCAAGTCACATTTGACTGTTTTATTATTTACATTAAAATATAAATATAGCTATTATCTAGTTGTCGTCACTGAGTAAGTAAGAATTCTGGTGTGATATACAATACCTACTTAGTTCATTTTGTTGAACCAAAAAAAAAAAAAGAAAGAAAGAAAGGGCAATAGCATATGATTACACGTGAAAGCCCTTTGAAAACAACATAAATAGTATTTGTCTCCAGTCTTTTCACATTCACCCATTTACCATCACAGAGCAGGGTATGTATGTACTGCATATGACGTGGCTAACCATCTGCGGTGGCCACAGTGGCCTTGTAAGGTGAGCCACAAACCTGCTCTCCAAACCCAGAGAGGCCAAGCCATCCTCCCCCAGTGACCTGGGTGGTACATTTCAAAGCTTGAATTCAGTTCAACATTCCTAAATTCCCAGGGCCCTGCTGTGTAAGGCCCCTGCCTTCCACATACACATGTTTATGTGGCATGACAGGTGAACTTACTGTGCAGGATGAGAGAATCCGTGCAGTCCACACAGGCAGAAGTGAGAGCCCCTAAGAATTACCTGTCTGTGGGCACGAGTGCTGCTGTGATGAGCCCTACCAGATCTGTCACAGGTAAACACCCTTCAGAAGGACCATCGCCGTCTCTGAGAGTACGTTTGATCTTTATACCTCCTTAGCCGTCTGTGTTATCCTGTCCTTTCCTTTTTCTTCTCCTGACAAGCATCTCTTCTCTGCACAGAAGTACAAATGCCAGCTGCCTAGCATGACTCAGACAGTGGCCTCTGCAAGGTCCTCTTACCGGGTCATAGACATTTTTGGCTGTGAAATTTTTGTTTCACAAGTTTCATGGCCAAATGTTAGCTGCATACTAAATAATAGATACTAAAGCCACTTTGCACTACTGAGACGTGTAGACAAGGGGGTGCAACACCGGATTCCAAGGCCTAGGTCCTCTGCTGCAGCTGATCCTGGCTCTCCACAGTGGCCCAGCAGCTCCCTGCCAGCCGGTATCCTCCGGACGCACACGCTTTCTTCCTGTGTGTAACGTCCTCTGGGCTTAGCCTCCTGGGGGAAGTTAGATGCCCTCACTACACCGGCGTGATGGGAAAGCAGGCCAGACCAAAGGCTGGTAGCATGCACAAACTGTGAGCGGTGGAGCAGAGGGCCCCGCTGGAGGGCCAGGTGTCACGAAATATACGTATATTCTAAGCAAATAGCCGAGCCCTGAGCACTTTGTGAGGTAACCTTTACCTAAATGATAAGAATATGCTAATGTTTAACTTAGAGAGGTTTTTAAATCTTAAATATACATGAAGCTGAGAAGGAGGAAGTCCCGCACCTCTCGGGGCCTCTTTCCTTCCCTGTGGCATCCTCACATGCGCTTACTCAGGCAGTGCATGTGTATGGCCTGACAGTTTGATCTCTGGCCCTCCTCCCTAGACCGTAAGCCACACCAAGGCAGAGAGAACTGTGCTCACAGGAGGTGGCACCGCACCCAGCCTCCTGCCTACCCTGTACAACTGTGGTCCCGGCCCAGCCACAGACAGATACTGCCTGACCTCTGCTTTCTGTCCCAACCCCCTCCGTGGAAAAACCAGCTTACATAACTGGACCCTGGTGCCAGAAGTGTTCTGGTCTGTGGCCTGTTAGGAACAAGGCCTCATAGCAGGAGATAAGCAGGGACGAGGGAGGGAAGCTTCGCCTGTGTAAAAATTGTCTTCCATGAAACAGGTCCCTGGTGCCGAAAGCATGGGGGCCGCTGGTGTAGCAGATGTACAGTACACTCTGAGTCCCCCGAAGTCGCTCCTGAGGCGTGATGCCTAAGAGCGCAGACGATAAACTGACCCCGCACAGAATGGTGCTTGGATCTGTAAGGGCGAAGCCTCAAAGAGTAGGAAGGTTCTTAAACATAACGATGGGTGTCTGACGCTCTGCTCACATTGCCCCTTGTAAGATTTCTGAGACACCAGGCGTGCATTTGCCCGGCAGATAACAGGGAGAAGTGGTTAAAAATCAAACCGCTGCCCATTTATGACTTGATGAAAAACAACGTCCACTTCACAGCTTTCCTGTGAAGCCCCTGGGGCTGGCAAGGGACCGGGTCTGCGGGAACGTGCTGCCAGGTGCATATTAAAGGTATCCCCGTTCCTCTCCGCACAGATCGTGGACGGCAAGCTGTGGTTCCAGCTGGACTGTGGCAACGGCCCCGGAATCCTGGGCATCTCGGGCCGTGGGGTCAACGACGGGAGCTGGCACTCGGTCTTCCTGGAGCTCAATCGCAACTTCACCAGCCTGTCCTTGGACGACAGCTACGTGGAGCGGCGCCGGGCTCCCCTCTACTTCCAGACGCTGAACACCGAGAGCACCATCTACTTCGGCGCCCTGGTGCAGGCCGACAACATCCGCAGCCTGACGGACACGCGGGGCACGCAGGTGCTCAGCGGCTTCCAGGGCTGCCTGGACTCGGTGGTGCTGAACAACAACGAGCTGCCGCTGCAGAACAAACGCAGCAGCTTCGCGGAGGTGGTGGGCCTGACGGAGCTGAAGCTGGGCTGTGTGCTCTACCCCGACGCGTGCGAGCGCGGGCCCTGCCAGCACGGGGGCAGCTGCGCCGGCCTGCCCTCGGGAGGTGAGTGCGCCTGTGTCCTGGGTGTCGGGGTGGGGGGTGATTAACCCACTGGGGGGCACCCCGTTCCCACCCGCCCACGGTCTCTCCGAGAGTGGTGTATTCCCACCCAAGGTGCTTGCTGAACTCAATCTGCAGTAGAATCTCAGAAATTCACAATTACTGGAGTGTCCAGCTGACCTAGTAAGTAGGATCCCTCAGGAGCCCAGACATGCCCCGGGCTTTGCCCCGCGCCTGCCCACCCCTCACCTTGCAAGCCTCTGCAGATTGGACAAACAGGGTCACCCTTTTACGAATGTGCCCTCCTAGGGTGGCACCTGTGGCTCAAGGAGTAGGGCTCCGGCCTCATATACCCAGGGTGGCGGGTTCAAGCTGGGCCCCGACCAAACTGCAACAACAACAACAAAAGGACTGTGCCCTCATGAACCAGCTGCATGTCACCGCAGAGAGATGGCAGCAGTGTACGTTACATCGTAGCACACATACAGTTGCTGACCAGGCGTAGACATAAGTTTACTGGAAGCTAAGAAGGGTGAATAGAGATAGAGAGGAGGTCTTTGGAACATACTTTTAAAATGTGTGTATTAAAAATAATTCTAGTGACAGTTTCTCAAAGGCGTAGAAAGTTAAGAACAGAGAAATTTGCAAGAAATCTTGGAACAGGTAAACAGTCGATGAACGTATGAGGCTTTACCCAAATATTTTTTCTCAGAAAAGTACATTAGGAAGGAAAAAGAAAGGAGTAGCCCCCCCCCCAAAAAAAATCTTTTGTTTGAGGGAAAAGCCAAGATTATTTAAGTCGTAGGAGTCTAAAGATAAAAGAATCTCTGACTTTTCCCAGATTCAGTGTCTGTGTTCAAGTAAACTGGGTCAGGCGTTTTCCCGGTTGAAGGCTCGCCACCTCCCCACAGCCCAACCACTGACTCCACTCAGCCCATTTGCAGAGTTGCTCAGCAGTCCTGTGATTAGCAAATTTAAACCTTCCTCACAAATCATTTAGAGATTCTGCTGTGCGAATTACCATCTAATGTTAGTGAAGCCCAACTCCAAATTTAGAGTCCATTTTATTATTAGAATGTTATAAACTGTCCATGAAATGATGCACTGTCGAAATACAGGCACCGAAGTTGTTTAGACTTGCATATGTTACTGCCACAATGAGGGCCAAGTACCCTGGGGGGAAATTTCTGCCGTCTCGATTTAAGAAATCTATTTGCTGTTTTTACTGTCTCAGCAGTATATGTAAATAAAGGGTTGTTATGGTGCCATAATTCCCGAATGATGGGCAGTAACTATACTTCAGCGGTTCTATAAACCAGCCCATTATGACAAGTCATGGCCAGTTTTTCACCAGGCAAAACAATTCTGCTAGTGTGAGCCATCTACAATATATAAAAGGAGCATATAATTAAATTGGGTTGAAATAGAACACCACTCCATGTCAAATGCTGGGTACATAGCCACAAATTGTAACATACTTTTAACGATGGCAGGACGTTGTTTTTGCTGGCAGTGCTATGGGCTTCCACAGTGGGTTATCTTTAAAATAATAATAATCACGGTATGAAGGAAAAAGACTGTGGAATCTTTGCTCTTCAGTGTGCATTTTAAGTTTAAAAAATTGCCACAAAATCCTCTACCTAAGTATTCGGCGCAGGTATGTTAATTAAATGACTACTACCCCCATGGGAAACAGGAATTTTCTCTCTCTTTAAATCTCTTTTTTGGTTTAACCCAATTTCAGTACTAAATACCCAACCGTATACTTTTCACATGGCCTTGCCCTCCCTCGGGGCCTAACCTTGCAGATAGAGCACATTCTCCTATATACATCTTTGTCACCCTGTTCCCCGCTTTCTCCTGTGATTAGACTTTGGATGGGGATTCCATACAGGTACTCCTCTTCCAAGGTGTATTAGTGCAAGTCTCTCCATTGTAGCTGGGAGCTTCCGACTGACCTCCATCTCGGCAACTCCCTTCTCTGAAGCCTGCTGTTACACCTCTGGTCAGTTGAGGGGGCCAGCAGAAGCAGCTCTATCCCCCAACCAAGGCTACTCCCAAGCCTAGCCCAGTGATGCCTGTCCCAGTAGACCCTAAGACGTGGCCCCCAATGATACCAGGCATAGCAGTACTGAACCTAGGGCCAGAAAACTCCTCACCAGTCACCAGGGAATCCACAAATACAGTTTCCATTGCTCCCCTGGGGAACCTACAGCACAGGATTCTTCTTCCTGTTAGTGAGGAGGAGGCACTTACCTGCTTCCTGGCTATGGGAATGAAGAGTTGGCTTCTAAGACAAGCAGAAAGAGGATCCATTTTCTCACCACCATTATCTATTCATAGCAGAGGAATCTAGAGCTAGATCCCTATATGCTATCTGCAAATTCCCTAAATTGGAGCTAAATCTGAGAGAGGAAAAAAAGCAAAAATTAAAGAACCAACCATTTGGCCTTTATGAAACTATGTGGCTAATTGTAAGGTTACTTAAAATAAAAGAAAATCCTCTAAGCTGTGAATGATATGTTTAAAAAGAACAACAAGACTGAGTCTTTCACGAAAGATATTCATGCCCTCAAGAATTCCCTATGGCTGCCAGAGAAGTCTAATCACAGGAAGAGACAGTCTTGGGTCACCAGATTAAAGGCTAGGGTGCATGAAGTAAGTATTCAAAAAGAAGATTCGGGCTAGAGAAAGGAGGTTAAGAACCTCAAGGTGTGATGCCTTGCACATGAGAGTGCTGGTAACCAAAGTCAAATTATTTGGACATCTTTGTTGTTTGGCCCCTGTGCTATGCATTGCTCTAAAATGCCAGGACACATATTTCAGGGTAATCCTCCCCTTGACCATTGAAGAACACTGGAGTATTGATCATTGACATTCCTGGTGCCGAACTATACTTTCAAACCGTGACCATCCTAGCATATTCTTCCAGAACATTCAGAGTTGTTAGAGCAGGCAAACCACAGCAAGAAGCATTTTTTTTTTTAGAGATGCAGGATTCTGCTTCAACCACCCCCAAACCCAATCAAACTCTTGGCTTGAGGGCAGGGAAGCCACGTCTGCCAGCTTGGAATGACATGGTCCGTGGCTTTGACCAGTGTTGTAACTCTGGCTGTCCCAGGAGCAAGCCATGGATCCCCAGGAGAGTCAGAGCCCAGAATGCTGACTTATAATAAGGGTATAAATATGACTCTATAAATCAACCACAGAGGGAGGGCTCTCTCGTGGTAAATCCTTAAAATTATATGTATTTCATAGACATAAACTGGAAATAGCAACCCCTGTGGAGAAGCAGTGGCCAGGTCCCTCTGTGACCCTTGCCTCTCCAGACCCAATGGGCAGGGGTCACCCAGTGAACACCCACGATCTGAATAAGGAATGCGCAGTCCTCCGTGCTTTGTTGTGCACAGGTCTAGCTCATTAATGGGAAACATATCTGAGGCTAACTTACAATATGGTGAAGCAACACAGCGAGCCAGGTAGTCACCAGGCAAGAGACGGTCATTCAGGCACTTTGTATAATACCAAAATCCTAACTCCTAACATGGCCCCTTGGGGACAGTTTTCAGGGTAAGAGCAACAGTTTGTTAGACTCTTACTTTGTGCTTGGTACTTTAATAGGTGCTGATCTTACACATGGTCTGCACTGGGATATCTCATTCTCCCCACAATACCCTGGAGTCAGTAGTATTCTTCCCTCTCACCTGCCTACCCCATGATACAGACAAAGAAATGGGCCGGAGAAGCTAAGGAACTAGACTAATATCACACAGTTACTAAGTTACTAAACTGGTGGAGCCAATTTGTGAGAACACATACCCCCATCTCAGCCTAAGTTCTTAACCCTTGCTACACAAAATGTGTTCCGGTGACCCACAACATCAGCATTGCTGAGAATGTGAGAAAGGCAGCAACTCAGATCCTACTCCAAACCACTCAACCACCATCTGTATTTTAACAAGCTCACAACTGATTTCTCTCCATGCCTCTGAACTACCCTAAAACCTGGGGGAACTTCAAGGTTTTTTGTTTTGTTTTGTTTTGTTTTTTCTCATATTGTAAACTTTGAGATACATCAGTAACACCTGAGGACCTTGTTAAAATGAGATCTTGTTCTAGAAGTCTCTTGATTGTTAATGAAAAAGAAGAATCTATTTACTTGCCTCCATCATTTGCTGTCCATTTCAGAGGAACTTTCTGCTAGATCACTGAATCATATATGCCAATCCCTAAACTTACTGCTAAGAAAATTGACAGTGGAAAGTTTGGGGGGTGAAGACCCCAGTTGTATAGAATCAGAATCTAGGATGGTATTCAGCCACCTCTTTTTAACAAGGCAGATCTATGCACATCCAAGTTTGAGAACCACAGACATTGGGGAATTGCAGTAATTCTATGTTTGCAGGAATGCAAGTCAGTGACTTTTAGGAAGGTGAACACATAGAGAACATTCAGAAATTG
This sequence comes from Otolemur garnettii, assembly GCF_000181295.1. Classification (NCBI taxonomy): domain Eukaryota; kingdom Metazoa; phylum Chordata; class Mammalia; order Primates; family Galagidae; genus Otolemur; species Otolemur garnettii. Next base: position 10,340,904 of record NW_003852396.1, on the reverse strand, counting down.
GGAGTCAGATGCACAACCTACATTTTTAAAAATTTAGTATAAAGACAGAGCTTTGTTCCTCAGTGAGGAGTTTTGGGTTACCCAGAGCTCCCCTTCAAAGATAAGAGTAACAGTCTCTACCCACTTGCTCCACACAACTGTAAGTTATGTACCTATCAAATTGCATGAAACAACAAGTTCTTGGATGCTGCAAATAGTCGGGCATGGGAGTGTTTTCAGCAACAGATTTCCCAGAGCCACAGTGGGTCATGTTTTCCTGAGTATTTTATGTCCCTAACTTATATAAGTTTCTAGATAAATTCATTCCATCAAACTTCAAGTGCCTTCTGTGTGTTTAGCTCAGTGCTGAATTCTGGGTCCCACTGCTGTCTCCATAACCAGTGGGTGCCACTTGTGTGACCTCCCTCTCCTCAGAGCTGGTTTCAGGGAAGTGAATGGGGTTCCCATATGTGCTGCACCCCTTGGCCCACTAGCACAGGGGCACAGAGGGAGGAGAAACTGGAATCAAAATACACTAAGGACATAATTTAGCTGAGCTTTGCAGCTTTGGGGAAAAAATTTTTTTTCTGTATGAGTTTCTTCTAAATATATATATATACACACACAGATATAGACACACAGATATACAGACCTTGGACAAACCTGCTGGAAACAGCATTACTAATTATAGGTATAAACAGAAAAACTCAAAACCATGAAGCAGGTTATGTACAGACACAAAGAACATACATACTAGAAGGTGAGAATTTACTATGTGCCTAATGTTAACACATTAAAGATTTCCAGATCCTCAAAGAAAATATTAGCGGCTTGGCCCAATATGAAATATATGAAATGTGAGCCAGCTCTTCTAGGGAAAAGATCTCACCTTCAAAGGTTTTTATTTTACAAGGCCTGAAGGCATTGAATGTACCCTGCTTCGTGAAAGAAAAAAGAGTGACAAAAATCTGAAGTGGCAAAGTAATGGCAGAGGCCGGGATCTGCGGCTGGGATCTGTAGCCGAGCTCATCCTCGGTCGTGATTAGCACCTCACCTGTGAACTCACCCTCCAGTTTTCTCGTATTCCTAATTGAGATCTACACGAATGTTTCCCAGTCTTCAGCTAAAAAGTCAGACTGCCATGGCTTTGACTTGTATGGTCCGTGAGCAATACAGAGATGAAGCTGATTTTAGAATCTCTAGTAATTGGAGTAATTGTGACAATAAAGCACCTCGTGTTTGGGTGCTACGTTGCGGTTGATCACTGTAGAAACCATATTCCCTATGAAGTGGGTATTAGTGAGTCTCACTTATGAAATAAAACAAGGAGGTTTCTAGAGGTCAGGCCATGATCACATCCAGCTGATGGGTAACAGCCAATACTTATACCTAGGGCCTCACCTCCACATCACAGCTCCCTCCCTAAATCATTTAAATTCTTGGGGTTTCGAAGTGAAATTGGTAATTCAGCAAGCATAGTGGTTGGTGCTAATTCAGGCCCCAAATGCATTTGTCATTATTTCCACCTTTATGCAACAGGCAGGTGTTTACGTTATCAAAAGCAGCCAAACCCCACCAGACTGGTATTCTCCTGGTGGGCAGGGCAGAGAGTTGAGGCCATTACCTGGATGAATCAGGTCAGAAAACGACTAAGCCAAAGGAATAAGACAGGAATTATCTTCATTATTTTCCTACACAGCCCAAATGCATGCTATAATTGCTTATACCATTTCTATTTTTGCATTTAATAGGTTTTGCAATGTTCTTTGAACAGAGAAAGGAGGTGGCATTTTACGTTTGTCTGGGTACAGATTTCAAAACCATCTGCATCTGCTATCACTAGAAGGATTGTAAACAGGAACACAGCTTTGAGGCAAGGCTTAAAAATACAATCTTCATTTTGCCAGGATTTGAGGGGAATGAAACTTTTCTTATTAATGTATCTCAACACTAGTAGGACCATTTCCTTTTTAAAATCTGAGAACTGGTACAAAGTGCACCTGCAGCTCATTGGCTGTGTAATATGGGAAACCTCATCTTATTTAAGCTTCAATTTCCTCATTTGTAAAATAAGCATAGTAGCAGTACTTACGGCATAGAATTAAATGAGATATGATGCGTATAAAGTTCTTAGAAATTTTCCTACCATACAATAAACTATCATTCTTGTTAATTAATTTTCTTATTGGACATTCTCTTATAAGAAAAAAAAATCTCTTTTTAATAACACTTTGAGCTTATGCACTGAGTTTTATTTTTCTTCCACATTTACAAAAGTGATAAAATATCACCTGGATATGTCTCATTGCATTAACATAAAAACACCTTCAAATTTAAAGTTTTAAAAGAAAGATTTCTTCCAAAGAACTTCAGTGTTCTTTGCCCCATGAGTTTGTGATCATAAGAGTAGATCCTAGATATTTAGTTTCTCCTTTTGATAAACAGAGATATCCAGACAGTGGAATAAAGCATGGCTGTTAAGAATACAGCTCAGAGACAGGCCCAGTAGCCCATGCCTATAAGCCCAGACCTTTGGAAGGCTGAGGCAGGAGGATCACTTGAGCTAGTTTTGAGATCAGCCTGCACAGAAGGAAAGACCCTATTACCATCCCAATTCCATGGGGTGCTGAGGTTAAGCCGCTTGATCAAGGAAATATAGCTAGGAAGTGATAGAGTCTCAACTTGAATCCAGGCTTTCTGATTCTCAGATATTTCTACATGACTGTATTGGCTTCAAACTTATCAATGAGGCTAAGTTAGTGGCTCATATCTGTAATATCAGCACTTTGAGAGGCCAAGGCAGGAGGATTGCTTGAGGCCAGGAGTTTGAGACCAACCAAGGCAACACAGTGAGACGCTATCTCTACAAAAAAATAAAAAAATTAGCCTGGCATGTTGCACGTTCCAGCTACTCAGGAGAGTGAGGTGGGAGGATACTAGAGCCCAGGAGTTCAAGGTTATAGTAAGCTATGATTGAGCCATTACCCGGCAACCATGCAACAGAGCAAGACTCTGTCACCCTCCTAATTTAAAAAAAAAGAGAGAACTTGTCACTGAGTCTGAGGTCATTACTTGCTAGGAATAAGAAAGAAGAGCATATAGTTCCTTCCCATAGCTCTCCAGGAAACAGATGAGATACAATGATGGATGTTATCAGACATCCCTTCTAGGAGCAAAATAATCATTGACTAAGAAAGGTAACAGCATAATAAAGTTTCTGCTCCTCCCCAAATTATTGTATGTTGCTATAAAACACACATGAAGGGAACAGAATTCCAAGAGTTATCCAGGCATTATTTGAACACAAGTAAATGTCCAATCTTATCTCTATGAAAGAAATTTTTACCTGTTAGGTGCACTGCCACCTACCTGTAGTACTAGCTACTAAGGAGGCTGAGATGGGAGAAATCACTTGAACCCAGGAGTTAGAGGCTGCAGTGATCAGGCCACTGCACTGGGCAACAGAAAGACATTCTGTCCCTAAGAAAAGAAAAGAAAAAAAGAAAAAGAAGAAAAGGAAGGGAAGGAAAGAGGGGAGGAAGAAAGGAAATATAGTTCAGAACAATACTGAGCATTTCAGGACTCAGGAGCAAGCAGACTTCCTGGGTTCAAATCCATACCAGCTTTGTGACCATAAAGAAGCCATCAATGCCTGTGAGTCGCAGTCATCTATAAAATGCTTGTAGACAGTGTTTTTCTGTCACTGATTTCCAGTGACTGCCATCATCCTTATCCAGGTGTTTGCTGGTAAAGCAACTCCCTAAAAATCAAAAAAGATTTGTAGTGTTTGCTACATATATAAAGACTTGCACCCCAGCTGATGTCAGACTATCAGCAGTTTAATAACTGGCCTGCCAAATTTCTGAGTATTTCATAGTGTTCTCTGGAGACCCTGGCCAAGCTGGCTCCAGTACCCCACTGCCTATGACTTAGACACTCCGTCGGTGTCGATAGGTAGCTCAGTCAAGCTGACGGCATCATCAAGTAACACTAGATACTCCACAAAAGAAATAAAAATGATTCATGATTCAATCTGAGAAAGCTAAAAAAAGAAAATGACAAAATTCAGAAGGAAACGTGCATGAGAGAGTGCACAGGGAGGTAGTGTCTCATTTTAAATTCAGATTTTAAAGGCACAGAAATGTCAAATTGCTTCCCTGCTGTCAGATCAAAAATCAGTCCTGTGACCCAAGTTAGATTCCAGGTTTGATGATCACTATGCAAATGTCCCTGATTTCTGGACAGCTCCCCCTGACCCTCCTGCTCTCAACTGCTTCTGATGCATTTTTATTTCAGGAATTGTTGGAGGCTTGCCACATAGGAGCTGGGGAGGGAGAAGCTTTACGGGGCTTATCCGCCTCACTGTGCACTCCCCTCCCTGACTTCCCTCCTCATCACTGATGTGCTTTTAGAGTCCTGTACTATGGCTGTCCCATTCCTCCCTTTAGGTTAAAAGAGAATCTAATGCATCCCCGCAAGTTACTCTTTCTCTGACACACCATCCTGGCCAAGGACTAGCCAGGTGACACAAAGAAGTACTTTTCCTAATCCTAGCTGCCTTCAGCAATTCCACTATAGTGAGCAACTTCCCGAACTGGAAAAAATAACCCTAAATTGGGAAAAATTAAAAGTCAGCATGATATGAAGCAAACAGACTTCTGACTCTGCTGCTGCCTCCTGCCCACAGACCTCAGCTGGCCTTTTTTGGGCATGGTTGGCATCATGGAGTTGCCTGGCCTTTCATTGTCACTCCATGTAAGGGCAGCTTTTCTTCTGTATGTGTGTCTCTCTCTGTGCCTTAGCCTCTGACTCTCTGTGTTACTTGGTCCCTGGAAGGCTGGGGTCACACAGTTCCCTCCTTTTGGAAATGTGTAGATTTTCTCCCGTGCCTCTTGCATCTGCCTCTTAGAGATAAGACTTCTCTCTCTGAATGTACAAACACACACACACACAAAATAATGTTTTTCCCTACATGGGAGTTTTCTATAATGTAGATTCAGGAAAACATCCATGAAAAAATATACTATTGCAATCTATCCATTTAAAATTATCTTATATCTAGAGAGATCAAGCTATATGATTTCAACGTCAGTCACTGACTACTTGGGAAGTAGAGATTCCCAAGAGATCCCAAGAGTCCTTCAAGTAAGAGTGAGAATGGTTCTTTGCAGTATTTACAAAAGATCTTATAAATGAGGAAGGCCTCACTGGCCACTCAAGGCAATGGTGTCCACCTACTGTCACAACCCCACTACCATAGAAGTAAAGTGACCTTTCTAAGTCATTTGCCCATAGTAGTAAGGAGAATGAGCGAGGAGACAACACTAGAACAAATTTGGAAGCAGAAGGCAGAGGGACGTATGGTAAGGAAGAGTGAAGAGAAGCTCCAAGAAACCTGAATTCTAATTGGGAGTAGGGAACTCTCAGGACTAAATACCCAAAGACTCAGGGATTTGAGGCATCATCACTTCTGAAGGGGAGGAGGTAGGGAGAGGGGCTTAAAATAAGAATTGTGCAAAAGTCTGATAGACAATCAGAACTCAACTTGAATTCTCATCTTCCCTCTTCACAGCCAGGCAACTGCTCTCTCCACACCCTGGTCTCAGGCCTGGAGAGTGTGTGACACTCTGCTGAGTAGGGGGATCAAAGTATGTCTGATGTGCCTATCAGGTACAAAGTCTGATATTGTATGGGGTATATGGCACACACCTCCTGGGTGAAGGGCTTAGCTATAACCTGGACTTTACCTAACCATATGTACACTTGTATTCACCTGAAATTAAAAATAGATAAATAAAATAAGATATAAAAAAAGCCCCTCCCAAAAAACCAAAGTATCTTTGATGTACTCGTTGGAGGCTGATCCCCACAACTACTCTTCTTCCACCACCACCCAGCCCCCCAGTGTGAGAACCAGGCCTCCACCCTCACTCTGAGCAGGTGGTAAGAAGAGTCACTACTAAGGCACTTCACCATCCCAGAGGTACTGACTCAGTGTCATAGCTGATGAGCACCACTCCTGGTCAGAGCTTCCCCATCCTATTTCTGTTTTTCTAGTGCCCTACTTTCAACATCAGTTAATGAGCAAGGGTTACCAACAGGTAAGGAAATCCTCTAACTTGGAAGATAACGTATTAGGGTTCTCCAGAGAAATAGAACCAATAGGAGATCTATTTAGATTCTTCTCAAATTATGATGGGGTTACATCCCAATAAACCCATTGTTAATTGAAAATACCTTAAGTAAAAATGCATTTAATATACTTAATTTACCAAATATGATGCCTTAATCTAGCCTACCTTAAATGTGCTCACAACACTTATGTATGTATTAGTCTACTACTTTAGGGAAAAATCAACAAAAGCCTATTCCCTATTCAGAATGCAAGGGATGAGAAATTTTTTTTTTCGAAGTTTTTGGCCAAGGCTGGGTTTGAACCCACCACCTCTGGCATATGGGGCTGGCACCCTACTCCTCTGAGCCACAGGTGCCACCCAGAAATGTTTTAGATTTCAATTATTATTTTTTCTTGATTATGGAAGATACTTACTGGTTAAGCACCTCAAATCCCAAAATCTGAAATCTGAAATGCTTCAGTGAGTGATTTCTTTGATTAGAGCATTTCAGATTTTGAATGCACAGCTTGTAAAGTGTTGAATATTTTATTTATTTATTGAACACTGTATGAAATTGAACACTGTAATTTATTGAACACTGTATGAAAGTGAAAAACAGAATGGCTGTGTGAGAACTTCAAGTGCAGTTTCTATAGCTGGGCATTGTGCCAGACGACTATAGTCCCACCTACTCAGGAGGCTGAGGCAAGAGAATCACTTGAGCCCAAGCGTTTCAGGTTTCTGTGAGCTTGGCCACCACAGCACTCTTCCAGGGGTGGGAGGAAGACGATAAAGTGAGACTTTGTCCACATCCCCCCAAAAAGTGCAGTTTCTACTGAAAGAATATTACTTGTGTACCATCATTAAGTCAAAAAATCCTAAGTCAAACCATCATAAGTCAGGGACAGTCTGTGTGTGTTTATACATATATGTACACACACACACACACATACACACACACACATATACATATACACACACACACAGATGGAGAGAGATTAATTTTAAAGAATTGGCTCATGTGATAATGAGGGCTAGCAAGTATAAAATTTATAGAGTAGGCTGGCAGGTTGAAAATTCATATAAGACTTGATTTTTGTATTCCTCAGTCCAAAATCTGCAGAGAAGGCCAGCAGGCTGAAAACTCAAGCAAGATTTCTCCTATGTTGCAGTTTTGAGGCAGGATTCCTCCTTCTTAAGGTTTTGAACTGAATAGACAAGACCCACCCACATTATGGAGACTAATATGCTTTATTTAAAGTTAACTGATTAGAAATTTTAAGTGTAATACATCCACAAATACCTTCACAGAAACATCTCTCTAGTGTTTGACCAAATAACTGGGTACCAATAGCCTAGTCAAGTTGACATATACAATTAAATTATCATATAGACCAAAACAAAGAAACAAAGAAAAGCAGCTTGGAAGAAACTGTGCAGGGAGAAAATGTCATAAAAGTATTAGTAATATCCTCAGAGAGATAAGATATTACAACCACAGCACAGGAGCAGGATGCTGTGTTAAAGAAAGAAAAACTCAGTAAACAAAAAAGGTTTTTGGAAAATGACAACAAAAATGAAAATCTCAATAAAAATTTCAAAAGATGAGAGATTCCTTCAGAAAGTAAAGCAAACCTCCACAATGATGTAAAATAAAGACAGAAAAATAAAATTAGAGGAAGGTCCAGGAGATCTGAGATCCAAACAGTAAATGCTCCATAAAGACAGAACACAGAAAAACATAGCCAGTGAAAGAATAAATTTCCCCAAATTCAACAAACAAAAACTTCCAGACTGCAGGGGCCCAGTGAGAATCTATGTTGGTTTTGGGGGCAAAAACAAGATTCTCCAGGATACTAGGCAAAAACCAGGTCACAAACTTCAGGAGCCAAAATGACTTTTGATTTCTCAAAAGCAACATGGAGGCAATTGTTTAGAATTCTTTGGACAACCTAACTGTCAAGGAGCTGTCAGTGTAGAGACATGTTCAACTATGCAAAGGCTCACAAATTCACCTTCTGTAAACAAATCCTTTTGGGGGAAGCTACTATAGCCTGTGTTCTAATGAAATGAGAGGGTAAACCAAGAAAAAGGAGGATAGGTGATACAGGAAACATGAGATCCATCACAGGAGAGCAAACAGGCAAGTGACAGGACAGCTATTTAGGGTGGAGCCTGGCAGAAGGCCTCCAGGAGACTTTCTTAAGGGATGAAAACCCAGGGCAGCAGATGCAACTAGACGCGGAGAAACCTGGTTAATGGAGAGCTCAGAGCTGGATTAACAATATATATTCAGACATGAGCAAGCTAAAACACAGGGCATTTTTTTCACTCCAGGGAAAACAGAAAGTTATACATGAAAATAGAAATATAATCAAAGTTCACTATACGGCTTGGCCAGAAACAGTATTTTATAGTCATAATCATGCAAACACTGATTATCAAATTAACCAAAATTACCATATTGCATACGGGAGGTAGGAGCATCAGAAGAGTGTTCCCATGTTCATGTGGGGCTGAAGCTTTGAAATAAAAGATCTGTAGTGGAAAGGCAAAGGAAAATGCTCAAAAGTGAAAAATCACAAAATAGCAAGATACCACACAAGGAAATGTTGAAATATTAAAAGGGGTGCCCAGGTTACTTCTGAGGAAGCATCATGGGAGGGGGGCTGCTACTGTACAAAATAAAACTTGTAGAACAATGTGTCTCTTTACTATGTCCATATATAGCTTTAATTAAAAATCAAATCTTAGGGACTTTTTAAAGTAGGGTGAGAGGAAGACCCTAGGTATTCAACCTTTCCATCTCTGAGAGGGAGATAAGCTTTAATATCTCCTCTTTAAATCTTACCTCATCTGATACTTATTAATACCATTCTCTGTAGTGGGGTTATTACACCTGTTTCTACATGATGAATTGTCATAAGTAGGAAAAGTAAAAAAGATGCAAAAATCAGGGTCCAGATGGAAGAGCTGGCTGAAGGCTGTAACTCTTTCATTACCCTGGGTATATACCCATCTCAGGTTCATCTGATTGGCAAATACCCTCATATTACCTGCTCTCCCTTGGTGACTTCTCCAGGTGAAGGTCTCAGTTCTTGAGAGAGGAAGAAGGCACAGAGGTAGGAGGGGGCTCCAGAAAAGAGGTGGCATGGTACCAAGGGTGAACTGCTCCTCTCTGGGAACAATCCTCCCTTCACAGCAGTAGCCTGGTGGAGAAAGCATCTTCCTTCCCATCTTGGTCTCTGTTCTTGGAATGTTTCCCTTGGGTATCTCTTATAGTTCTCACTAGCATTCATGTATGTGGTTAATCAGGTGAATTTTCATGGTCTGGCAGGAAATCCAAACTATAATTTGACAATTTTTGTGTCAAGATGTATTCGAAATAACCAATTTGCTTTTTTTTTTTTCTTTGGAATTTGGGCCCTTCCTAAAATATGGTTCAACAAGGAATTAGGAGGACATGTTAAGGGTGAGCGTAAGCACTTTGAGCCTTACCAGCGGAATCGTAGTTCATGAGGTCTTCTGTTTCCCTAGGCTATCAGTGTACCTGTCTGTCACAGTTCACGGGGATTAACTGTGAATCTGAGATCACAGCCTGCTTCCCAAACCCCTGTAGGAATGGAGGATCCTGCGACCCCATAGGCAACAGTTTCATCTGCAATTGTAAAGCTGGGCTCACAGGAGTCACGTAAGTGAGATTGTGCAATAGTCTTTCTGTGCACTGCTACTTGTTGCTAAGAAAACCAGCCAGTAAACAACTAACTGGGATACAATATTTACCACTAAAAGGACAAGCAATGGGTTAATCGTGCAAACACTGATTATCAAATTAACCAAAATTACCATATTGCATACGGGGAGGTAGGAGCATCAGAAGAATGTTCTATATTCCTATGGGGCTGAAAGTTTAAAATAAATGATGTAGTGGAAAGCAAAGGAAAATGCTCAAAAGTGAATAATCACAAAATAGCAAAATACCACACAATGACCGTAAGTGTAAAAATGGCTGTGACTAAAATGTTCATAGAGATTATCTCTGGGTAGTAGGATTATGGATAATTTATATTTTTTACTTTATGCTTCTCTATATCTTTAAAACTTTATATAAGTACTGTGTACTCTGTAACTAGGAAAACAAGTCTGTTAAAGAAAGTCCTCTATGTCACCAAATATATCCAGCATAATGCTGAGGCGGACTCACTGTTTCCCCAGAATTCATTAACTGGACTCTACTGCCTAGCATTTTATGATCATTCTGAGAAACTAAGACTTACCATTCCTTTGAAAACCTCTTTTCCCCCAAGATGATCAAAATTAAAGCATTTGCTGAAAGGAAAGGGAATGTTTTAAATTCTTAAGTGAAATGCCACTTTCAACCATCCTTGATCATGTTAGAAGTGTGTATATATATATATATATCTCAAGCAAGAGATATTCTAATTACAGATCAGTCTTATGCATTCATTAGAGCAAATCTCCCGAGGACTTTACCAGGAAATACTTAGCTGACTTTGAATCGTTGAATGTAATTTAAAGTAATAAAGTAGCATTTATTTTTAAATACTCTGTGATTCTGACTAATTTCCGGCTGACCTGGCCCCGATCTGTTCAAATTAGGGACATTTGACTACATTTTAAAAGGTGGATTACCAAAAATATAGGTGACTGGGCCTTTTAAATGAGCAGATCAGAACAATTACTGAAATAGAGAAAAGTGAAGAAGAAGAAAAGAAGGTCTGTGTAAGAAGACTCAATAGAAGAATGAGATTTAAATGCTTGCCTTATAATTATACTCAGAGTGAGCCATGGATTGCTTTAAAGAGAATAAAATGGATCCAATTATTTTTCATTAGAATGCTTTAGTCATTTTTTCCTTATAATCCAAATTAGTATTAGCCTTTAACATAAGCACAGAATCTAGAAGATATGTAGCCCCCACTCACCCACCTACCTGCTACAGTCCCCAGCTTCCCAGAGGGACAAAATTTACTGTAACCATTAGAGGAAAACTCACACCCAAAGACGTTTTTCCTCTGAGGAAACCCTATAATGGGGCACGTAGGTTCACAGCTCTTTGTCTGCAATTCTACAATCTCAAGGGGTCTGAGGACTAGAAAGGTTTGGAGTATGTTAGTAGCAAACTAATTTGATGAAAAAATCCTGTTCAAAAATGCTCTGAGGCTCTTTTTAATCTTTCTGTCTCATTTAGTGCGAATACCTGTATGTTTCACCGCACGGACACTACAACGTATTTGACTGTGGGATCTTACGGCCAGCGCCAGTTCCTCCCTGGGGGAGGGGAGGGTATTTTTTTATATAATGTGAGAGATGTTGATTATGTCCTTTTTCTAAAGCTGCACTAATTTAAATTCTGAAATGCATCCAGCCGCAGCCAACACCTCTTCAGTAGCAACTGCTGTTCTTTTCCACTCATTTCCTGGTAAAGTCCCTGGGAGATTTGCGCTCAGGAAAGAAGCTTCTTCCTTCCCCCAACCCGGTAAAGGAGGAGGACCTGGGAGAAAATGGGTCAGCAGGGACAGGCGATGATGACGCGGCCACGGTGGGCACAGACATGTCTACACCGGCCTACACACACACACACACACACACACACACACTATTTTTGTTCTGCTCCAGCTATACCAGTTAGGTGCTTTATTTTCTTTTAAAGATGTCCCTTTTTCCTCAAGCTCCGGGACACATGCATGTGTCCGCGGGTCCTGATGTCCGGGTGGGGCTTCTGGGTCTTTGTCCCTGAAGGTGCGAGGAGGACATCAACGAGTGCGAGCGGGAAGAGTGCGAGAACGGCGGCTCCTGCGTCAACGTGTTCGGCTCCTTCCTCTGCAACTGCACGCCGGGCTTCGTGGGCCAGTTCTGCGGGCTGCGGCCCGTGGTGGTGCCCAACATCCAGGCGGGCCACGCCTACGTGGGCAAGGAGGAGCTGATCGGCATCGCCGTGGTGCTCTTCGTCATCTTCGTCCTGGTGGTCCTCTTCATAGTCTTCCGCAAGAAGGTCTTCCGCAAGAACTACTCTCGCAACAACATCACCCTGGTGCAGGACCCGGCCACCGCAGCGCTGCTGACCAAGAGCAACGGCATCCCATTCCGGAGCCTGCGTGGTGGCGGGGACGGCCGCAACGTCTACCAGGAGGTGGGCCCTCCGCAGGTGCCCGTGCGCCCGATGGCCTACACGCCCTGCTTCCAGAGTGACTCCAGGAGCAACCTGGATAAGATCGTGGACGGGCTGGGGGGCGAGCACCAGGAGATGACCACGTTTCACCCTGAGTCGCCCCGCATCCTGACTGCCAGGCGGGGCGTGGTGGTGTGCAGCGTGGCCCCCAACCTGCCCGCCGTGTCACCCTGCCGCTCCGACTGTGACTCCATCCGGAAGAACGGCTGGGACACGGGAACTGAAAGTGAGTAGGCCGTAGTGAGGCGCCCAAGTTACTCCGCTCCTGCTTCCTGGGAACCTGCAGGGCCAGAGGCTGAGGCCAGGGGGAGAGAACGCGCCTGAGCATCGCGTGCAGAGCATGCCCGGTGACAGGTGCTGGCGTTAAGTGTCCACACCTGCCCTGAAAATTGCCCTGGTTCTTATCCCCATTTACAGATGGGGAAGATGAGGCTCAGATAGGGTGAGGTCACATGCCCAAGGTCATGCAGCTTTTAACAGGCGGTCAGTACTCAAATTCGTGTCTTGCAGACTCTAAAACCTCTGCTCTGCTCACATGGCGAGCCATTGTCCATAATGCAAGAGGCTGGCCACATAAGTGATAGGAGTGTACCCTGGAGGGCCGCTTGGGAAGAAGAGACAGACTTCCAGACAGAGTGAAGACTTAAAGGAAGCAGAGGGTGTTTGCGTTGGACCATGATGGGTTATAACAGTCTGGGGAAGGGAAGGCATTCCGCAGAGGGACCCATAGGATCAGAAGAAAAGCAAGCCGTTCAGTTTAGCTGGAACTCAGGCGGCAACATGGCCCCAGCCAGATGTGGTGTTCCATCTCCCTTAGGCTTTATGCAGCAGCCTTTTAGGCACAAGGAACAGCCACAGGTAAAAAGGTCCTGGGGCAGGAAAGGTCTGGGTATATTGAAGAATGTCACAAGGAAGTCGGTGCAGGTGGGGCTTGGTGAGCACTGGAGCAGAGCAGGTACATTTTAGCAGCAACGCTAGTGCAAGTTTTTAAGCAGGTGCAAGGCATGATCTAATTCACTTTTTAAAAATCTGGCTCTGGCTGATCCTTGGAGAACAGATTAAGAAGGACAAGAGAGGAAAGCACAGAGCCAGTTAGGTGGGAGACAGTGATTGTTTACTCTGTGCCTGGCTGCAGGCAAGATGAGACTACAGCAAGCTCTGTTGTAACCTATGACTTCAGGCCAAATGGCCGTATGTTCCAGCAGCAGCAGTGTCCTCAATAGCCTAGAAGGCTGAGGCTACAGCCCTGTGGGATATGTTGCGGGGTGCGGAAGGGAAGCAGTTTTAAATGAAGCTAACGAGCATGTTCAGGCGAGGAGATAAAGGTTTTCTTCAAGGAGGGGTTCTCTAAGCATTAGGATACTTCTGGAGAGGAAGCAGTTCACTCGGGGTGGAGGGCACATCAGAGGTCCCCGAGGCGTATCTGGCTTTGCTGTTCAGGAGAGAGGTCAAGGCTAGAGGCGAAAGTTTGGACATCACCTGCATGCATGGTTGACTTTGTAGGTGGGTGAGGTCACCCAGGGAGGAAGAGCAGAGAGAGGACAGTCAAACCAGGCTCCAAAGGAAACTCAGAGATGTCTACATGTGGGCAGCAGGCAGAAGTGAAGGAACCAGGCAGGAGACAAACACCCGCCACCAGAGAGAGAGGCGGGAAAGTGGAGAGGACAGCACAGCTGTCCAGAAGCCAGGAGAGTGTCAGTAAGATCAGAAGTGCTGAGTACTAGAAAACCATCATGGAAGACAGAAGCTAAAAACAAAGATTGATTGATAGATTCATAGATAGATACATACATACATAGATCCTGGTGCCCAGAAGATTCTTAGGATGTGGATCTGGATCTCAAGAGTATCTCAGAACCACTAAGACAGAAGCCCAAATGTAAGGGTTAAGGACAAAAAGATTTGGTGAGAAAACAAAAGGCAGCCAAAGGAAGGAAAAACTGCCTTGAATGGGTGAAATGACTCCCCTAAAGGGGGAGTCAGGATTAGAACCTGATGCATCAGTCCCCAAAGCCTATGTTCTTACCAGCACCGAGTAGGGCCGAGGATGAGTTCTTTCTATTCTAAGCACCACCCCAACTTGCTATCTGCTGATTCTTTTTGTGGACACATATTTTAAGTATTTACCCTTGGATTATAACCACAAATATATTCCATCAAAAATTATTTGTCAGAGTTAGACTTTATTACAGTCTTAACAGTCAACTAGCTAAAATGGGGTCTTTTTATATAGCAATAAGAAAAAAGGGGGGTTTTCAATCAATGGAAGAGCAGAGAAAGTTTTATGCACAGCGCGGCATTCCCGAGGGTGGATCATTTGTCATTTCCTTCCTGTGTTCAGGCTGGGCTTGTACGTACTGTGTGCTTTTCTGAAGCACATCTTTGTATTTTCTACTATATGGCTGTTGGGAGGTAAATTTCTCCCTGGCATCTCTTTCCACAAATATCACTTGTTTATCCAATTTATTGTTTAGCGGTGGCTTCAGCACCTGACAGCAGACACAGAGTCCCCATGCCTGCTCCTGACATCACCCTTTGTGGAAGAAACAGTGATTTCTGTGGCCACAAAGAGGAACAAGTGTGCCCTGAATCACGAGGCTGCACCTCTTTGTACCATCACGGTACACACTGATTTGCAGCTTTTCCTGGTGATCATTCTTCCCCCTTTCCCACTTTGTGATAGGACAGCTTTTTTCCAGAATCCACCTCAGGCCAAAATTCATATCACCCCCCCCCCCCACACACACACACACACAAAGTATTGTTAGGTTCTATTGAATACATTTCCTTCTTTGTTAAGCAAGGCCAAGTTAGCTGGTGAGACAATCTCTGGGCAACTAATTCATTTTGTACTTGACAACTTCAAGATATGGCCTGTTTTTATTGCTTCCTTTACTCTATCAAGTTAGAAAGTAGCCCGGGGTGTGTGTGTGATGTTCTGGCTGCCTTTGTGCAGCAGAGCTGGAGAAGGTTACATGTGGATAAGGGCACTGTCACACCACTGACTGCACTCCTTTGACACAGGGTGCAGAGTTGTCATTCCCAAAAATGATACAACGGTGCCCTCTAGAAGGCAAAGCTGAAAATGCCACACACTCCCCAGAGAGGGAAGTTGGGATAAATGTAATGGCATTCTTCCCTATAAAATATTTATGCTACTATTTTAAAAGTAATCTCATTTAACCTAGTGTTGACACCTCGTCAGTTCATGTAAATGATGTAAATTAACTCTGAATGGCAGAGAGCAATGCAGCCACTTCATCCTCGGTTCACTCTTCACTTAGGCACTGCACTTTAAGGAGGGAACTTTCCGCTGTCAGCTATTTGGAAGCTCATTTACTAAGGGGTTAAAGGTTACGAATCCATAATGTAAATCGCTTGATTGACAGACCTCTGCCCCCAGTGACACAATCAATTTTCTATTGTGGAGCTAAATTATTTTCTCTGAGCAAATGAAAGAGCCCCAAGAAGTGAACTAAGGTGGGAGGGAGTGGGCAGAACTAGAAATAGGCACAAGGTAACCAGTGTGTCATTTCTGCTCTCTCTGTGACTGTCCATGAAGACAAAGGGGTTGATGATGCGGGAGAAGTAACCTGCTTTGCAGGAAGTAATAAAGGCAGCAACTCTGAAGTTCAGTCCCTCAGCTCCTTCCAATCGGATTCTGGGGACGACAATGGTAAGAAGTCAGCGGATTTTTCCAAGTGGATGGGTGGGTTCTACCTCTTCTGCTGGAAAAGGTGGTTAGGGGGAAGTGATGGGATCAGCTTTATTTCTCCACCTGTTCATGGGCTTTTGAGGTGGGGTCTACCTCTTCTGCTGGAAAAGGTGGTTAGGGGGAAGTGATGGGATCGGCTTTATTTCTCTGCCTGTTCATGGGCTTTTGAGCGTGTTCACCGGCTTTGGGTTGACCCATTGTTGCTAAAGGAGCCCCCACTGAGCTGTGAGCAGACCCAGGGAGTGAGTTCTCATGAAGGAATTACCTCATCCCAACTGATAATATTCCAGCAGAGTCATTTCTTTCTTTTTAGTTTTTGTTGTTGTTGTTGTTTACCAACAGTGTCTTCATTGAATCTCCACCCTCCCCATCATTAAAAATCAGTTCAGAGACAAGAGCCTTCTGGTAGAACTAGTGACATCTTCATTCAGTTAAATCCACCTTATAATCATTTGAGGTCAAAGGCTTTGGAGACTTTGTTAAAAACTATGAAGCAGATCCTTGGAAAAGTGCATGTATACCCAAAATGTTGCACGAACTTCCCCGTGGTTCTTAGACTGCACTGACCCTCCAAACTATGCTCTGTCTCTCTCTGTGAACCTGCACTTAGAGAGGATGCTAATGCCAGACTGGGCTTTCTGAATCAAAGACCCAGCTTTGGGGGTTGGGATGTTCTCCCCAGGGCAAAGCAGGAAATAGGAACAATCGTGAAACAGTGAGTGTTTACCACCTGGTGGTAAGCCAAGAACAATTTCACATAGTCATCCACAGATACAGGCAGCCCTACCTTAGCCAATAGCTTAGGTCATTGTCCCATTTATCAGCAACTGCCACAAAATTAAAATACTTATTAATGTATATAATCATTTAACCCATAAACCTTTCCTTAATTTCTCCCGTGTGCTAAGTCGTATGCTGGGCATTTTGTACCCAGAAGTATAAATTGAAAATGGCATAGTCCTTGCCACCAAGGTAAATACAGAAGTAGAGGAGCTCCAAGACCACAGAAGCCATAGTGCCAGTAACATATTCTACTTTCACCATCACCACCCTCAACTCGGGCACTTCTGAGAATTGCAGAAGATTCGGTTTATCTGCTGGGATAATGAACCATATAATAATGGATTTTTTTCTGACCATACTTAGAAGGCCATGGGTACACCTCCAGATCCACATCTCCTCCTTTCCTCATCTCCAGCCAGAAGAAAATCTGAGGCTAGTTTGTATTTTATACAGACAAACCCCAAAGCATATAGTGTCCAGACTCCAGGCAGCAGCTCCAGCAATGGTGCCTGGTCGACTTTTCTCATAGGCTCTGCTATATGTGCCTTTAAGGTCACACACTTGCCCTTTCATGCTTAGCATTCCCCATTGGTCCCTATTAAGGCAGGGGGTAGTGTTAAGAACTTTCATTAAATTTATTTCAATCCTGATCACTTCTCCAAAAGCTGCTGGTATTGAGTGCTAAGACAACCCATAAGGACCAGAGATTTCCTTCCCTGTTCTAAGTATTTGAGATCAAATGCTAACTTCTGTCCACACCTTACCAGCAGGAGCTGGGCCTGGTATTGTCCTGGGCTATTTGTGGCATCATGTGACTGTGAAGTCATCAACCCTGCAAAGGTTATCCTCTATTACTGGCATTTGGTTCAGAACAGCATGACTGACCAACAAATAATTATCCCTAGGAATGGTGAGGTCTTCCTCTGAGAGCCTTGGGGAGTTGCTAATGAGAAATTAGCATGAGCTTGATGAACCACTTGCTTCCTAGATTGATTTAACTGGGCCATGAGGTGTGAATTTATGACCCAGCACTCCCCTCTGAGCCTTTCTCTCACAAGGACTGGATTTGCTGCCATTTTCTCTTCTGTTCCAAGAATCCTGGGGACTCCCTCTCAAAAAGTATCCACCGACACACTCCTTAAGTGACAGATTGTGGGGAGGCTTCAGGTTATTTGCATGCTGCACCTTTGTTGTTGCTGCTGTGGTTTAAAAAAATGTTAATGTGTGTTTACAATACGCCAGTAATCTGAAGCTGTCCTTCCTTCTCTTCTGTCTTTTTTCCTGACCAAGCATCCATAGTGACTGTCATTCAGCTTGTCAACAATGTAGTTGACACTATAGAGAATGAAGGTATTTACTTTTTTTCTTTCATAGCATTTCTTTGTGTAAAGAGTTATCCTTTTAGAAATTTGGCTTCCTTGTTATTGTGGACTAGGGGTGATTTTAATCTGTTAGCCACAGAGGGGCAATAAACAGCTGGTTTCAAGTAAGTTGTAGAGTGTTTTCTCTAGGAATTAGTTTTATGATTTTGAAAAAAATTCTAGCTCATAATTTTTTTTAATACATGGGATACTCTTTTTATAAAATCTCTTCCAAGAGACGAGTACTCAATTAGTTGGAATCCAGATTAATACTAAATTCATTCTTACAATCAACATGGATTTACTGACCACCTACTGTGAGTGCTGAGAACACTTAAGAAATCATTCAAGGCTGTAATATGATGTATATTTATTTCAACCAGGTAGCTTTTATTAGGGCCTTAATAAAATTAGGGGCTGGCATAGATAAGATTTATTTTTATATTTTCTTAATAACAATAGGGAGTTATGAAAAAGGCTAAACTTAGTCATAGCCCAGAGGCCTTTAGAGCATGTCTCTTTCTTAATGTTGTCTAAAAATGTTCTTATCTGTCTTTATATGGCTTGGATTGTCAGTTTTACTTTTCACTTTGTATTTAAACAGTGTCTGTCATGGACCAAGGACAGAACTACAACCGAGGTGACTGTGCCACAACCATAGCATAACTTTTTATTTATGGATTTTGAACTGCTGAGTTCATTCTGACCCTCTCCCTGTCCCTCTGTCCTGACCTGAATCTTGCATGTTCCAGGTGTCTTGTGTGCTCAGTATTGGAAGGAAAGCTCCACCAGCGTTCCTCTCCCACCCTCTTCCTCTATGCTTGTAATTCACCCATTTGCCTGCAACCTCCAGCCCCGTCCCCCCAGCCGGCCACAGTACAGCCGAGGTACCTCTCCACAAGGCATGCATGCTGCTAGCCTGGCTCTGCAAATGGCGCGCGAAAAGGAAGAGGCAGCTGGGGTGGGCTCGGGGCTCCCACAACTGTCTCTCGGCCTGCCCTTGCTGGCCATCTCACAGCATGGCTGAATCAAGCTCTTCAAGCAACCCGGCACCATCCATCACAGTTGCCATCACCTTGTTGCTCCCAGGCCAGAGAGCATGGCAGGCCCCATAACGATATTAATAGCATGCAGAGGAGAATGCATGTCCGGTCCCTTCTCTGCCCCATTCCCGGCCCTGCCCCAGCTGCAGTCTGGAGGAAATTAACTGTCACGGCTTTTTTCTCGCAGCCTATCACTGGGACACCTCGGACTGGATGCCGGGGGCCCGCCTGTCGGACATAGAGGAGGTGCCCAACTACGAGAGCCAGGAGGGCGGGTCCGCACACCAGGGCAGCGCGCGGGAGCTGGAGAGCGACTACTACCTGGGCGGCTATGACATCGACAGCGAATACCCGCCGCCTCACGAGGAGGAGTTCCTGAGTCAGGACCAGCTGCCTCCGCCTCTGCCCGAGGACTTCCCGGAGCAGTACGAGGCCCTGCCACCCTCCCGGCCGGGGTCGCTGGCCGGCACGCTGAGCCCGGACTGCAGGAGGCGGCCCCAGTTCCACCCCAGCCAGTACCTCCCCCCTCACCCCTTCCCCAACGAGACGGATTTGGTGGGCCCGCCTGCCGCCTGTGAATTTAGTACTTTTGCCGTGAGCATGAACCAGGGCACAGAGGCCACGGGCCCGGCCGACAGCGTGTCTCTGTCCTTGCACAATTCCAGAGGCACCTTGTCCTCGGATGTCTCAGCCAATTGCGGCTTTGACGATTCCGAAGTAGCCATGAGTGACTACGAGAGCGCGGGCGAGCTCAGCCTGGCCGGCCTCCACGTGCCCTACATGGAGACTCAGCACCAGACCCAGGTGTAGCGACGGCGGCGTCGCCCGGACTTGGCCCAGTTTGTACGGCAAGGCGGAAGGAGATTGGCTGGGTTTAGGTGTGGGAAAGGAAAGTAGTTGGTGAAACTAGCAGGAATATGGTCCTTCCCCTGGGAACTTCTGCACAGCCACACTGTCACACGCGAGCTCGATTCCAACCGGGTGAAGATGAGCGCTGAGAAACTGTTTCTGAGAGATGACTGGTAATCCCCGAAGTAGGTACCTGCGTTCCTGGCTAAAATGCAAACAGGGAAAATGATTTCGCCCACTGAGGTATGCAGGGAGCTTCTATGGCTCTGTGCGGTATGTGCCCTGCAAAGTGTTATAGCATCAGTCCTCGCAGTATTAAAAACTGGCAACAATCAGAGAAGCATTGTTGCATGTAATTTTGAGCCAATGAATTGAAAATAGTAAATGAAAATAGTAGTAATGATTGTTGGAAAAGTTAGTCTCTTAGGCGAAGGAAAAAAGAAGAAGCAACTATTAAAACAAAATGGGCTAAAGCCTTTAAAATCAACTCTTTTTTTAACAAGCTGCCCAATTTTCAGCTATAAAATTAGGTTTGAGTAACATGTTTAGTATGCTCAGTTATTTTTGTTCATTTGTTTGTGTTAAGCATTCAATATAATACAATTGGGTTTTATGATCTTTGAGAAAGGTACCAAGAAGCTACTTGGGTTCCATTTTGTGGGTTAGGGAGGAGGTTAATGTTGTTTGAACATTAGAAAGAATGTGATAATCCGGTTTTGTGTTTTGTGGTAAATATTCCTACCTGAAACCACAATTCGAGCCTTGCTGTAGAAATTGGCCTTTGCTCATATATTGTGTTCTCTACGATGAGATATTCAGAAGTTTAAGCAGAATCCACAAATTCAGGGGGCAGGGGGAAAGATACTTTGAAAGTTTTCAGCCTGGATAATCACAGTTCTTGATAATGCAGATAAAAGGTATGTGTTATTCTAAATTGGTGATGTTATCATTATAAATACAATTACATAAAAAAAGGAAGAGGAAGTAGATTAGTTATTGTGTATAAATTATAATAGTGTGTGTGTCTGGGCCTATGTACAAATACGTGCTTGCACTCGTAAGGCTGCTCTTGAGGAAAGCTAACAAGGGTTTTAGGGAATGGACCGTGTTGGGCGGAGCATACCTTCCAATTTCTCTGTTCTCTGTGATTTTAGGGAAACATCAAATGCCATATTTTACTCCAGTTCAGTTAAATTTATTTTGGTACTGCCATTTATATTAACTTAAAACAAAAACTATGCTTTTTAAAAACAGCATTTTGTTACAATTTTTTAGAACTAACCTCTATGTGAAAAATGTGTAATACTTAATTACACCCTGGGGTTCTCCTCCCATCTGTTTGGCCATGACTTTCCAAAACTAACAGGAGAATCACGCCACTGGAAATGTAATAACCCAGTCCTCAGAACCTAAAGTTGACAAGGTGGGTGACTTTCCTCTTTTGCTTCAATCAGACTGTGGCTACCTCTGCAGTGGCGATGGCAAATGAATGCATATTTGCACTATCTGCTTAATGAGCAAATCTGTGTTCACAGTTTCTAATGGCATATGGCATTGGTGTGTTAATTGTACTGTCCTGAGTCTATGTATTATCCACTGAGATATATTTTTAGTTGTTTCAATTGTGTTTAATTTACTTACTTCTTAGCAGTCAGTGTTTCTGAACATTTGTGGCAAAAAAAAAAAAAATCCCTTTTCATTCTGAGACTTCCTGAGTAAGTGGATGCACTTCACAGGTTTCCCAGTCTTTCTCCTGCCTCTCGGTCAGACCTACTCATGGAGGCATTATCCACACTGTGGTCTTGAAATAAATTAATCTCACTAAGGCTGCTTTCAAGAAGAAAATCTTTGGTATTTTTCTGATGTAGGAAGCACATTTGCAAGAATCACAGAAAAAATGAGAAACTAATGGTCTAGAATAGAATCACTGCTATGCTTTTAATAATGCAATGACATAAAAACCATCAAAGTAAAACCAACAATTCATTTCTTGCCCCTAGGAAATATTAGAATGAGATTAATGTCGATGAGTCACTACTGCTTACACAGCATCTCTTCAAGGGAAAGTGCCTGACTGACTCAGTGATGAAGGAATAAATAGATCCTAATGCAGTTGTGAAGTCACCGGAGAAAATTGTGCCTACCCTTGGCTCTGGCCTATATAAAGTACCTCTTTCTTCAGGATATCTTCCCCTGATTTTCTGAAGAATAGCTCTGCAGCTAAATGTATACCAGACAAACACATGTTATGAGTTTATTAATTACCTTTAAACATATGATACCACTTCACTTTTTGGAAAATTAGAATACCCTGTAGATTACAGAATGGTTTGTAATCAGGCCAGGATGAACTACGCGGACATGACCATGATTCAGAAAGTTGGGAGGATCTGATCTGCTAGACTAACCTCCTTTTTATTTGGAAGAGGAGACATAGCCAGAGAGCGGAAGGGACTAGCAGCTCACACAGGACACTAAGTAGTTGAACAAGGACTACACCCACCCATGTGGCCAATTCCTTTTTGCCTAACATTGTTCACCATTAAACTGCCTTGAGCTTGGGCACCTGCTTCTGATGTACGCTCTAACCTCCACCATTCCTTCTTTTATTTTATTTTATGTCATCTATTTATTTTATTTTTCTTTTTTAGAGACAGAGTCTCACTTTGTCACCCTCGGTAGAGTGCCGTAGCATCACAGCTCATAGCAGCCTCCAGCTCTTGGGCTTAGGTGATTCTCTTGCCTCAGCCTCCCCAGTAGCTGGAACTACAGGTGCCTGCCACAACGCCTTGGCTATTTTTTTAAAAATAGGGAACACGTCATGAATTTGTGTGTCATCCTCGCGCAGGGGCCATCCTAATCTTCTCTGTATCGTTCCAATTTTAGTATACGTGCTGCCAAAGCAAGCACCACCATTCCTTCTTTGGAATATGCTAGAAAAGAAAACTGATGAAGAATAGTCTTCTGGAAGCCTCATGATATTATGTTTCCTTGCTGGCCCCTTAGCAAGGGTATGGTTTGAGCATTCACACATGTCTTTGGATAGTCATCAAAATATTGCTTTTGCCAAAAGAATGTTTCTAAAATAAGGATGAAATGGTAATCACAGATTTGAACTCAAACAAGTCGTCAATTGTAATGAAACTTTGATTTATACTACTACCTACTGGGTGTGTTTTTGTTTTTCCTTCCCCCCACGCAATACTGGCAGCTGTTTATTCCTACCCTCTTCACCATGATAAACCACATGGAAAATATTTACACGCAATTTGTTTCTTTCTCTTCTTTCTTGAATGTACGTATCACCTCCTGGAAGCCATTGTCCATAATGTGTGTTACTCATATGACACACTTTGAATAGGTTGAGAGTTGCTGGGCTGTTGGGTTTTTTTCATACAGTAAGGAAATGCTTTGGGGCAGCAAAAGATGAATAAAGTAGGCATTTTGTTTATTCCCTTCCTTCTGTGAATATTTTGCTGCTGAGTTCTAGTCCATGCTAGCTTTCTATGTGCCCTTGTCCTGGCCAGTTATGAAATACCAGGTTTCAACTTAGTGATGTGAGTCAGTCAAGTCCATGTATTTGAGGTTTGTCCTATCAGAAAATCAGTATGAAGGCCTTGAAAGGGCACTGATTTCTGGGATTCACCGGGTACTGCCCTTGAAAATCGCTAGCACAGCTGGTTCAAAAGCAAGTAGAAACCATATCATTGGCCTTTTGCTTCACTTTCTCCCCCACATTACCTGCTGCCCCCACGGATGCTGTGTCTACATCATCGTGGTCAGAGGAATTGAGAAGAGAGATCATCAGAATAAATTAAGACCCCAAAACCAGTTTTATGTGAAGTAATTCGGGAAGATCTAACGTTTATATTGTGCAGATTGTCCAGAGAATTGTCTGGCCTCTTCACTCTGCTGCCCTCTAAGTGCACAGATTTTGCTGAAGTGGTTATAGGCTTTTATGTTTTATGTTTTCAGTTTGAAACCCTAGGAAATGGAGATTTGAAGAGGCGTTTATTCAGGATCACCATTTTGTGTGGTCTATAAGAAGGTAGTTATGTGTTTTTGCTGGTTCGTGTCCCACAATGTCCAAATGCATGTTACTTTAATGAAAATCCACAATGTCTTTGAGCATCTGGTGGCTGTAATGCTGGGGTTTAAAGTCACCATTCGTGGGTTTGGCATCAGCTAATATTTAGCCAGCTGGCTAAGAGACAGGAAAGGAATAAGATATTTCTTTCCTTATGTAATAATGAAAAGCAATAATTACAAGTATATAATACACAAAGGCCATAATTAGTCTCTTCCGGTGTTTAGGATGCGCTTGAGAATTGGTAGTTGTTTGGAGTGTGTTTGGACCCATTAGTATGTGTTGTAGTACCCTTCCAGCAAACAAATACCTGAGTTGCTACTATTTAACAATCGTATGAGCCCATACTACTGCATTTGGGGAGTGGCAAATGTGTTTGGAAATGCAAGCAGTTCTTTTTCAGCACTGTATCAGAGAGACTGTCTTGTACATTGGCCTGTTGCAAACAGGCTGATTTGTAAAAGATGTATGTTTTGGTGTTTAAAATGTTTATAAAATTGTATATAAATGCTTTCAATTTTCCAGGATTTTGTAGATACTATATTTTATGCCTATCAGGATGCTTTAATTTGGGGGGTCGAATATAACACTTAAGTCATCCACGCTGTTGGTCCACAAACTTTTGAGGTAACTACACACACAAAAAGGATTTTAGATTTGAAAATGATGTCTTTTAATCATTTCAAAATGTACCCTTTCTTTTTGTTCTAGTGTTTTCATTTAACTTTCTGTTTTCAAGGAAATGTTTGTATTGACATTTTTTAATGAATGTCATTTAAATGCTCAGCTAATATGTATTTTATTTTTATGCCATTTCGGAGTCAGAATGAAATATATCATTTCTTCATACATGTACACATTGACCTAAACTTGCACACACATCATGCACCAAGACGTTATGCAAAGGGGAAAGTGAATTGTGTCCCTCAAAGCAATGGATGTTTCTGCATATATTGCTGTTGGCAGTATTCAGTCTGGTGTTCTTTTTCTAAAAAATGAAAGAAAAGCAAAACAAAAGACAGCCAAAAACAAAAATTCAACAAGTGTACAGGTTTGTAACTGCCAAAATTTGATGGTTAAAACAAGTTTTCGAGTAAAAAGAAAAAAATGAAACGAGCAATTGTGTCAATTCTTTTAAAGTGTTTCTATCTGTCTTTAGTTAATTGCTCACTGGACACTTAGAGGGCAAGTTCTGCAGCCTGGTGGAAAGACAAGCCAAGCTCTTTCAACTCTCTAGCCTACTCCTGAAAGAGAGAGTCTCCTCTCTCCGGGGGTGTTTTTGTTGCTTTGTGTTTGTGCAGCCTTTTTTTTTTTTCTTACCTCCAGAAAGATTCCCATTTGTACTGGTGCACAGGTCTTGAAATCTCACTTAACGTCGTCCTCCTGGGCACTCACCCTGTGGGACTTTCCCAATGAAAAGGAAGAAAAGACCAGACCGGCTTGAACAAACCAGGATAACCGAGTGCCATCTCCGCAGAAATCTCTCCCAGGCATGTCCCCACCGCTAGCTGGCAGCAGCTCCAGTAGTCCTCTCCCTCCAAAGTCTGAGACAAAACTGGCACTTGAGTTTTCCTTCAAAAAGCTCTAGAATTTCTTTATATGGAGAAAAAGACACTTAAAATACATACAGAAGAAGCTGGGGGCGGAGAATAGGGCTCAAACGGATCCTTTAAAGACGAAAAGATGTCATCAAGGTTAGCCTGGGCCGGAAGAAGCCTTGGAGGGGAAGGCCGCCCTTGGCCTTGCCTCTGTGGTTTGAGCACCTGCGGGCAAGGAGCGGCCCTACCCCGCCCTAGGGCCGCAGCTAGAATGATGGCCCCGCCCCTGCCCGTAGCAAACTCCTCCCACCCGCCTTGGCCAGAGTCCCGCCCGGAGCTGCCCGCTATCTGGGGAATATTCGCCTCCTCTCCTCGGTGTTTTCTTCTCCTTACTTGAGATCCTCTCTGACTCCAGAAGCTCACCTACGGTGGTCACTTGTGTGTCCCCGGAGTGGTATGCCGGTAAGTGTTTAACTAGCAGCCGGAAGGAGTGGGGAGGGCCAATTTCTGGGGTAGACGTTCTCCTATCTTTGTGACGTCAGGTTACTAGGGTAATGGGAACTGGCCCCCCAAAGTCCTGAGAATCTTCACTGTCATTTGTTACAAGCCAGGATGAAGCAAGACCAGCACACCCCAGAGTCCCCGACGGCGCCCTGCGCTGCTTGAGGGGGAGTCATGTCGCCATTATGCTGATATTCCAGATTCCAGCACCTGTCTGGCCCTCATTAAAAGTTTTTGACTGAATAATTAATCAACAGTATCCCCAGCTGAATCCCCTTGTTCTAAATTCTTCCTCATCTTGGTAAATTTAGCAGTTTCAGTGAAAAGATTCAAATAAAGAGCCCAGTGTTGAAATGCTGAAGTTCTCCAGCCTTGCAATCCCTCGTCACACTGCTGTGTCCGTGAATTGAACATCAGAAAAAAAAATATCAGTGTCTGTGTCTTTCATACAGCCACTCTTAGCAGAAAGAAAATTAGTTTAAATCACCATCCATACCTCAAAAATGGTAGAGCAAACCAGAAATGTCAATTAAGAAATAGGATTAATGACTTGAATCCTCTATTAATCTGAAATTTAAAGAAAGAATTTAAAAAGAGCATTGATCTCTTAGGGAAAAAGGAAAAGAAAAAGACATTTTATGTCTAATCTTCATTCTCTGCTGGTTCATTAGGATAGAAGGACTAGCTCCCAGCTTAGAAATACTTGTCTAAAGAAAGGTCACTTTATTTTTTTCTGTCCCTGGGCTGGGGTCCTCTAAACCATTCCAAGGTTTGATGGTTCACTGGGAAGATTCACAGGACTCAGCAGACGGTCAAACTTATGGTGAAGATTTATTACATCAAAGGATACAAAGCAAAATCAGGAAAAATTAAGGGCAACTGGCCAAGTCCAGGGTAAACCAGACTCTAAGGGTCCTCTCCCAACAGAGTCACACAGGGTGTGCTTAATTCCCACCACCACCACCACCAAGTCATGACAGTATATAGGAGATGTTGTCTGCCAGGGAGGCTCACTGGAGACAGCACACAGGGGGAGCTGTGGCAGCCTCTGGGATGTACCAGAATTCCAGACTCCCAGAAGGAAATCAGTGTTCAGCATGAACAATATCGTTGGCATAGCTTACATTTAGGGAGCCACTTTTACCATTCTAGAAATAGTGAGAACTTCTACTGAAACCAAGTTGCCAGACACCAGCCAAGGGCCAATCTTGTAAGCATGCCTTCCGAAGGACAGCATTGAGGCTTGCTATATTACCTCCTTTGTGTACAGTCCCTCTGAAATTTCTACCAAAGTGACACTCCCCTGTCTTCCCAAGCTGCATTTCTCACAGTGCCCACTATGAGCAGGTTGAAATCCTCTGTGTTACCCACATGAGGCCTTTACCGCTCCTCCTCCATGGAAGAAAAGATGCTTCCTAAAGCAGCCTGGGTGAAGGCAAGCTGCTCTGGAGAATATGCAGCTTGAAGCAGGTGGCCTGTTTCTCAAAATTCTTTCATTTTTGTCTCTATCCTTTTGCTTTTTAAATTCAAATTAATTTTCAGTCAATTATGCTCACTTTATACTGTTTTTAATAAAGAAAATTTGGAACAACTTGAATATCTAACAATAACTTGGAACTGGCAGGAAAATTAAAACAGCCTAACAAGCCAAGCAGGAACAATTGGCTTAAAAATGGAAAATTATTAGGGTGGGTGTAGTAACATGTGCCTGTAGTCCCAACTACCCGCAGTGCTAAGGTGGAAGCATCCCTGGAGTTCAAATCTAGCCTGGGCAACAAGTGAGACCTCTTATCTAAATTTTAAACATATATAAACTTTAAAAATGAAATTTTGTTAAACTTAAAAATGTATTCCCTTTTAATTTAACTGTTATTTGAGAATTCAACAGTCTTCAACTTGAAAGAAAGTCCTCACCAAAACCCAAGGACCATGGTGACACGTTCATCTCTAACTTCCAGGCTTTAGAACTGCGAGAAATAAATTTCTGTTGTTTATAAGCTACCCAGTCTATAGTTCTTTGTTATAGCAGCCTGAAGTGATTATTAAAATAAGGTATAAATACACATACAATATTTTATATATTGTCCTGAAACTTGCTATTTTCAGTTAACAATATGTGAAATATATTTTCACATAACACTATGTGACCCAACAATATCTTCATGGATCCACGCCATATTCTTATTAATTGCTGTATTTTTTTAGCCACATCCTGGTCATGCCATGATTTATTAAATCATACTCTTATCAATGCATTCTTTTCTGTTTTGATATTTAAAACAATGCTGTTAGGAACATCCATGCATAGATATGCACAAGTATTCATATTTTTGAAGGACAGATTTCTGGAAGCAAAATTTTTAGATCAAAGGGTATGTCCATTTTATTTATTTTTTAAAATGTTTCCCCCGTTTTAATTGCCTTCAAGTGGTTTCCCCCAGATAATAATCCCACCAATAGTTACTGTGTAACAACCTGTAGAGCTCACTCTCTCGCCAAGTCCCTGGAGCTAGCCTTACATTCCAGAAACCAGACCGCTGCTCTAGATTCCCAGCAAACCCGAGGTTGGAGACTGGCATGGCTGTATGCTGCCACCATGAGAACCGGCTCTCTAAGACTCCACTTCTATCTACCCTGTCATCTGTGCCACCTCTGTCTGCCTGCCCAGGGACAGGTACACAGGGGAGACGGAAGCACCAGATATTTTTGGTCTTAGGTCATACATTTGGATAAAAATGTCCAAGAAAAAAGGACAATACCAAGAAAAGTATACAAGATTCTGCAGAGCCTGAATGCCGAGCTGCTCGTCACATTAGGCCATGTCTGAATGATCATTCTCTCACAGCCTTTAACTTTGAGGTTGTTTGTCTCTATGATATAGAAAAACAAAGGAATGTTTAAAGCATGAAATTCCCTGAGTTTTGTCAGGAGTAGTGATACCACTCAGACTGTGGAGTTCAGGCCTACCACTTTGCTCTTCAAATCACGGGGCACAGACCTGCGGCATTGGCCTTACTAGGAAGCTTGCTAGAAATACAGAACCCCAGGCCCATTGAGCCAGTTTGCACATAACAAAGTTCCCAGGTGATTCTTATGTACTTGAATGTCTGGAAAGCACTGCTTTAGATTTCCAACCTGACTCTCAGCAGTTGTGTGAACTTGAGTGTGTTACTTAAGCACCCTGCACCTCAGTTGCTGCGTCTACAAGATAGGTCAATTACAAGAAGACAATAACCCACAGAGCTTAGTACAGTGACTGGTGAATAATAAGCATGTAAATGGTAGTAGCTACATGTTATTTTTTATTTTTTCTAATTTCCATCCAAGCCTCACTGTGTAGAATGAGCTTTAATCATTTCCAGGGGGGCCTGTCTAATCTGGCTGCTAGAGAAATAGTTCATTTTATAATGATTTAAAACATTAATAAAAAAGAAAAATCCTTTGAGTTTAGCTCAGATGGTCTCTGGAGTCATGTTTCCTGAGATAATTCTTTGGAGCATTATCCAGCATCTTCTTTAAATGGGTTCTGCACAGAGGGGAGTTCCTGGGCTTTGGCTGCACGTTGGCACTGGGCCTCATCAGCTCTCTCACCCACTCATTTTCTAGTGAAGCTGAGGCTCTGATCAACTTCAGGAGCTGCTTCTTGTGGCAGAGATTTCAAGGCTGTGTCACTTCTGTGACCCAGAAAGAAATAGCATTTAACTAGGTCACGAAGGAATTCAGTGACAGGTGAGAGGATCTTGGTGTGGGGGAAGCTAACAGCCCTAACGGTTGGGATGGTTGTTCCAAATGGTGGGGAATTGACTTTGGGAGAAATGAGATTAAAATGACCAAGGGGACAGCAATTTTAGGGACAATACTAAAATGCAGTGATAAGATTTACTGTGTAAATAATTCACTCAGCACAGAAAAAGGCTGAAGCCGGGCTCTGAGCACAAAGGGATTTTTTCATGTCTTCGAATATAATTAATTAAGAATTCAGGATACAAGGTAATTAGAGAAACTGTAACCTGGAGGCATGCTGCTGAATTATTCTGATCATTTTAACAAAGAGAAAATTTAATTTTCTGGTCATATGGCATAGATGGAAAGTTTTGATAATGTGAACTGCAATGTTCACATAGTGCAGCCAGCAAATTGGATTATTTCTTTTGATTTTGATTTTCTAGATAAAATCAGGATTGGATGATTAAATCTAAATTATAGAAATGTTGCAGAAACTAAAAAATACTTGAGAGGAAAATGTGTACACTGCAATTGAATGTCTCCCTAAACCAAGCTAACAGTGTCGCTGCCTTTGTAAATTGTGTGTATAAATTTATTTCATTATTTCAGTTTTTTTTTTTTTCTTTTGAGACATGGTCTCAGTTGCCCTGGAGTTGAGTGCCATGGTGTCATAGCTCACCGCAACCTCAAACTCTTGGGCTCAAGGGATCCTTTTGTCTCAGCCTCCGAAGTAGCTGAGATTGTAGGTGCCTGCCACAATGCCCGGCTAGTTTTCCTCTTTGTAGAGACAAGGTCTCACTTTGTTCAGGCTGTTCTCAAACTCCTGGGCTTAGGCAGTCCAACCTCAGCCTCCCAGGGTGTTGGGATTACAGGTGTGAGCCACTGTGCCCGGCCTTTTATTTCATGTCATATACTGGGGGAAGGAGGAATGACTAAATTATTTCCATATATTAATATATAATGGAAGTGATGTTGAGTTACTAATGAATTGCACCTGTTTCCCTTGACAGGCAGAGGCTGTGCATTTTCTAGTCTCCACTTAGTACTCATAAAGTTAAAACTTAAGAACTAAATTTACTTTTTGATGACCCTAGCATTCACAGATTGCTACAATCTACGATACTTACTGGATTGCTCATTGTCACATTATTTCAGGCCTCACTGACCATGTAAATATTTCAATTTGTTTGTGATGTTTTTTATTAATTAACCAATTGTCCAGTGTGCATTTTCAAGAGTGTTAGAGTGATTTTCCAATATTTGTTGCCTCATTTTGTATCTGTAAAATTCTTGCCCTAGTTGTACTGTCAAGATTTCTGAGAGCCCCTCCCAAGAGTATAACTTTGGTTTCAGAGAAGCTTGGATGTACCTCCTATTGTGGGTTGCCTGGTGTCCCCCACCCAAAACATGTTAAATCCTAGCCCTTAGTGTCTGTGGATGTGACCTTATTTGGAAATAAGATCTTTGCAATGTAGTCTAGTTAAAAATGAGGTCTTGTTAGACCAGGGAGGCCCCCAATCCGAAATGACTTTTGTCCTTATAAGAAGAGAACAATAGACAAACAGCCGGGTGAGGTGCCTGCCGGGTGAAGTCAGAAGCGAGAGTGAAGCGGCATATCTCCACCTGAGGAGCCCAGGGATTCCACACTGTAGGAAAGAGGCGCAGGACAGGTTGTCCCTTCGAAACTCCAGACGGAACCACCCTTGCTAATACCTGGATTTTGAACTTCTGGTCTCCACAAATGTAAGAAAATAAATTTATGTTGTCTTAAAACCACCCAGATTGTGGCATTTTGTTACGGTAGTTTTAGAAAGTTAATACAATTTTTGGCCAGCTTTGAGATGTTGCAAACATTTTTGAACTTTCCTGAGTTTTTTTTTCTCTCTCTCTCTCAGATTTCTCTCCTAAATACCAAATTTTACAAAGCTTACCTACCTTACAGAATCAGGCCGGTGGTTAAATGAGAGGATGCTTCTAAGTGCTTAGCACTGTGCCTGGCACATGGTCAGGCAGTTCTAGTTTCTCCTCCGTTCTAGAGGCCTAGAGACAGAAACCCAAGCCCAGCAGAGCTAGCCAGTCCTCTCCTCAGGCGATGGGAAGGACCTCAGCTGTGCTCTCGTTTAAACAAGCAGCAAGAGCGATCGATACTAAAGAAGCTGTTGCTGGGACTGGGAGGGAGAACACGCCTTGCTTCCACCACCTCCACCACCCTCACAAGTCCGATTTTTATTTTCTATTATTACTTTACAATCTTTTGTACTTTTGCACCATTTTTCATAGTTATAATCACAGTACTGACATTGTTTTATGTTGTATTCTATGAGTTTTAAACATTTTTCTTCTATAAATTAATTCTAACTACATTTTATTGATTTGCCTTCTCTATATATGAGGCTATAGATGAATTCATGAGTGATGGAGCTTCCAAGCTGGAGAGCTGAGGGCAGTGGGAGATGAGAAGAAGCTTTAGTCTTTTAAAGCTGACATCAAGGACCCCTTTCCCTGGGACATCCCTGGATTGTGGGCTTGTCCAGTGGGGGCGGATTATGTGCAAAAATGAGAGCCCTTGGGAGGTGTAGGTGCTGCCAAGAGGCATGAGAGACCCAAGGCCAGAGCTTAGCACCAGCTTGTTGCAAGGAAGGGCACTTCCCATACCTTCATACCGTGTTTGCCAGAGGCAGCATCCTCAGCTTGCTGTGAAGGGTTCTCAAGGCTGCTTTTGTGGCTCTCAGGTTTCGTATTTACTTGGAGTGGCTGAAGATTATGGGCCTCTACAGCACCCCCACAGTCACCCTTGGTGTGTCCACTGATCATGTGTTTAACCTCAAGAACTACCTGGAAGAACCACTCCTTCCCTTACTTGTCACTAGACCACTGAACCACTAGCCCCGAGGAACTTGGAGTCAGGGTCTTCCAAGGAACAGAACTAGTAGCATGTGGAGAGAAGGGAGGGGTGGGAAGAGAGACAAGGGAGAAAGAAGGAGAGAGAGAGGGAGGGACGGGGAGAGGGGAGGGAAATGGAGGGAGAGACAACAGGGAGTGGGGGAGAGAGAGAAAGAGAGACAGCCAGCAGGATTCGGATTCCTGCTCGCTCCAGGAAGGTCAGTCTTTGTTCTGTGGAATCTTCAATTTAGTGGATGTGACCCACCGATATTATGGAGTATAATTTGACACTAATTTAAATGTTAATCTCATCTAAAAACATCTTCACAGCATAACGTTTGACCAAATAGCTGCCAAGGTGACATGTAAAGTTTATCATTACCCTCCTCAGGGGCAAGAAGCCTTCCTCTCCTAGCCGCCTGGGGCTGGGGACATGATTAATGTTCTTTATATACAATTGACCCTTGAAAACTCAAGGTTAGTGGTGGCACCAACCACCTGCACAGCGGAAGAGCCACAATGAACATTGACTCCCTGAAAACTTAACTACTAACAGCCTGCTGTCAACTGGATCTACTGATAGCATAAACAGTTGATTAATACATATTTTGTATGCAACATGGATTTTTAGGTATATATAAAATATATACTGTATTCTTAGAATAAAGTAAGGTATAAAAAAGAAAATGTTATTAATAAAATATATTAACTGTTCATTAAGTGGAAGCAGATCATAGTTACAGTTCTCATCCTCACTGTCTTCTCACTGAGTAGGTGGGGAGGGGGAGGTTGGTCTTGAGTCTCCAGCACGGCAGAGGCAGAAGCGCAGGCCAAAGAGAGGCAGGGGGGTAGCAGAGGCAGGCCACTCCGTGTAAGTGTTACTGAAAAATACCTACATATAAGTGGACCCAGGCAGTTCAAACCCATGTTGTTCTAGGCTCAAATATATTTTTGTTTTCCCCATAAAAGTTATCTATGCAGATTTAAATCAGAAGACAAATAATGAAGAAAACTGAAGTCTTTCTCCAATTTAGTGGGGATGAGGCACCCCAGATAATATTTCTTTGCCTATCCCTCCGGCGTTTATCTCTGTATGTGTGAAATTTGTTTTACAATCTGGGGTCCAACTGTACCCACTCTTCTGAAACTCACCTTTTTCCCTTGGGGTAAGTCTCTGGCCGCTGTTCCATTACGAGCACATTCTTTTAGCAGCTGCTAATATCTCACTGTACGGATGTACCTGAATTTGTTTCATGGTCCCCTCACTGATGCACATTTTACATTGTTTTCAGTTTGGGACTATCACAAACAATACCGCAATGAATATCATATCTTAGCCACACTGCTCAAGTGTGTTGTGCGATGAAGATCTAATAGTGCAATCTGAGATCAAAGGATATGCACATTTGAATGTTGCTAGATGTATGCATTGTCAAATTAATAGGTGCCGGAAAGTGGTGAATTAATTTAAAAGGATGTTGAGTTCTTCTCCCCCTCCTTTTTTTTTTTTTTGCTCAAGTATTTGCTGACTGGGTTAAAAACTCACAGAATTCTAAAGCAAATAGAGCAGAGGAGAAAAGGAGGGAGAAATGCCAGGGGAAGGAAAGAATCAAGATTAAGAAGGAGGTGAGAAATTTTTTTCCACTGACAGCCTGTCACCCAGGCTGGAGTGCATTGGTGCAATCTTAGCTCCCTGAGGAACGCCTGGGCTGAAGCCTTCCTCCTGCCTCAGCCAAGTAGCTGGGACTCCAGGCAGGCCCACACTTTCACACCCAGCCAAAGTGAGAACATTTTTGGTTGCAATTTCCATGTTGCTCCACTGGTGCTGTAGATGGTACCCTGTACCCCTGAAGCCTCTGAGGGTTATGCAAAATGACTCCCATGGAGTCCATGAAGGCGTGTGAAGTCGTTAATGTAACCCAAGCTCTTAGAACAGGACCTCATAGAAATTGCTGGGTACATATTTGTTGAATGAATGAATGCATGAAGACCAGGACTGGGCGAGGTTAAGTTAAATAAGATACAGAAAGTATCTTGCTCGCCCTGCACTTGGTGCAGAGTAGCTTCACTTGGGGTGCGCGATCCTAGTTTGTGCTGTCGGTGAGTCTCAGACCAGCAAGTCCATCCCAGCTGGCTGCCTTCTGCTGCCTCATCTGGGGCATCCTTGGCTGACAGACTGAGTGGGATTCAGACTGTAGGCTTGGGCTGAATTTCACACAAAAATAGGGCAAATACTGACAGCAGCACAGTTTGGAGTAAGCAAGGCCAGATTTAAGCCTGGCCTGGGGCTACATTTTTCGCTGACTCTGGTTGCTCACTGTGTGGAGTGCAGGGGTTGGGAATACAAATGTTTTCTCCCACCGAATTTCCTAGGGCAATGTGCAGACTGGTTTTCTTCATGGCATTGACTGAAGGAAGCATGAACATGGTGGGTTCTGCCACCCGCCTCTCGCTGTGGCAATTATACTATTTTGGATAATTGTCTGGTAATTGCTGCTGTGATTTAAAACCTAATGTTATCCTTCAGTTGTTCTGATGGCTTGTCATGAATAATGCAGCCGTCCTGTGAGCCCTTTGCCAGTTTCCCCTTCAGATGGGCCCTGTGTTTGAGTTATGCACATTGTCCTGTGCGCCATTGTCTCACAAAGCCAATGCAGCAGAGACAATACAGGAAATAATTAGGACTTAGCTAAGTACGGGAAATGGGAAAGTGAGTCAGTAAAGTGCAAAGCTTTTCTCTGGAAATATTTCCAACCCCCTGTTGGCCTACAGGTAAGCAGAAGAGGAGGGGCAGGTTTTCCTGTGAGAGAGTGAGTCTCCAGCTGTCTGGGTAAACTGGACACACTGGTGGTGTCAATGTGGTGGGATTCCTCTTTTCAGTAAAGAAGGAAAACAGATTTTTTCATAGAGGAACTTTTCTCAGTTGTATTGTGCTATCATCACCAAATGCAAACAGCTCTGTAAACATGAGCTGGTGTGTCTCCCCACAAGGCCAAAATACCAATTGTTTGTATGAATGGGCGATAGCAGCTTGGATTTCTGTTTTCAGTATCTGGGACTCGGTTTACTATGACAAAAAGAGATGAGTTGTATTTAGATGAGTGATGATAGAGTCATTTTAGAATTTCAGTTTAGCTTCTACCCAGGGAAGGGGCTATCTCAGCATGGTAGAGTCTTGCTCACTTATTTCTAGGCCGGTGACACAGATGCTATCATTACTGGCCCTCATAGGCTTGATGAAAGTGACTGGAGCTACCCTGACCCCCGGCAGCTGGTGGAGCTGTCAGATCAGGTCTAGCTGCAGTGTTCTTTTTGCATGCAGGCCCAAGGTAAGTTTCTGGGAAGGGTTAAAGCCTATACTTGACATTTAAAGAAGAGGCACCTGTCTGAGCACTGCCTGGCTCCTCTCTGCCCTCATCACCAAGTCCAGACTCCCTAGCTCCATCAGTCCAGGACCTGCCCATCTGTTCATGTTGCCACTCTTCAGCCCGCCACTCTGCCCCCCTGCTGACTCTCCTCTGGGCCTTTGCACATGCTTTTTTAAGGTTAATTTTTCTCTCTTGGTTTTCTCTGCTTGTTTAAGCTTCGTTGTTGGCCCTCTCATGTTTTTCCATGGCCTCCTGATGTCAGCCCGTCTCAGCATTTCTCACATCACTTTATAATTTTCTGTCTACTTGTCAGAGGCAGCATAACCTCACAGAGCAGCGAGGACCATGGCCTTCCCTGAGGTCTCCCCATGTGATAGATGATCTTCAGGAGAGTTTTGTTCTAGCCTACAGGGGTGGTTGCTGAACATTTGAAGCACCATATTTGGGAATACACACTCAGGAGAAGTAGTTTATTTAGGATTCGAGGAGTACTTAGAAGCTCCCACTTCAGGGCCCGCGACTACAAGCCCCAGAAAAGCTCAGCTTCATTCACATCCAGTCAACAGCAGAGGACTTATTGTTTGTCATGACGGGAATTAGAAAGGACTTTTCCTTGGTGCCTACCGGAGTTTAAGGCATATGGGTTGACTGGAACTACGGTACTGGCATTTCCCTGGATGAACAGGTGAGCCCAGCAGCTGAGACTTAAGGACTCCATCCTGCTAGGCCACTTCCAAAGGATTGTCCCCGACCAGGGCGCTAGCTGAAGACTCCGTCAGGATACTGTCCTACCTGCACAACGTGCTCGTTGCAGACTCAAAGAACAAGTTGCTGAGACTTCAAACTAATCAACAGACAGGCAGCTGGTTTGTGCAGGTGACAGAAGTACATACAGGAGAAGTTAGTGTGAGACCAGCGTCATGGGCTCCATAGCGACAGGGGCAGGGCGGAGGATCTAACAAGTCAAGACCTCCAATACCTGCTGAAAGGCACTCTAATTGCGTGACTGACCAAGACGGCTTATATCCATCTACGGCAAGGACTACCTAAGGGGGCCGTGGGCCACACACACTGGCCCTGTGGCTAAGGAACAGGATAACTACAAAGTCCTGCTTCTAAGATAAAGGCCTAGTCTACATTGCTAAAGCCACTGTTTGGTGAAAAACTTTGGCCAGTTTCAGCAGCTCTGTTGACCGCTCTGCACATAAGGGGTCTTAATGTTTCTAAGGAGATGAGATCCCCCACTTACAAGCAGCATTTTCTGTTACACTCATTCCAGCAAGTGTTGTGAGCTCCCACCCCAATAAGGAAGAAATGACTGAGTAAAGACTGACACTTGGGAGATTAACCTTGACATTTTTAGTTTTCTTTTCAAACTGCATTTCCTAAGGCATCCTTAATAACCACCAAAACCCCGGCTATTCTTGAGAATTTAGAATGAATTCAGTGGTTCCCTTATTTCAGCAAATATATAGTGACATTCATTCACTATTCAACAAATAAGTTTACTGAATGCACCTTAGAGACCCAGAAACTACTAGGTGAGCTGTTTAGTTTCTCAATCATTTTAAGCAAAGCTATGATTATGACTTGTAAGTATAAATAAACTGTTCTGGAAAAAAATGGCTGTTTTTTACAGGCTGCAGGAAAAAGGTGAGGAATATAACAGGTGAACATTCTGCATTCCACATTCTATCCCTGCCACAGCCTTGCACCTGCCTGGCTCCCCCAACCAGGCTGGATGGCCTTTGATGACACTGACAGGCTTGAGGTGCTACAAAACTATGTCCAGGTCCCGTAGGCACTGATTCACGCTGACAACAGCTGGAATTGTGACAAGCTTCCTAGCACTGGAGACAGGTGAGCCTCTTGCTGCCTGGCCTGGTGACAGCTCGAGTATGTCATCCTGCTATTTCTAGGTTTGTGCTGGGTCTGAGTTATCCCAGGAGATTACCCTTGAGAGGGAGGAAGCATGACAGGCAGGAGCAGGTAATGTTATTGATCGGTGAGAAAAATAGGCTACTGCTCTCCGAGTCTAAACCTTGGACATTAGAATCTCAGGAACGGGCAAGAAGTGATGTGAGTCTCCACCTGGCCCAGAAAAGACTCCGAAGTCCTCCCAGGAATTGACTAATTTTAATTGCCAGCATTCGCATGTCTGAAATTTAGTGGCTTTTCCGGTAGAACAGATCCCAATTGTGCAATTGATTAATTTTCCCTTCCGGAGGGAACAGATTCTATTTGCATGTTCTTGCACATAGCAGGTGCTTAAAACAGGGGAAACTACTTCCCCGTAGAATTGCTCACCTGATTATGTCAGCCTGGACCTCCCCCTAAACTCCAGACAATGTATAAATGCCCCAGGATCTCTCATAGAGGGCAATCCATCCCCACCTCTCATCATAGAGGCTCCATCCTTCCGATTCCTCAGGACAAAATCCTGAGTGTCACTCTGGACTTCTGTTCCTCATACTCTACAACCAGCCTTTAAAAACTTGTGCAAGTTCTGCCTGAATATAGTCAGATCTTCTCAACACGCATCTGCAGACTGCCGCTCTGCTCCGAGTGCCTGCGTCACTGCAGTGGCCTCTACCTGTCTCCATGCTTTGCGTCCTTCACCATCTGTTCCCCACCTCTACGATTTTCTTTGCTCTGTGTTATGTGCTGCCACCTGATATTTGCCTTTCTTCTCCACTCACTAAATAAGTCTATGGAGTCAGAACAGCATCTGGCCCATGGGAAACATCAGTATGGATGGATGAATGAAGGACATTGCAGGCAGACATAAGGTCCTGACTCCAGGATGTGCTGGATCAGGACTTAACTTACCTCATTAAGTTTCATGAGACTTTATCCTGTTGCACCACTAACTGAAAATAACAAAAGCTACAGAACTTACCCCTTCATTCCTGACCCTCTGGGGATATAACCCTGACAGGCTTAACCACGTTACACACCAGCTTCTGAGCCCAAGTTTCCATATAAGCTATTTGGAGTTTCCACCCCACTCTATTAGCTGAGTGATCTTTTGGCACTTACCATTCTATCAAGGGTGGCACCAGGAATCACACAGCAGGGGTGGTTGTTTAATCACCGATAGTGCTGGACTGGCACTAAGACCCTGCCCGGATGCCTCTATGAGTACACTTTTCACATATCCAAGTAACCCTCCCTTACAGGAAGGACAGGCTGGAGAGGAAGGATAGAATCCCGGGTATGAAGAGGAGCTAGAGGACCCAGAATTCTGTTTACAACCCAGGGCGGCCTGTGGGCTTTAGTTATTCTACCTACAAGTTCCCCATCTACCTCAGGCTTTCCTCCTTCAGGACCGGGGCATCTAGGCAAGTTGGAGTTTACTCAGGGAATACATAGAGTGAGTTATCTGGGGGAGAGCGGAGGGTACTGCAGAGGGTGAGCCTCTGTTTCTTCTTGGCCCTTCCTGCTGACGTGGTGACTTTCCTGGCAGTGAGGACTTGTTGTCCACACCTTGTTGACTCCAACAGCCCCTGTTTGTCTTATGTCCTGCACTGCAACATGGCCTGCATGAGGTGATGAAGAATGAGAGTTCTGAAAGTAGCACAGAAGAAAATGCTTCTCAGCCCCAGCCCTGCCGTCACTTACAGAATGGAGCCCATGCTTTCCTCATGACGTGGTAGCAATTCCCAGCAGACCTAGAGGTAGGTACTCAGAGAAGGTCTCCACACATGGTCTGGACAGGGACCATCTGCACAATGACTGTTTCACCTGACTTCAGAGCCAGCAAACTTGCAGGAGACATGGGCCACTGGCGTCTAGCCCTGGGGAGTAGCTGGCATGGATCTGCCTGGGGCCATTCAGAAGGAGGGAGGAGAGGAACAGCAGGAAGAAGGTAGAGACTGACCGTGGCAGGCCGTGTCATCTAGGGCAGAGGCTCACGGCCCTCAGGGGCAGCCAGCACTAACTCTGAAGCACTCCTACCACCAGTGTCCCTTCACTCTTTAGGCCCATCTGTGCCACAAAATTGCCAGCTTCTGGGGGGCATTCTTGCTGTCTCCAGCCACATTCCCATGCCAAGTGTCCTTGGCTGGTTGGGTGCTAGGATATAGGGAGAGTTGGATGAGGTTTACTAGGCTATTTTAGGGGTCAAATTACAAGGCTTGTAGAGTAGGGGAAGAGAAGAACCTAAAAATAAGAAAAAAAATACAGGAAAACATATAGCACGTGCCGCACATCACCAGACTGTGTGCAGGTAACCCCCGGAGACCAAGGTGCAGAATGGTGACAGCTCTTCACTCATTCATCAGACTTTGCTGAACATACCACATCTTACATTGTGCAGGAGGTTGGGGACCCAAAATTAGGAAGCAGTCTGGGGAGATGGCACTTCCTGCTGGGTCTCCTCCAACTCACTAGCCTGGGACTATTTATAGGAGAGCTGCTTGGACCAAGCTGTGACAGGCTGGGGCTGTCTGGAGCCTGCTCTGAGGGTGTCCTGAGAAGCACAAACAGAGCTCAGTCCCAAACTCAGGATGACGGGAGGCCAGTAGTTGGGCTTTGTAGAGTCCCCAGTTCCAGGGAGGCCTACCCCCTTGAGTGGTGTCCACTTTTTATTCTTAAATCATCATTTTCCATCTTTGCCCTTAAAGAGCCAGGAAATTCTAGAATGTGAGAGAAGTGAGGCTTCTTTGAGAAACATCAAATTCTTCACTTGTTCACTTTACAGAAGAATCTAAGTTCTGCAGATATGAAACAATTGTCCAGAGATTCTGCAATTTCACGTTCTCACATTCAGCACTTTTTCCTTATCCAGTCACATCTAGCAAAGAAAAAAAAAGGCAGAGCCAGGAGCCCCTCTGCTCCCTTCATTAACATTTATGAACCTGGGAGCCCTGGGTGTGAATGCAAGTGGCACAGCTCCTGTCTGTGAGGGGCTCACACTCGGGTGGGGGGCAGAGCCCTCGAAAGGAAATGTTCTCATGTAATAAATGAGCTCTGAGGGCTGTGCCTGAGGCACACTGGGGAGATTCCCAGGTAGGGGAGAGGTGAGAACAACTTCAGGAAGGAGAAGCTGTATCTGGTCTTCAAGGGGAGGAGCATCCTGGGGTCGCAGGGGAAGGTGCT
This sequence comes from Otolemur garnettii, assembly GCF_000181295.1. Classification (NCBI taxonomy): domain Eukaryota; kingdom Metazoa; phylum Chordata; class Mammalia; order Primates; family Galagidae; genus Otolemur; species Otolemur garnettii. The sequence goes on along the minus strand of NW_003852396.1, from coordinate 10,299,662 downwards.
GCTTGCTAGGCAGAGGGCAGGGAAAGGGCGGCAGATGGTGGTGGCTAAAGAGATGAGGAGGGAGGGAGGGGGAAGATCTTTATGCATTAACTCCCCAGTTTTAATTTTGCAAACCATAAATCTAATTGTATGATTCCCCTGCTTAAATTTCCTGTTTCTTCTTTATTGCCCTTGGTGGGTCTGGGCTGGGCATTTCACTCTGTTTTCTCTGTGGTGAGAAGCTCAGAGGCAACTGAGCCCGGAGGCAGGGAGCACTTTACCAGGCCATGCAGGAGTCAGGAAGGAGGTGCTAAGCCTGAGCGAGGCAGTGCAGTTGAAGGCATCAGACCTACTCAGAAAAGGATCAGCAGAGAGGGACGCGCCCTCCTCAGGTCTGAGCAGGAGCACGCTGTCATCAGGTTGGAGACACTCCTCTGTAAGAGACACTCCTCTGTAAGGAGCTTCTCCCTCCTCCCAAAGTCATAAGCCCTTCCCGAGGCTCCTAGAAGGGTCCACCATTCAAATCTAGGTCCCGAAGGAGCAGGTCACTTCCCTCTGGGTGGGAACTCCCCAGTTTTGCCATGAGATCATCCAGTAGCACCCCTTTCTCCACAGTTCTGCTTTCCATTATTTCAGTTATAGTATAATGGGATAGTACGTATTTTGAGGGAATCAGAGAGACACCATATTTATATAACTTTTATTACACTATATTATTGAATATTCTATTTTATTATTGTTGTTAATCTCTTACTGTGCCTAATTTATAAATTAAACTTTACTGTACAGACATACTTATAGGAAAACATGGTATATAGTGTTCAGGGCAGTGATTTTTGACCGTGTGGCCAGGCATGCTGATGTGCTGTGCAAGGATCTTAGGGGTACCACAAAAACTTTTAGAGATCATTAGTTAAATTATATTGAAAGAAATTCAAAGCACAGTAAGTATATTCTTTTTTTTACTTTTTAAAAATAAACATAATTTAAGGGATCCACTGAAGTTTAACTATAGGTTCAAGTGTGGCATGAGATAAAAATGGTTGAAAAACATTGGTGCAGGGTTTGGCAACTGTCATCCACTGGGAATCTTGGAGTATATCCCCTGTGGATAAGGGGGGTTACTAAAATACCAACCAGTTTCAGCCTCTTTGAAACAGGACAAATGCAAATTAAATATAGTGTGTAAGACAACTTTATTTGGGTTCATATAGACCTGGGTCTAAATTCTGCTCTTTCTACTTACTACTTAATCTCTCTCTGCTTCCTTATCTGTAAAGTGGAAATCAAACAAACGTCCAGCTTAGCATGAGAATTAAGTGAGATCACTCTTGCACAGGGCCCAACATGAGCTCATGACCAATGACTGGTGTCTACTGTTGCAAATACTACTCTCTCCCTCTCTCTTTCTGGAACCTCTGGACTCCACTCACTGAGAAGTAAAGTGCTTACCCAAAAACAAAATGATTTCTCTAAGGTCACAGAACAAATAATGAAGAAACTGGATGATACTTCTCAGTCTCTAGGTTTCCAGCCTTCTTCTGAGCCAGACTGTCTCCTCATTAAAAGTTATTATTACACTTCTTCCTCTTTAGCCATTTACATAGGATCTCTGTGGTCTTGGCTGACTCGGAGCTGAAGGAATAATCAGAGCTAAGAGGTTTTCTGACACTATAGTAAGCTGCAGGGTAAGTATTCCTGATAGAATGACTTTTCCTGTCTACTGCAATTGGTTGTCGCTAGGGAAATACCACCATTATTTACAATTTTGAAGGACCCTGGAAATGCTTTATCATTTTATTAGAAATAGTATTTACAATTCATAAATGTTAAGTCATCAGAGTTTCTGGAACGGGATGGTTAAGAATTAGAAATGAATCTGCAGTGACCATAATGTAGGCTTCAGACAGAATGAACTAAAATCATTTTTAGAGTGACAAGCACAATGCATTGATAAGCCACTGAGAAATTGAAATTATGTGGACAAGATGAGCTTGTTGGGCAATTATATAAATATTTAAATATTTAATACAAGGAGAGGTGACTTTCTAGTGAAATCTAAGCAGAGAGGATTAATTCCTACAGGACTAGACTTTGTAACCAATATTGGTGTAGGAACTAAACACTTCTATTAATTAATTTCTCAGTCTAAATAACTACCAAAGCTGCTTGTGAGCTGTAATTAGTGAGCAGTGATGTACCTATTAGAATCCTGACTTTATCCAAGTTTCTAGATGCCGAGAACCCACTGAGACATCCCGTGACTCTACATAATAGCACCAACGTATTTTAGAAGTAACAAACAAAACAAAACAAACTGTGCTTAGTGATGAAGAGTTTTAAAGACAAAGGTTCCACGCTTTAATACTCAGAAGAGCCACAGCCTTTCATTAGGACAAGCCCAACAGTCTGACTTTGTTAAGTCTTACAAAGAGATCTAATGTGAACAAAGTGATGGGGTTCCCGGCATTGTACACATGTCTTCTGTGTCCCTGGCAGGTATAAAATCAGTTCACCTGGGGGAAGTTCAGATTGTGGGTGTTTCCAGGGAAGGGGTAGATTGAGGTGGACATGTAGTAGTTTTCTCTGATTCCTCTACTGACCAAGTTTCTCCTGTTCTAATTTAGAAAATAAAATTTTTTTAGCTAAAGAATTACATGTACTTGATTTAGTTCATCTCAAGCTCAGGTATAGGAATGAGCAGGGAGATGTCAACTGTCCCAGAGTTTAGTTGCCCGAAGGAGATACTCACTTACAAACCTACTCAGGGAATGGAATCCTAAGTGGAAAGGAGTTATTTCTCATGGGGCATCTTTCACATGGCAGTCTGGAAGCGTAACTGATAACCGAGACCACGATATCCCCGTAACAGCCTGAGACAGAAAACAAGGACCATCTGACCAGCACCACACCTCGGAAGCTTGAGTCGTAGCACTGGAGGTGGGAGGGAACTTAATATTTTAGGGGCTCTAAATGAATGATTCTTCTCTAATCACCCTTGCTTAACGAATGCAGATAGAGGGAAAGGATCATTTCCTTTATGTGCCAAAGCTTGGCAAGTTTAGAGAACCAGGGTAGGGTGGGAAGTTCTGGTCAAGCCCTATTAAAATGGAATTTTGTTTTTTAGTGAGCCTGTGCAGTTCAAGGAAGTCTTTTTTTGAATGATCGTAGCATCGTTTATTCAACAAATATTTTCTGAGCACTTTCCGTGTGTCGCTGAATTGACTCCCACCCCAGTGGTGTAGACAGGCAATTTTACCCAACCTCCATTGCACAAATGGCTCAGAGACGTCAAAAATGGGCAGCAGAGGAGGAATTTAACCAAGATATGCTCCTTTCTTTAGGGATGAACATATGTAGGGGAAGAAGGAGAAGGAGGGGGAGGGGAGGGGAAGGAGGGGAAGGAGGAGGACGAGACATGTCTCTTTCTAAACCTTTTCCAAGGACAATATTCCTCCCCAGCCAAGCCATGCTTACTCTTTAGAAGTCCCCTAGGCATCATTCTAATAAAGCACTTTCATCTTAGATGTGGAAACTGAGATGCAGGCAAATGAGATTGGGTCTGACACGAGTCCATAAACATTTATGTGCCAAGAACAATGCAAGACGGATCCCCACATGGCAGGTTAGGGCAACAAGCTCACATCCACACAGAGTAGGCTAACAGAGCTCTGCACGCGTGCTCTGGAGCACGGGCCCTCAACAAATCCTGCTGATTGGTTTAACCTCAGGAGCCCTCCTGCAGACAGCCATCCAACAAAGGAAGCCCTCAATAATATTTACATGATCACTTTTCTGCTCTGATGCTCTGGAGGCAACATGTTCTGCAGGGTTGCAGAGCTGATTTTAGGACTCCCAATCTCTACTCACTTGGGGATCCCAGGTCAGATAGGAGAATAAATCTAAAAATAAATGGATCCTGAACTTCAGCCCCAAGCCAGAGCAGAGTGGAGGACAGAGACTGAGGGTGTGAAGGCCACCCCACCCAAGTCCAGTGCTGCCTGGAAGTGTCTCCGGGAAAAGCAGGGTGAGGGAGGGGCTCCTCTGTGTTCCAAATGGAGAAAGGATGAAGCAGGATGAGCAGCGGCAGTGGAGTGAGAGGTGGTGAAGGCACAGTTAACATCGAATATACCTCAGCTTTGGGGGGAAAGTTTGAGAAGAGAGTAGACATTGTCAGCAGAGAATTTCCTACTCATTCGTTCATGTGGCAATGAGAAAAGTACAGTCAGATGTTCCTCCACTTAAGATGGGGCTACACCCCTAAAAGCCCGTGGCAAATTAAAAATATTATAAATGGAAATCTGAGTTCAGGTTTTGTCTTTTTAATCTCTGTGCCTCTCTGTGTCAGATACTCTGACTTATAAGCTCTTCATCTATAGGACAGGATGGCTAGATAACCACTCCTGCCCTGCCCCTCAACCAGTCTGTAGGAGAATCAGATAACGGGTTAGAAGCAAAACCATAGGCTCCATGAGGGACCCAGAGAGCAGCTACACTGAAGGCGAGAGACCTGGGAGCCCTGAACTTAACTCTGCAGTTTTTGTCTTCAGATAGTTTTTACCTCCAGAGCGCTAGAGGAGAAAAGTGATCACACACCTGTTCCCAGGGGCTTCCTTTGTTGCACTGATGCTCAGGGATCATGACTGACTTATTGATTGCTGTTTCCAAGGTGCCATTAACAGTGATTTGCAAAGAGTAGAAATTCATTAGTGAAGGATAGAATGAAATACTCAGATGTGCTGTGAAGTATTCATTTAGTTAGTAGTTAAAGCAGTGGTCCCCAACCTTTTTGGCACCAGGGATTGGTTTCATGGAAGACAATTTTTCCATGGATGGGGGGCTGTGGGGAGGCAGAGCTCAGACGATGTGTGCAATGGGGAGTGGCTGTAAATATAGATGAAGTTGCTTCTTCCCCCACTTATCATCTACTGTGTGCCCAGTTCCTAAGTTAAAATGAAGACAATTTTTCCAGGATAGCAAGTGACATGGGGGTTGTCAGGGAAGGGGAAGGGAGGTGGAGCTCTGTGGCCCAGTTCCTAATAGGCTTTGGATTTGTACCAATCTGCATCCTAGGGGGTTAAAGACCACAGATTTAAAGCACCTTAAACATCTGAACTCATACATTGTTAGCCCATGAGCACATGCATGCTCTGTGAATCTCTTGGCTTGCCTGGGAAATAATTTCATTTATTACACTAGGAGATTGTAAGACAGAAAAAAAAAAAAAAAGGTAGCAAAACAAGGGTCTCCTTCTGAGATGTTCCTAAGGCTCTTAACTCTCAGACACCCATCTGTCCTAATTCAGATGTTAATGATCCAGTGTTGATCACATCAATCAGGTGAGCAACTAAAATAATATCCTGAGAAATGTCAGATTCTACTGCATCGTGTTTAAAATTTAACTGTTATTTACCATTCATGAATAACACACATGCTTGCAAATTATTTTACAATCATTTTTATAGCTGCCTTATGAGAGATAATTAAAGCAAAACCACTTTAAATGAAGCTACTCAAAGGGACAAAGTTGTTGTGCCAGTAATGTGCTATATAAATGCAAATTATCAGGATTCATATTATGGTGAAAACTACTTATATCATTTTTCATGGGACCAACATGTAAATATTGTAATAGTTCTCTGATTTATAGAGCACTTTTCTTCCTAAAATATAAACACGCCTAGCTGTGCATGAGAACTTGCCTGACTCTAAGGGTTGACTAAATCCATTCAGCCACTAACCTTTTCACTTTCCTTCAGCAATATCCAGCTCAGAATAGATACCCGACATCTGACAACAGAACGAATGAATGAGGTGGCATTTTAACAAAGCCCATAAACATTAGTAGCCTTCACACAGAGAATGAGGGTTGTGGGAGAAGGGGGAGTGGGGATGAAGTACAAAAGGTCATGACGTTTGGGGAAGCCCTGAGGATTTTGAAAAGACTTGGCCAATGTAGAAGGAAGAACTGAAGCAACAGGGGCCAAGGTCAGGCAGGTGAGTTGGGGCTGTTATCAGGGGCCAAGGTCAGGCAGG
>NW_003852396.1:10178255-10293441 GCF_000181295.1 Otolemur garnettii | reverse complement strand
GTTGGGGCTGTTATCAGGGGCCAAGGTCAGGCAGGGGAGTTGGGGCTGTTATCAGGGGCCAAGGTCAGGCAGGTGGGTTGGGGCTGTTATCAGCATATGGAAGAAAGCCGGTTTTCTAGCCCTCCAAAAATGAAACTGAAAAAGAAGAAATGTTAGGAAATTTTACTTGTAATTGGTAAGGTTAATGTTCTGGAAAAATAACCCCAATGGAGCTATAATCTATCTGTACATCTTAAGTGCCTGAGAAGCCAATAAAAATGTAATCTCAGGAGAGTGGTACCTTCATTAGCATGGGTAAAGCGGCAGCTGCGTGAGCGGAGCACTCTGGACTTTCGACTCTATGGGAGCCCTGGTGTGCAGGAAAAAGGCTCATCTTCATTCACCACATGCATTTGATTGGGGAGCCCCTTCCTAGAGGCCAACCACTAACCACTCATGGAAATTATGTGCTGAGGAATAGTCTGGAACATACTGGCTTAGAGAGTAGAAAAATAGGACCCAAAGCAGCCTCCTGCCCCTCTACCAGCACTTAGGACAATCAGATAATGGTCATATTTTTTGTAAAAACAAACAAACAAACAAAACAAAAAACCAGTCACACTCTTGTTTGTCTTTGGCCTTTACAGTTTTGTCCCCAAACCTTCTTGAATTCCCAGATTTCTGAATACTTCCTACTAGGAAAATAACTGGGATGTTTAAAAGATCTCTTTCACTGTTATTGATTCTGTAAACATGAGAATAAAGTCTCTTTATTGAAGTTATTGCTGTCATTTTTATGCATCATTGAAACACAAAATAGCGTCCTGTCTGTGACCACTGGACCCACGTGGGCTCTGCCTGGCAGTTCTGTGAGTGTCACACGGCCATCGTTGCCTGGAATGGAAGCATGAAAGACTCTGATGACCGATTTTGATGATGGATAAACAAAGCGTAGCCTGAGTTGGTAAAACTGCAAAGATCATCACTACAGTTGCCACCCCTGTGATTTTTTACTTATAACGGTAACAATCATTACGTGTTGACATTCCCCGTGCCTGACACACTTCCAGGGACTTTTCACATGTTGTTTCATTTTGTCCTCACAGTGGCCGTATGATCTGCTCTCTGTTACAATCCCTGTATACATCTGAGACGACCAAGATACAGAAATCTCACTGGAATATTGCTTTTGTGATAAATGCAAAAGGCTTTCATTATTCCCAGACCTTCACGGTAGAAGCAGCATTTTGACGAGGCCAGTGAGAGAATATTGGATATTTTCAAGTCTAATAAATCGGCTGGTACCCTAAGCAAAGAGCTTTAAAGGATCCTTTGAACTTGAAATGAAGGTCACCAGGTCAACTTTCAAAACCTTCTCAATAGTCCTCTGCTCTCCAATACCTTTATCCACTGGAGCCACACATTTGATAGAATAATTGCAGCTTTCAAGTTTCAGGTTGCCACAAGAACAGTGAAAGATGCTATGGTGATGGTGGAAGAAACAGAGATCATTTTAATGATCATGCAAAGGTACGAACATAGAAAAATAACAAGAAAAGGGACAGTGAGGGCACCTCGAGTACCTTAGAATGATGGTGGGAAAATAACAAAATGCCCTCACGACTTCAGGATTTGGTGGCAGAATTATTAGAAGTTAGGAGGAGGCTTTGTCCAAAACTTCACTCTGCCATTTTCTAGCAAAATGACTGAAACCAGTTAGTTGGCCTTCAGAAGCCTTGACTTGCACCAAAAATTGAAATGATAAAATAATAATATTCTTTACCTTCCACATTTGATTTGATGCTTTAATGGCAGAATCCACAAAGATTCCTGACGCATGTTACACTCAAATAAATGATAGTTTTATTGTGCGTCCCTTCTCAACGAGTCTATTTATACTAATTTAGAGCAAAAATTGTCTTTATCAACTTTCCTCTGTTAAATAGGTCTTGAAAGAGGGAGAAGATAATCTTGGTGATGAAGAAATTGATTCTACTTTAAAATCATTTTATACATAAGACATGAAAAAGCCCTTAGAACAGTGTTGAGAACATAATAAGTGCTTCATAAGTAGCAGGTGTTATGATATAAATTATTTATAATTGCACAGTGGATAGGAAAGGATAGAAGTAAATTAGGCCTCTTTCTCACCCATTTCTGAACCAAACTGCACATCTAAAGAATGCCAGAATCTTTGTAACTCTCATTCTATGGAAGCAGGGACAGCTCATGTGGGACTTGTTGCTGGGAAAAATGATCAGACCATGCCCCAACCGGGACCCCCAGAGTAGGAAGGCTACAGATCCTTTGGTGGAACACAGTGAGGGGAAGGCAGTGGGTCAGAATCTCAGGAATAAAAGAGCAGCAGGTGAAAACTGGAGATTCCCTGTAACTGGGGGAGACACAAGTGGTTTGCCAACACCAGTGCAGGAGCTGGTAAACTATACCCTGCAAGCCACAGTCAGCTCACCTCCTGCTGTCACATGGCCCGTGTTCAAAATGGAAAAAAGTCAAAGGGAGAATGATATTTTACAATATGTGAAAATGAGAAGGTATTCAAATTTCAATGTCAATAAATAAAGTTTTATTGGAATACAGCCACACTTCATTTATATACCTTAATGGCTGCTTTGGGGCTATACCAGCAGAGTTGAATAGTTATGACAAGCCCACAATGCCTGAAATATTAACTATATTAACTATCTGGACTGTTACAGAAAAAGTCTGAACCACTGTGCTTTTTAGTGCTTTCTCATTCTTTCATTCAACAAACATTTTGTGCAAGCACAATACAGCCTGAGATCCAGGGAGACAGGGAAGAGAAATAAACTGAGCACCCATGCTGTTTTAATAGGGAAGGCAGTGCCGTGAGGGGATGGCTTGCTGAGGGGAAGGGTTGAGAGGATTCAAAAAAGGTTTCAGGAAAGAAGGAATAGCCCACCTGGCTCTCAACATGACAAGCACACAACCAGTGCCATTCAGAAAATCCACTGTCCCTATTTTGCAGAAACTCAGGCCAGTGGCTTGCTTAAAGTGAATTGGTAAAGCAGAGTCAGGGTAAGGTCAGAATCTAGTTCCAGGGTTCCCACCGTACGCCCATGTGTCCCTCAGAAGCAAGCTGTGGAACAACCAGGGGAGAACCAGGAGGGAGCCAGCAGAGGGGAAAGGCAAGGAGACTTTCTCCAGGCGTAGATCAGATTCAGTGGAGGAGATGGCTGCTGCAAGTGGAAACTCAAAATCCTTGCTGGTGTAGGACAAATGGGACTCATGACTGACCATTTGAGAACACAGGCCGTTTCTTTATAGACCGAGAACTTTGTGCTGTTTTGTGTTTTAAGAGAACTTACGCCAAAGCCTGGATTTTGTTACCGTCTTTGGAATCATTGGGAATATCCCAAGTTTGGAGTCTGGTTTATTTCCATCGCTCTAGTTCAGGACACATTCACAGAAGCCAAAAAGGGGAGAGTCCTTTTAAGTTTAGCTATTTTCCAACCGTTTTTTATTTTCTTTGTGTATTTTCTTTTAGCCAATGTGTTAAATGCCTACCATGTGTTAGGAAATTTTACATTATGTCGTTTACCTCTCAGCAGGGTGGGACACAATTATGAGAGGGACTTTAACAAATGCAATCAGTGTGACCTAATTCTTTGTCCCCTCAATGAATCCCAAATAATAAAAATAAATAAATAAACAAAAAAAGCATATTTTTTGAGGGGGAGGAGCAAGATGGTGGCCAAGTAACAGCTTCCTTGCTACTGGGCATGGTGAGTCCAAGGAGAGGAGACTACAGGCATCTCTGGCTGGTGGGATCAGCCCAGAAACATCCCTTTGGAGACACAGGGAGTCAGTGTGGGACTTCTGGACCCCATAAGGAGGACAAAAGCAGTGGAAAACTGGCAAGTGTTTGCGTGTGTTAGTTCAGTCTAATCCACAGGCAGCTATAAACATAGCAGCTGTGAGATTGCAAACTGGAAAGGCCTTACCTATGAGCTGTTTGGATATTTTTTTTGGACTTGGCACTCACTTGAACCACCTTGGGAGAACTTGGGCAAGAGAGTGGAGGACTTTAAGCATCGTTTAGGGCCCCAGACTGAGCCACTGAGCCACTGAGCCGGATGGAGCTAATAGTGCTGTGGGCCATGCGGAGCCATTGTGGGAGAACTGCTCCGGCAAGCTCCTCCCTCAGAGTCACAGAGCGAGGATCAGGCAGGAGCAAGTAATCTAGTGACTGAGCAGCCTAAAGGCGGGGACTGGGACGCCTTGCAACCTTGGCCCTCAGGGGCATAATGTGAGATCGGCTAAGGCATACTGGGTAAGTGGATAGTCACTTCTGGAGTGATCCCAGCCACAAGTACGTTCCCAGGAAAGCTTCTGCTTAGCCCAGGTTGGCAGTTTAAAGTGACTTTTAAGCCGACTGAGGTGAGATTTAGGCTCTCCACTCTACATGGTTTGAGAAATCAGCAGAGTCCTCCAGTCTCCTTCTCTTACATGGCCGTATCAGCACTGTGATTAACATCTCATATCCCAGAAGATAACCTGTTGCCCAGACAATATTCAGCAAGATATATATATATATATGCTTTGGGTTTTTTTCCTCTTTTTTTTGTTTGTTTGTTTTTCTTTTGCTTCTTTTTGTAAATTTCAACATTTTCCTTAAAGATTTTTCTTTTCTTTTCTTTCTTCATTTTTCTAGTTTTAATATAATTTTCCATTGTTGCCCTTTTTTAACAATTAGAACTTCATTTCTGCTAGTGTTTCTATCCCTATTATTTGGCCTTTTGCCCAATTCTATCCTGTAAAGCTTTTTGTTTGCTTGTTTTGGTTAGATTTACAGCTTTTTGTTTTTCCTCTCTACTTGGTGGAGGTGGGGTACTGTGTCCAAACAGGCTAGCAAAGAGCTGCTGACCTCAAGGGAACAACCCAACCTGGCACCCCCAGAGGTTGGGGGTCTCTAAGGTTGGGTCAAAGTACCCTACTATATACCAATATTCCTCCTGTCTCCCACTTTCTGTGCCTCGCTTCTCTTTGTTAACTTTCCCTCTTACCCACCCCCCTCCTTTCTCTTTTTTCTTCCCACCCCCCTTTTTTTCTCTTTTTCTCTTCCTGCTCTTCAATCTTTTCATTCTTCTGGTCCTGTACCAAAAAGACTCATAAAAACCCTAGTCCAGAGGCACAGGAACTTAAAGAGCAAGAGGAAGTGAAAGGAAAATTAGGGCGAGGAGGCAGATAAATCACTCATGAGGAAGAACCAGCAGAAAAATATGGTCAACATGAAAAACCAGTCCAGAGCAACCCCCCCAAGGGACCGTGAGGTAGCTACTGGTGAAGATTCCACCTATAAAGAAATGTTAGAAATGACAGAAGGGGAATTTAGAATACAGATGATGAAAACAATGAAGGAAAGATGGAAAATAAAACCAAAAGGAAATCCAAAACCAGAATCAAATAAGAGATGAATGATATGAAGAATATAGAAAGGATATAGCAGAGCGGAAGGAACTGAAGCAGTCAATTAAGGAACTTAAAAAAGATGCAATAGAAAGTATCAACAACAGATTAGACCATGCAGAAGAAAGAATCTCAGAGGTAGAGGACAAAGCTCTTGAGATATCTCAGATAGTAAAAGGGGCAGAAAAGAAGAGAGAGAAAGCAGAACGTTCACTGTCAGAATTACGGGACTATATGAAGTGTTCAAACATACGAGTTATAGGTATCCCAGAAGGGGAGGAAGAATGCCCCAGGGGAATGGAAGCCATACTTGAGAATATTATAAATGAAAATTTCCTAAATATCACCAAAAATTCTGACACACTCCTTTGAGAGGAATATCAGAACCCAGGTCACCTCAACTCTAACCGAACTTCTCCAAGACACATTGTGATGAACCTGTCCAAAGTCAAGACAAAAGAAAAGATTTTTCAAGCTGCCAGGAGTAAGCGCCAGTTGACCTACAGGGGCAAATCCATCAGGGTGACTGCAGACTTCTCTAATGAAACTTTCTAAGCCAGAAGACAATGGTCATCTACCTTTAATCTACTTAAATAGAACAATTTCCAGCCCAGAATTCTATATCCTGCTAAGCTAAGCTTTAAAATCAATGGAGAAATCAAATCATTTACTGATATATACAAACATTGAGGAAATTCGCCATAACAAGACCAGCTCTACAGAAAATACTTCAACCCATTCTGTACACTGACCATCACAATGGATCAACAGCAAAGTAAGAACTCAAAAATCAAAGGACAGAATCTAACTTCCACCATGATGCAAAAGATAAAACTAAGCAATGGACTCTCACAAAATAAGATGAATAGAACACTACCACATTTATCAATTATCTCAGTAAATGTTAATGGCCTGAATTCCCCACTGAAGAGGCATAGATTGGCTGACTAGATTAAAAAACACAAGCCATCCATTTGCTGTCTACAGGAAACACACCTAGCTTCAAAAGACAAATTAAAACTCCGAGTTAAGGGTTGGAAGACAATTTAGGAGTTGCAATCTTATTTTCAGATACACGTGGATTTAAAGCAACTAAAGTCAAAAAGACAAAGATCGTCACTTTAAATAGGTCAATGGAAAAATACAACAAGATAACATTTCAATTCTTAATATTTATGTACCCAATTTAAATGCTCCCAGATTCTTGAAACAGACATTACTCAGTCTGAGTAATATGATATCCTAAAACACCATAATAACAGGGGGCTTTAATACTCCTCTTACAGAGCTGGACAGATCCTCTAAACAGAAGGTAAACAAAGATATCAAGGACTTAAATGAGATCCTAGAGCTTGATAAATGCATGTAAAGCACTCTATCCCAAAACATAAAGAATATACATTCTTCTCATCACCCCATGGAACATTCTCCAAAATTGACCATATCCTAGGACACACAAAAAACCTTAACAGAATCAAAAGAATTGAAATTTTACCTTGTATCTTCTCAGACCACAAAGCATAAAAGGAGGAAAACTCCAACAAAAATGTTCAACCCCACACAAAGGCATGGAAATTAAACAACCTTCTGTTGAATGACAGCTGGGTGCAGGAAGAACTAAAAGGAAACCATTAACTTCCTTGAGCACAACAGCAATGAAGACACAAGCTACCAAAACCTGTGGGATACTACAAAAGCAGTTTTGAGAGGAAAATTTATCACTTTAGATGCCTACATATGAAAAACAGAAAGAGAGTGCATCAACAAACTCACAAGTCATCTTATAGAATTGGAAAATGAAGAACAATCTAAGCATAAACCCAGCAAAAGAAAAGAAATATCCAAAATTAAATCAGAGATCAATGAAATTGAAAACAAAAGAATCATTCAGAAAATTAATGAAACAAGGAGTTGGGTTTTGAAAAAAATAAATAAAATAGACAAACCTTTGGCCAGACTAGAAATAAAACTAGAAATAAAAAAGTAAAATCTCTAGTAACTTCAATCAGAAATGATAAAGGGGAAATAACAACTGATGCCACAGAGATACAAAAGATCATCTCTGAATACTGCCAGAAACTATGCTCTGAAATTTGATAATGTGAAGGAAATGGATCAATATTTGGAATTGCCCTATCCCTAGATTTAGCCAGGAAGGCATAGAGCTCCTGAACAGGCCAATTTCAAGCACTGAGATTAAAGAAACAATGAAAAATCTTCCAACCAAAAAAGGCCCGGGGCCACATGGCTTCACACCAGAATTCCATCAAACCTTCAAGGAAGAACTTATTCCCGTACTTCAGAAATTATTCCAAAAAATTGAGGAGGAAGGAATCTTCCCCAACATGTTCTATGAAGCAAACATCACCCTGATACCAAAACCAGGAAAAGATCCAACTAAAAAGGAGAATTTCAGACTAATTTCACTGATGAATATAGATGCAAAAATTCTCAACAAAATCTTACCCAATAGATTACAGCTGATCATCAAAAAAATCATACATCATGATCAAGTAGGTTTCATCCCAGGGATGGAAGGCTGGTTTGACATATGCAAGTCCATAAATGTTATCCACCATATTAACAGAAGCAAAAACAATGACCACATGATCCTCTCAATAGACGCAGAAAAAGCATCCATAAAATCCAGCATCCCTTTCTAATTACAACACTGAAAAGTATAGGCATACATAGCACATTTCTGAAACTGATCGAAAATATCTATGACAAACCTACTGCTAATATTTTACTGAATGGAGTAAAACTGAAAGCTTTTCCTCTCCATACCAGAACCAGACAAGGTTGTCCTCTGTCACCATTACTGTTCAACATAGTGCTGGAAGTTTTAGCCAATACAATTAGTCAAGACAAGGAAATAAAGGGCATCTAAATGGGAGCAGAGGAGGTCAAACTCTCCCTTTTTGCTGACAATATGATCTTTTACTTTGAGAACCCCAAAGACTCAACCACAAGACTCCTGGAAGTCATCAAAAGACTCAGTAATGTCTCAGGATATAAAATCAATGTCCACAAGTCAGTTGCCTTTGTATATGCCAGTAACAACCAAGATGAGAGGCTAATTAAGGACACAACTCCCTTCACCATAGCTTCAAAGAAAATGAAATACCTAGGAATATACCTAACAAAGGAGGTGAAGGACCTCTATAAAGAATATTATGAAACCCTAAGAAAGGAAATAGCAGAGGATATTAACAAATGGAAGAACATACCGTGCTCATTGCTGGGAAGAATCAACATTGTTAAAATGTCTATACTTCCCAAAGCAATCTACCTATTCAATGCCATCCCTATTAAAATACCAAAATCATACGTTCAAGATTTGGAAAAAATGATTCTGCATTTTGTATGGAATCAAAAAAAAAAAAAACCCATATAGCTAAGGCAATTCTTAGTAATAAAAACAAAGCCGGGGGCATCACCATACCAGATTTTAGGCTGTACTACAAAGTCATAGTGGTCAAGACAGCATGGTACTGGCACAATGACATAGACATTTGGAATGGAAAAGAAAACCAGGAAATGAACCAGATACAACCACCTAATCTTCAATAAACCATACAAAATCATACCTGGGAGAAAAGACTCCCTATTCAATAAATCAGGGGTCCTCAAACTATGGTCCAAGAGCCATATGTGGCCCACCTAGGACATTTATCCAGCCTGCCGGGTGTCTTTGCCGCTGCTGCCTGTCCTGCTTAGCAGCCAAGTTGTCCCAGGGCCCGCAGTCCAGCCCTCCAATGGTCTGAGGGACAGTGAACTGGCCCCCTGTTTAAAAAGTTTGAGGATCCCTGCAATAAATGGTGCTGGGAGAACTGGATATCCACATGTAAAAGACTGAAACTGGACCCATACCTTTCCCCACTCACAAAAATTGATTCAAGATGGATAAAGGACTTAAATTTAAGGCATGAAACAATAAAAATCCTCAAAGAAAGAATAGGAAAAACACTGGAAGATATTGGCTTGGGGAAAGACTTCATGAAGAAGACTGCTGTGGCAATTACAATAAGAATAAACAAATGGGACTTAATTAACTGAAAAGCTTCTGTACAGCTAAGGAGACAACAACCAAAACAAATAGACAACCTACACAATGGGAAAGGATATTTGCAGATTTTGAATCAGACAAAGGCTTGATAACTAGGATCTATGAAGAACTCAAATTAATACACATGAAAAAAGCCAACAATCCCATGTGTCAATGGGCAAGAGACATGAATAGAACCTTCTCTAAAGAAGACAGATGAATGGTGAACAAACATATGAAAAAATGCTCATCATCCCTAATTATTAGAGACATGCAAATCAAAACCACCCTGAGATACCATCTAACCCCAGCAAGAATGGCCCACATCACAAAATCTCAAAACTGCAGATGCTGGTGTGGATGTGGAGAGAAGGGAACACTTTTACACTGCTGGTGGGACTGTGAACTAATACAACCTTTTTGGAAGGAAGTATGGAGAACCCTCAAAGAACTCAAGCTAGACCTCCCATTTGATCCTGCAATCCCATTACTGGGCACCTAGCCAGAAGGAAAACAATCCTTTTATCGTAAGCACACTTGCACTAGACCATTTATTGCAGCTCAATTTACAATTGCCAAAATGTGGAAACAGCCTAAATGCCCACCAACCCAGGAATGGACTAACAAGCTGTGGTATATGTATATCATGGAATACTATTCAGCCATTAAAAAAATGGAGACTTTACAGCCTTTGTATTAACATGGGTGGAAGTGGAACTCATTATTCTTAGTAAAGCATCACACAAATGGAGAAGCATGAATCCTATGTACTCAATTTTGATATGAGGATAATTAATGACAAGGGGAGGGGGCGAGCAGAGAGAGGAAGAAGGAGGGAGGAGTGGGGAAGGGATTAGCAGAGAGAGGGAAGGAGGGAGGGAGGTGGGGTCTTGGTGTGTGCCACATCTTTTGGGGGCATGACATGATTGTAAGAGGGACTTTACCTAACAAATGCAATCAGTGAAACCTGGTTTCTTGTACCCTCAATGAATCCCCAACAATAAGTTAAACAAAAAAAAGCAAATTTTTTGAGGTAAAATATACATAAATAATTTATTACCTTTACCATTTTTTCTTTTTTCTTTTTATTTTTTAGCCTATTATTAGATCTTTACCATGTTAAGTATATACTTTAGTGTTAATAAATCCATTTATGTTCTTTTCATCATCACATCATTTCAATAAACCATGGTTACTAGAAAAATGGCAGCTGTGCTGAGCATATAAATGTTTTGCTTTATTTTATTCTTGTAACAACTCTGTGAAATACAGGTTTGTCAGTCTGGATGTAGAAACTGAGGCTGAGTGGAAAAGGAAAAGGGAACTGATGTCAGTTAAGTGGCACTTACAAAATTCAAAAGCCATTTCCCACTTCTCTTCACCTACTGTGAATTATGCTGCAGAAAATAATGCTGAAATTTAAAAAAAAAACTTTTATTATGGAAAAATATCTAAATTTTTAGTTAACATTGACACTGCCTGAAACTCTAGTGACTTCTGAATGTCCCTGGGAATAGTCACATATTAATCTGATACTGAACTAGCCTCAGGAATGACCCTGTTTTCTCCTCACCTGGGGGAAGCTGAGCAGCTATGAAAATATGTAGCTGGGGATGTAAATATTCTGGAAATCCATAACCTTGCATCTATGTGCAGTCCTTCTTTCCTTTTTCTCTTCCATATTCATTCTCTCAATCTCCAGTCCTGGCCTGGCTTAGACCACCTGTGGGGATCCCCTTGGAGCTGCTGCTGGTGTTCCCATGTCGTGAGAGCAGGAAGAAGATCCTCCACCTTAGCTCTGGGATTTGGGCCCTCCTAGTCCAACAGTGGCAATCAACTTGGGTGGAACTAGAACATTTGCATGGTGTTAATATTCTTATTAATTCAAGTTTACAAGATGGGCTATAATCCCAGTGACTGTGGAAGCCAAGGCCAAGAGTTCAAGAACAGCCTCAGCAAAATAGCAAGACCATGACTCTAAAAAAAAAAAAAAAAGAAGAAGAAGAAGTAGCTGGGCAAGATGGCATGGTCAACAGTGACAACTACTCAGGAGAGTGAGGCAGGAGGCTCCCTTGAGCCCAGGATTTCAAGGTCACAGTGAGTTATGATTATGCCATTGCATTCTATACTTTAGCCTGGAGGACAGGAAGACCCTGTCTCTTAAAAAAAAATAATAATAATTACCCTAAATCCACCAATCCATGACAACGGGAGGGCATTATGTTAAGAAGTCAGGAACAAAACATTACAAACTGCATATTCTCACTCATGAGACAGCTAGTAAAAGTTCATTCAAAAAAAGTAAAAAGGAGAACAGTGGGTACTAGAGGCTAGGAAAGTAAGAGGAAAGGATGCTGGGAGCAGATTTATTAAAGGATGCAGTAGTAAGTTTTAGTGTTCTATAGTGCTGCACAGGGACTAGAGGTAATAATAATATAATATACAATATCAAACAGCTGGAAGGAGGAGAGTGGATGTTCCCAACACAAAGAAATGGTAAATGTTTGAGATGATCGATATGCTAATTACCCTCATCTGATCAGAGTACAATATATTGAAAAAACACTATGTACTCCATGAGTATGTACAATTATTATTTGTCAATTTAAACATAAAATAACTTAGTAAAAATAAAATTGGAGGAAAAAAGAGTCAGATTCTAGAAAGCTTAAAAACAAAACAAACAAACAGACAAAAACCCCTAAACTGGAGATACCATGGTGAGAAGACAGACATGGTGTGGAGCTTATGGGATGGAACATAATGAATTCCAGCTGTGCTAAGGCCACAACCGAGACATTGGAGATGGTGGGAGCATGCGGGGGGAGAACTCTGACTTCATTCAGGGACTGTGGATGTTTTCCTGAGAAAACTGCAGAAGCTGAGACCTGGAGGGTACAGAAGGTAAAAGGGCCATGAAAGAACCTTCTAGGCAGAGGGAGCATCACCTGCAAAGTGCCTGAGCTGAAAGGGCCACGGAAAATTAAGGCCACCAGAGTGAATAGAAAGACTGAGAGAGCAGAGGATGAGGCTGGAGATGTAGGAAAGGATGAGGTAGCTCAAGATGTGATGGAGATTTTGTTTTGCAGGAACTTTGGTATTTATCAAGGGGCAATGGGAAGGCAGCTAGAGAATTTAACCAAGGGTATGATCTGGTGAGATCTACATGTTTAAACCTCCTCTGCCTGCATCTTGGGAAGGGATGGGGTGAAGGGACACAGGAGCAGGAGCCGTTCGTCTGGTTCAGAGGCTAATGCAGACACGATAGTGGCTTGGAGAGAACTGGATGAGTCCAAGCGTGGAGTTAAATGAGCTTTGAGGGGAAGCAGGAGGGAGGTATCACAGATAAATTCCTGATGTCTTCTTAGCACTTGATGGGTGGTGGGGCATGTTATTTGAGGGGATGGGGAGAAAGCCAAATGGGACTCAGGGAAGATGCCCAGGTTGGATTTGCCCAGGAATAGAAGGCAACTGTCACTCCTGGAGATGGGGTCACCTAAACCATGTCTCACTCCATGGGTCTCACCTCAGGGAGAACAGGCCAGGGCTGGCCAAGCCATGGGGAGTTCTGCAGTGTTCTGGTGGGTTCCATGACTTTCATTGCCCTCGTCCAAGCCATCCTCCTTGTTTCCTGCCTGGTGACCAGAGTGATCCTTTCAGAACACATGTCAGACCCTGTCTCTCCTCAGGGTCAACCCTCCAGCAGCTCTCAGCTCACTCAGAATGGAAGCCATAATCCATATGGTGGACATACACTACCCCCCGCCATTACATCTCTGACCTTATTGTCAACTGCTCTCGGCCCTGCACTAGGGCATCCACTCTGGACGTTCCCTCTGCTAAGGATGCTTTTGTTCCCTCTGCTAGGGATGCTGTTCCCTCTCTTGTGGTGGGACGTTTGCTTCCTCAGCTCCATGGCACCTTCTGGGTAAGTGACCATAACCACCCTATTTACCCCACTCCCACCTTCCCGCTAAATCATGAGCTTCACAAAGGCAGACTTTTATCTTTCTGTTCTTCACTGCTGTTTCCCAGCACCTAGAAAAGTGATTAGCACATACTTGGTCTGTAATAAAAATATATTGGATTTAAAAAATGAATCATAAAATTAAATAGTCAACATGAGACCAGGTAGCAAACATAAAAATCCATGGTTAGTCATTCCTGCTTAAACCCTTGACTCTGAAACAGCATGCAGTCTCTGGAAGATGGTTGAAGACAAAACAGGATAGAGCATGTGCTTTCCTGGCCCAGACCTTGGGCTCTTGAAAGATAAATGACCACAACAGTTCTCGTCTTTTACACCCAAACCTTCTCTTTTTTTTTTTGGAGACAGAGTCTCACCATATCACCCTTGGTAGAGTGCTGTGGTGTCATAGCTCACAGCAATCTCTAACTCTTGGGCTTAAGTGATTCTCCTGCCTCAGCCTCCCAAGTAGCTGGGACTACAGGCGCCCACCACAATGCCCGGCTATTTTTTGTATTGTTGTTTCAGTTGTCATTGTTTTTAGCAGTCCCGGGCTGGGTTTGAACCTGCCTGCCTAAAACCCCAAACCTTGATGCAATTCTGATTTAATGTACTTTGAGTGAGTTCGATGGAATTTTGCACACACTGACCCCCACCACCTGTGTCTAAGAGTGGACTGAGATACAGGTGCTGTGCCAGCACAATGCCACAGGCCCATTCGGGGCTGTAGGCCTTAGTCTATAGTCCTTGGTATGACTTTTGAATAAAACTAACTTCAATTCTTTAAAAAGTTTAATTTTTTTGCTTTAGTCAACATCAGGTAGGATGACAATAAGTTGACAAAGGAAAATGAGAAGTATCAGCCTTTCAAGAACAGTAATCCCCATAAAAGGTATTTTAAAAATTAGCAGATAATCAGCTTCCAATGAAGTAAAACGAAAACGAAGTGTCTCATATGCACCTTTAGCATTCCAGAGTTGACCACAATCCGCGAGAAACCGCACAAAGACAGACACAGTTGCCCGTTTGTTTACAGTGTATTCCCAGGCCTGGCACAGAGTCTGTGGCACAGTAGATGCCGAGATACAGATCTTTTTTTTTTCTCAGAGATACTGATCTTGAACTTATGAATTGCTAAAAGACAAAATTATAACAAATTAATTTGTAGATCTAATTTTCTTTTATTCATGATTCATGAACCAGGGAAGCCTCTGTTCTATAGAATAAAGTAAGAGCTCCCACCAGTTAAATGCAGGGCAGTAAAGTGGAGCAAAGAAGGACAATAGGAAAATCACTGACAGGTCAACATCAGGGTTAAATCAGAGGGGAACTTCCTTATTATGCTGGCTCAGGCAGAATGAAATCTAAATTCAGGAAACCCTGATCTGTTTTCTGCTTCCTTAAAGTTTCACTTTAATTATTTGGTATTTAGCAGGAGTGACTTGGTCTGGACTGTTGGGGCCTAGTGCAGTAGCTCAGTTCAAAATAATGGACTCCCATAACTTTTCTGTAACGATAAATTGGCATAGTGGTCACTCATTGGTGACCTTGGCAATGGCGGCATTGGCTGTGTAACAGAGGTGAGAGGTTGGTGGGGATGAGAGGTGGCAAAATGAAGTGCTTTGAGTTCGAACAACCCTGAAGAAAACTGGCTGTGAAGGGGAAGGGAAGGGGAAGGAAGTAACTGGATGGAGGTATGAGATGGAGAAAGATTCTCATTAGGTTTTCAAGATAGGATTAGAAGGACCCAGGAGAGAGGGAGATTGGAGATGTAGGAGATTTATGAGAACAAGGAAAATCAATACAGTGTAAGTTCCTCAAGAAGGCGGAGTGGGACCCAAACACTGCCCTGGACAAGGACCCCTCTTCTGCAGGAGCAGGTAGGAGTGAGGGGGTCAAGGCAGTGTTCGGTGAGTTTGTGAAAGCAACTGACATTTCCTCTGATGCAACAGATATTTCCTTCCATTTTCTCTGTGTACCAGGAGGAAGTTCATGAGAAAGCAAGGATGGAAGGATGTTTGGAGCTTGCAGGGAGAGGGGAAGGTTTGCAATTTTGGATGCAGACTGGCAGAGGATGGCTAATAGTGTTAACAGGTGGATGTGATGCTGTGACATACTAAGAAATACATATTCTAGATTTCACCCTGCCTTCTCCTAAAACACTTGGAGTCTCCAAAGGGATACATATCTTTTTGTGTGCTTTTTGTATGATGTCTGGCTACAGGCTCATATATCCTCAGATTGGGGGGCTGGTTGCCAGGAGAACCAACCCTTTTATTAAAGGGTTAGAACTTTTAGCCCTACCCCATTCCAACTCCAGAAAGGGAAACAGGACTAAAGGTTGAGTTAATCACCAATGCCAGTGATTTAATCAGTCTTGCCTATATCATGAAGACTCCATAGAAGCCCCAAAGGAAAGAATTCACAGAGCTCCCGGGTTGCTGCACATGTGGAGGTGTCTTGAATGTCGTGTGCCCAGAGAAGCACAGGAGATCTGTGTCCCTTTCCACAGAGGCCTCAGGTACCTCTTCATCTGGCAGTTCCTATCTGTCCTTTGTAATATCCCCTATAGTAAACTGGTAAGCATAAGTGTTTCCCTGAGTTCTGTGAACCTTGGGGAGAAGAGGCCCGAGTCCAGCAAATCCAAGGAAGGGGAAATGGGAACCCTCTATTTGTAGTCAGTTGGTCAAAAGTACAGGTCACAACCTGGGGCTTGAAATTAGCATTTGAAGTGAGGCGTGGTCTTGAGGGACTGAGTCCTTAACTTGTAAGGTCTGTGTTAGTTACTCCTAGAATTAAATTTTAAGACACCAGGTAGTGTCTACAGATGATTGGAGCGTAACTTGATGTGGAAAATCACACATCTGCTGTGGAAAGTGAAGTAATAAAGTAGAGAAAAGCTGTTTGTTTCTTCCTATTCAGTGGCGGGGTATTCTTGGTGGGGCTGGAATGAGGAAGTCTGCAATTATTATAAAATAGATCAAAACAAATGTAGGAGAATAGGTCAGAGAGTCTACGTTCCTTGCACCTTGATTTCCTTATCTATTTGGAGAAAATGATTGCAAAACAACGTGGTGGATGTCTGCTGCTGGCCAGCCACACAGCTGGCCCTTGCCTTGAAGAAGCTGAGTTGGCTACTCCACTGGTCAGCATAACATCACAAAGTCCTGACTCAGTGGCTGAGTGCAGCACTCCAGAGAATGCCTTGAAGATGATAAGCAGGTTAGAGCACAGGTCCTCACGTCTCTTGCCTGAATCACTGCATGTTTAGAAATTGTAAGTTCAGTGATCTAGCCTTTGCCTTTTCCTGCGCAGAAGATAATGTCTGACAGGATTGATGATTATGCCTCTGTAATTTATAACCCCATGTACTCTTACACCCAAACCTCGATGAAATTTTCCTCTAGTGGAACTTCTGAGCGCACGTGTGTAAGGATCGTCTCTCCAGTAGAATAAAAGAGAAAGTATCAACTCATAGTTTCTCAGTAAGGACTAAAATCAATCTACCTCGCCACCTGTTTTCTTTCTCTTTCTCTTGCTGTGTCCCCCACCCCGTGGGATTCTGTTTTCATAAGCCATCAAGCCATGGGGAGCCCAACAGACCAAAAAAACACATAAATTATCTTTGTAATTGCTAGACTTGTTGACTAAATCTGACTTTCAAAATTTGTTCCCATAGCCTAAAAAGGTTCATAGATACCTATAAACACCCATTTAAAAAGTCTGTCTTCAGCCTCACTGAAAAAACAAATGCATCCAACCTTTGCCTTCACAATACCTTATAAATTACAATTATGTTTTCTCCCCTTCATCTCCCTTAAATTCTCCTAGCCCCTGGACCTCAGGGTCGACATTCTTTTGTTCTGTCTTTGGGTTGCCACAGTCTCCCTGATCTCTTCTCTCTCCCTTTCCCCTTCTCTCACTCCCTCTCTCCTTCTAAGATAAAATTAACTTGTACTTTTATATCCTAATCTTGGTCTAGAAAAGTTCTTTTCTCATCCCACACACAACACCTACTCAATTTTCCACCCTAACAGCTGGACATAGCTTTGGAGCACATGCAGGACCTCCGCTACCTGATATACAAGCTGTGGGCTGAAATACTGCCTTGGAGCCGTCTAACATGACTCTTCGCAAGACTCTCCTGGACTGCAGTCCTTAGTAAGTCTCTGAACAGAAGTCACTTTAATTCTTTAAAAGCCTGATTTTTTTCATCAGGTGACATGGTCTAGTTTTTACATTTTACAACTCTGTTGGGCTCATGTAAAGATCAGAACAATGTGGCCTCCCTTGAGTATAGACCCAGAGAGAAACTCCATTGGAGTCCCAAGACACAGAGCTTTGGTCTATTCTCTAACCTCTCCAGGAAGTAATAATGTAGTATTTCCTGAACCGTAGTAATTAGCCTGAGAATTTTTACTGTTTATGTTTGGGGATGCTGTGTGGGCACTGATTTCCATGGGCATGCCCAAGGGCTTGGAGATTCAGTGGAAGATAAATTACTATAGGGTGTGCAGCTCCTACTCCTGTGTGCGGCACAGTGAAAAGACCACTGGGATCTGGAATTAGATAATATGAGTTCAAGTTCCAGTTGTTCCACCTGGGAAGGGAAGTCATGTTGATGGAGGGGAACCTCTCTAAGCCTCTGCCTTCCTGACTTCAGTAATGATACACCCACTCAACATTCTGAGTTAGCCACTACTGTGAGTGGGTCTTATATTCACTCATTTTACCTCCACAGTTCTCTGAGAGGGTGCCATTTTCATCCTTATTTGATAGACAAAGGAAACTGAGGTACACTAATGTGCCCAAGGCTACTCAGCTAGTGAGAGGCAAGCCTCACTGACCCAGGGGTGGCCGCTCACCTGCTGCGGCTATCCCCAGGTGCTGGTGAGCCTTCCCTCTTAACCGAGGGCTACACATCTTATACAGGATGTTCAGTCATCACTATAACCTGCAAAGTCATTATCATGCCTCTCTCACAGAGGAGCTTCAGGGAGCTGCTCTGTGGCAGAGTGGAGCATAAGACATTACCTGGCTTCCAGAGCCTGCTCTCTGCCCACCACGCACGTCAAGGTGCCCTATCAAAGGAAGATAACACGTGGAAATGCTTGGTAACTTGCAAAGCACTGTGCTGACGATGGTGTTGCCATTCTCAGTGGTTCTGGCTCTCTCTAGAGCTCAGAGCTCTGCATTGCGTTTACAAATAAGAAAACTGAGTTTGTGAGCAGTAAGTTAATTTTCTGGCATCACAGAGATTGGAAACAGAAGAATTGGGATCAGAACCAGGTCTGCCTGGCCATATGATGGTCACCACTGTTTCAATGCCCCTCAAACTGAAGACCCTTAGGCCCAGGGGTCGTGGGCAAGGTATTCAGTATAAAGGTGAGATATTCTCCTGCAGAGTTGATTTTATTCAGAGATTTAGATACAAATATCATTTTTATGCTAAACATAGTGACATACTTGTGCATCAGAAAGCAATATTCACATGAATTTTTATAATAAAACATGAGTCTTCCAAACAATGTTGTTTTTGCTCCTGTAGCATAGGATTATCTCCTCGGGTCCCCAGGGATATAATTAGTCCTTCTGCTCAGTAAAGGTACTTGAATGGAGGGGATGTTTGAGAGCTCTTCCCACATTTCACAGCCTCTTACTGTGACATGTGCCTCTGCCCCCCTTACTCAGGAGGATGATTCTAGATGGATCCTGCCCCAATGCAGGGGGGTGGAGCAGACAGTCTCATAAGACATCTGTGAGTCCCTGAGAGTACTTGGCTTTTAAAAGCAAAAGACACCGGCTCAGCACCTGTGGCTCAAGTGGCTAAGGCGCCAGCCACATACACCTAAGGTGGCGGGTTCAAATCCCCAGCCCGGGCCTGCCAAACAACAATGATGGCTGCAACCAAAAAATGGCCAGGCGTTGTGGCAGGCGCCTGTAGTCCCAGCTACTTGGGAGGCTGAGGCAGGAGACTCGCTTGAGCCCAGGAGTTGGAGGTTGCTGTGAGCTGTGATGCCATGGCACTCTACCCAGGGGGATAGCTTGAGGCTCTGTCTCAAAAAAAAAAAAAAGCAAAAGACATCATTACTTCTGTTTCTCTAGTTCATTCACCAATTGATGTGCTGAAATATTGGTTTCTTTTGAAACAAATTAATATATTAAAAATGTTCACTCTCTAGATCTCTTAATTTCCCAAAGGCATCCATAACTGTCACTGTTTCACCATTTATCTAGAGTTGGGAAACTATGCTCTAGCCCAGGGTTTGTTGAGTGTTTTTCTGGATCTGAGACCAAGCACATCCTGACTTCCATGGGCTTCAGTAATCCACTGGCATAGGAAAGGAGCTGGGTGGGTCATCATTAGGCTTTCTTTCCTTCTGGTAGGGTCTAGGGCCCAGGTTTTAAGATAGTGTTTTTCAACCGTTTTTATCTCATGGCACACTTGAACCTATAGTTAAGCTTCTGCACACTTAAATTATGTTGCTCAAAAAAAAACAGAGTAAAAAAAAGAATATACTTACTTCACTTAGAACTTCTTTTGAAAATAATTTAATTAATGATCTTTTTTTTTTTTTTTTCTGAGACAGAGTCTCAAGCTGTCGCCCTAGGTAGAGTGCTGTGGCAACACAGCTCACAGCAACCTCCAACTCTTGAGCTTAAGCAATTCTCTTGCTTCAGCTTTCCAAGAAGCTGAGACTTCAGGCACCTGCCACAAAGCCCAGCTATTTTTTGGTTGTAGTTGTCATTGTTGTTTGGCAGGCCCAGGCTGGATTCGAACCCACCAGCTCCAGCATACATGGCTGGTGCCCTAGCTGCTGAATTACAAAAGCCAAGCCTAATTAGTGATCTTCAAAAATTTTCATGGTACACCTAAGATCCTCTCATGGCACACCAGTTGAAAACCACTGATTTAAGTAAAGACAAGAATGTAATATTCAGTGCCTAGAACATAAGCTTCATGAGAGCAGAGTCTTCTTGTTCATTGCTTAAAACAGTTTAAGGCATACGGTGGGTACTCAATTAATATTTTATAAATGAATAAATAACTCTCCCCAACCTTTTGTTTTATTGTGGAATCCACAACACATCCAAACCACACTCACTCCAGCCTGCCTGCCACCCTCAGTGCTGTTCAGAAGTTCATTGCGTGAGCAGCCACCTCTGCCAGGCTCTGAGCTAGTGCTGAAGTGACATGACAAAGGTCAACCAGATGTCCATTGTTTCTGGGCCATCTGTCCCCATATTTTGTGTGTTTAGTCATAAGCAGTTTTCAAGTTCCAAAAGGCCAAGGGCAAGATGCAACAGAGCACTTATACCTTCTGTATGTTTTTGGACATGCCAATTGCTGCCTGCCTGAGACGTGAATTAAAGTGCTCAGGACAAGAGGTGAGAGGCAGAGGTGTTTTGTTGTTTGTGTGGCTGCCTTACCCCGCTGTGGACATTGTTTTGCAAGTCCTGTGAGCAGAGGCTGCAGAAGCTGGTGAGAGGCGCTTCCTTCCCTTCTCCACCGACATCACTGGACGTATTTTCCTTCTCTGCCACTGGGGGTCACAAGTGCCCACAACAACGCTCCATTTCCTTTTTTAAAAAGCCAACAAAGAAGTCTGGTTTTGGTAAAAGCGATCTCTGGCTGTCTGGAGCAAGGTCGTTTTGTCCCTTAGTTGATGAATACCCTGGAGGGGTCAGGGCGGGGAATGGTGTGGAGGGTGGAATAGGGGAGCAGGGCTGGGAGCCTGTTACCAAAGGCAAAAGAGAGAGTCTCTTCTCAGGTGAGCTGTCACCTCCCCACTGGTGACCACGTGGGTGGGGTTAGGTGCGCGGTAACACACGTGTGGGACAGTGCAAGGGCCGTGGATGTCATCCGTGTCCCCTTCACCTGCAGGTCAGTCAGTGGGCATCTGGAGCTGGGATGAGGCTGCCCTTTAGAGACAGTCAGTTTAAAGAATGACATAGAGTCAGAGAGGTTTAAGGAGTCCAGGGATGTGAGTGAAATGGTGAGAGGCTGGAGCCTGTGGTGTTCGCAGGCTCTGTGCTCCCAAAGCCGGGGTAATTCCCGGGCCGAGACTCACGGGAACTGCGGGAAAGAAGCGGGAACGAGGAACAAAGGAAAAGCCCAAAAGGGCCGAAGGGAAGCCGGGTGTGGTGAGAATGCAATGTGGCAAGTGGCCCCGGGGACCCCCATTCCCCTACCCCATCTCTGGAGTTCCCCTAGGAGTGTGGAGTATGGGGACCAGCCTAACAAACTGAACAGTCCCAGGTGAGGTACAAAAGGCTGCACCTTTTTCATGCTCTTTTGCGTTGCAGGCAGCGGGTATCCAGTTTAAACTGCTCTGTGCAGAGGCCCACGTGGCAGGGCGCTGGAGTCTGTGGCCGGCTGCTAGAGAAGAGGGCAGATGGTCCCGTGCCTGACACCCTGCATGTACTTTGCGATGGCTACAGCCCCAGCCAGCACCCTGATTGCAGCCGTGGGGGAAACCCTGACCCGCAGACGCCCAGCAAACCCCACCCAGATTCCTGATACACAGAAACTGAAAGAGAATAAGTGTTTGTTGTTTCCAGACGCTAATTTTACATGGCATCAGAGGCAACACCAGGCAGCTAACTCAGAGTTTGGTACCTGGAAGTGGCACGTGGCTGTAAGATACATATGAAACGTGGAGGATGGCAGTGCACTGAGCCTGGAAGGACTTTGAGGAGAGGGTTGGGGAAAGCCTAAATGGTCTTGAACAGACTTTTCATAGAAACCTGGACTTTGAAGTCACTTCTCTTAATTATTATAACCTTTATGTGTCTCAGAAAATGTGAATACACTATCCGTAGGCAAGACCATGAGCGTGCTGTTGCTGTGATTGTCCCGCAGATACTGAAGCTCCTTCTGTGTGCCAGGTACCATGCGAGGCTTGGCAAGACAAAGGTAAATAAAATCATTTTGCTCTTGAGAACATAGCAAGTTTTCTTCTTTGTTTTGATTTTTTTGTTTTAAACGGGCCCCCAAGTTGAAAAGTTTTTGCATGTGTGGGCTGTATGTATTCATTTTTTTGACAGCACAGATCATTCTGGAGGCGCTGCACTATTTGCAATGCTCTCTCATTTGAGACAAGGGTACACACAGAAGCTCTTTACTTAGTAATCATTTTCTCCTGTTTAGTGCCATAATGTAATGTCAGCATGACTGGTCCTAAACAATATGCCGAAGGTGTCACATTGAGGCAGATTCACTACAGAATCCCAGATGTGTTTCTGAACTACATTTGACTCAGGGGTGTGTTTCCTAAAATGTGCAGGCTCTAGAGAAAGAGAACTGGGATGAGCAGATAGAGATTTAATTCTTGTCTATGCCCTTGACCAAGTGATTTGGGCTAATCATTGGATTTTCAGGAGGCACAGATCAGTAAAAATGGACAAATACTCCAACATAAGTATTCCATACAATAATATAAGTGAAGGCTTGGCACAGTGTCCCATACCTGTAATTCCTGGCACTTTGGGAGACCAAGGTGGGTAGGCTTGCTTGAGCATAAGAGCTCAAACCAGCCTGAAATACAGCAAGACCCTATCTCTATAAAAAATAAAAAAATTAGCCAGACATGGTAGTGCACACATGTAGTCCCAGCTACTTAGGAGGCAGAGGCAGGAGAATCACTCAAGCCCAGGAGTTTTCAGTTGCAGAGAGCTATGGTGACACCACTGAACTCTAGTCTGTGTGAAAAGAGTGAAACCTTGTCTCAAAAGAAAAGCATGTGTGTATGTGTATATATGTATACAGGGACACACATACACAGATACACACACACACAGAGGGTGGACCTAAAGTTATTGCACAGTGTGCAATTTACTACCTTAATGTTGTGCCCAGGAGTTCCACAAAGACCACACTGCCAAACAAGTCAAATTTATAGCAGAGTCTTTTTACTGAAGAGCCAGTGACTGCCTCAGTGTCCCAACATGGAGTTTCTGAGAGCAGCCCCGATGCTTAAGGAGTCAGGTTTTTAAGGCTTGGTCTGCATCCTGGTTGGCCGGCAGCTGTCCAGGTGTATTTGGATGGGGTAGCAAGCAAGCATTGTACAGAAGCAGAGTTTGGCGGTTAGTTAGTATACATCATACATCTTTGTTTTAAAATTTTCCCATGCATCTTAGTTACAGTACTTCTCCTCCATACATCTTTGTCTCAGGATTCTCTCCACCTGACATTGTGTAAAGGTCAGTCTGGGGATAGTCAGTTCGTTTCCCAGGCCCAGGAGTTAGTCAAGCAAGAAGTTAGTGAGTACTTTCC
Organism: Otolemur garnettii; assembly: GCF_000181295.1. NCBI lineage: Eukaryota > Metazoa > Chordata > Mammalia > Primates > Galagidae > Otolemur > Otolemur garnettii. The sequence continues at coordinate 10,269,723 of NW_003852396.1, read as the reverse complement.
CATCTACCTTGGGAGTGAACCGCACTTACTCCATTTTGTTGAGGGATTGCAGCCCAGGAATTTGTCAGGAGTTAACTGGTATTTTTCTACTTTAGCCTAGACCTAACATTAAACTATTTTAAATTGCACAAAAACTTTATGCACCCTATATTTTCATATGTTGAAAACAATTTTGTTTCTCTCATTCATAGTCATTATGATTATCTTACAAAAATATTGTAAGATACAATATTTAAAGATTCTGAATATACAATATTCAGAAAACATTATGATTTCCTTTTTTTTTTCCTGGCAACAGTTTCCTGTGGTCTAACACCCATAGCCAATGGAGTCTGAAATATGTCAGATTAAGCAGTAAGCTTATAACATTTGTGAAAATAACTGGAATGCCTCTGTGTGCCTCTTTCCTGCAGGGCACAGCGTCCTCACTTTCTGCCCAGGCCATCCCACCTTTCCCTACCAACCATTCCTCTGTTCTCCTCCCTCTTTTCCCTGAAAAAGAAGGGAACTAAAATTCATTTGGCCAAATAAAACTGGTAATATTTAGAGATGGCAAAGAAATAGACACAAAAACACTTGCATGCTCTGTTGTTGGAACTACAAATTGGTATAGTACCATTTGGCTATAAGAGCACCATTTGGCTGGATGTATCCACATTTTAAACGTTCCATTTGAGAGCACCATTTGGCTGGATGTATCCACATTTTAAACGTTCGTACCCTTTGACCTCCCGCAAAGTTCACTTTCAGGAATTATTTGTACAGAAATGACTAACATACATGTGTGTTTATATAAAGGTGATGATCGATACAATGCTGTTTAAAATCTTGGTGAAACAGGAAAGAATATAAATGCCATGGAGTGTTTATTACGTTATACTAATACTGCACAACCTTCAAAAGAATTTGGTAGTGCTAAATATACTGGGACGGAGCCATCTCTAAGACAGTCTAAGCCAGCAAGTTTAATCATTCCTTCTACTCATTGAACAACTACATCAGCATTTATTGACTTATTATAGGTCAAGCACCGGCACAGGTGCAGGGGATACAACAGTGAACAATTCACACACAAGTTCTGCTCTTACTCTGGAATGTCATGCATTCTAGTTGAAGATTAATCTTTACAGCACAAACACTTAGGTTAGTAAGAGCCATCCTAGTATATGTTTATAAATGCACGGCAGATGATTTGAAGGCGGTGAGGATGAATCTGTGGGCTTTCAGAGAACGGAAAGAATGCTCTTGGTGAGAGCAAAAGCATTAGCTCAGAGGCAGGGTTGGGTGGATGGGCACAGCGTGTGGGCCCAGATCACAGAGACATATATTAAAAATGCACAGTTCAGGCAGCTGTGGGCTGGTAGGGAAAGTACTGGATGGTTAGTTTTCTCTTTATTCATATGGATTTTACATACAAATAATATGCTGTCATCAACAAGATCCAGTAGTTCACAAAGAGCCCTGCCTGACGGCCCCATCATGTTCGGGTAGAATTTGCTCCAAATGTCTTAAAGAATAATGAAACTTCGGGTCCCCAAACTCAGGGGCTTGCTGGAGCCAGGCAGGACTATGGATCAGCAGATCAGCTTTGGTGAAGTCTTGAAGCATAGCCCTTCTCACAGGACAGCTGCCATGCTGAAAGGTAGGCCATGGATATCAGAGCTTCTGATTTTTAAAGAGGAGCTGCACAGACTCTGGACATTTGTAAATGTTGGCTCAAAAATTTATTTAGCACTATGTGAATCAAAAGATTACACCTGCAGCAGCACCATGGTCCCCAGGCCTCCAGTTTGTGACCTTGACTGTAGGTTCCTTAAGGAGAAGGAACTAACAGCAAGCTTTCTTACCATCCCTAGACAGGGCTCCAGCTTCTCTGCACTCAGCCACTGCTAAACCAAAACACTCTCCCATTCTCTTTAGGTCCTGCCAGACCACCTACAGGGAAAAACATTTTCATTTTCCTATCCTAGCAGCTTTACTTAGAGAACCAGCCCCCATCCCCCATTCAAGTGATTTCTCAACCTAAATTCTCTAATTTATTATAATTTAAAAAAATACATAAGAATCCAGAAAAAGTGTGAACAGCCCAATTCACTGTGTTTACTCCCCATCTCCCACCCCCAATCAAATCTCATTCCATCTCATTAACTCCTTATCCTTTTCTTAAAAATCTATTGATACATAATAGTTGTACATATTTCCGGGGTATATGTGATATTTTTATACATGTGTACAATACGTAATGATCAAAATCAAGGTAACTGAAATCACATCAAACATTTACATTTTCTTTGTGTTGGGAATTTCTCTTACATCTATTTTTTTTTCTTCGAGACAGAGTCTCAAGCTATCCCCCTGGGTAGAGTGCTGTGATATCACAGCTCACAGCAACCTCAAACTCTTGAGCTTAAGTGATCCTCTTGCCTCAGCCTCCCAAGCAGCTGGGACTACAGTTGCCTGCCACAACGCCCGGCTATTTTTTGGTTGCAGCTGTCATTGTTGTTTGGCGGGTCCGGGCTGGATTCCAACCCACCAGCTCAGGTATATGTGGCTGGTGCCTTAGCCACTTGAGCCACAGGCGCCGAGCCTCTTACATCTATTTTTAAAAATTCAACAAATTACTGTAAACTTTAATTTCCCTGCTATAATACTGAATACTAGAATTTATTCCTTTAATGGACTTCTCTTCATTTCCTCTCCCCCCTTACTTTCACAGCCTCTGGCAACCTCCATTTCACTCTCTTCCTCCATGAGATTAACTTTTTTTTAGCACTCACATGTGAATGAAAACATGCACTATTTGCCTTTCTGTGCCTGGTTCATTTCACTTAAGATACTGACCTCAAATTCCATCCATGGTGCTGCCAATACCAGGTTTTCATTCTCTCTTTATGGCTGAATAGGATTATATTAAGCTAAGAAACTTTTATACAGCAAAGGAAACAACAAAGCAAAGAGATGACCTACAGAGTGAGAGAAAAATATTCACAAACTACACATCTGGCAAGGGATTAGTAACCAAAATATGCAAGGACCTCAAGCAACTCAAGAACAAAAAATTAAACAGTCTGATTTAAAATTAGGCAAAATACCTGAATAGACATTTTTCCAAAGAAGACATTCAAATGGCTAACATGCATATGAAAAAATGTTCAGGCTCGGTGCCTATAGCTCAAACGGCTAAGGCACCAGCCACATACACCTAAGGTGGCGGGTTCGAATCCCCAGCCCGGACCCGCCAAAACAACGACAGCTGCAACCAAAGCATAGCCGGGCATTGTGGCAGGCGCCTGTAGTCCCAGCTACTTGGGAGGCAGAGGCAGGAGACTCGCTTGAGCCCAGGAGTTGGAAGTTGCTGTGAGCTGTAATGCCACGGCACTCGACCCAGGGGGACAGCTTGAGGCTCTGAATCAAAAAAAAAAAAAAAAAAAAAAGTTCAACATCACTAATCATCAGGGAAATGCAAATCAAAGCCACAATGAAGAGCATCTCCCCCAGTTAGAATGGCTATTGTCAAAAAGAAAAAAATATCACATAACAAATGCTAGCAAGGATGCAGAGAAAGGGGAATCCTTGTACGCTGTTGGTGAGGATGTAAGTTAGGGCAACCACTATGGAAAACAGTATGACGTTCCTCAAAAATCTAAAAATAGAACTCCCACATGATGCAGCTACCCCCTCACTGAGTAAATATCCAAAGGAAAGGAGCTCAGTCTGAAGAGATGTCTGAAGAGATGTTTGCCCTCCGTGTTTCCTGCAGCTCTTTTCACACATGCCGGTACATGGAATCAACCTTAGTGTCCATCGGTGGATAAACGGATAAAGAAAGCATGACATGTAACTCTTTAACTTGAGAGTATTAAATTATTGTCCAAGCTCTGTCACTTACCATCTGTTTAATTTGGGGTCTTTGAGTCTCAGTTCCTTCATCTGTAAAATGGGAAAAGAAACCTCTTCCTCAGAAGGCTGTGGAGATTTAATTAGATGGTAGATGTGAGAGAACACTGCCATCTATAAGACCATCTCATTAAATCTCCACAGCCTTCTGAGGAGATTTGTCTTAGTTATAAAAGATAAACTATGCCTGTTACTAACATGGGGCCAGACTGAGGAACCAGGGAACATTTTCAAATAGGTTTCCACATGCTTTCCACATGTTTCCGCAAGCTCTCTGGTAATATTTATGCAGGAGTGTCCAACCTGCAGCCTGTGGGCTGTATGCTGATTTTCTGAGGACTAATTTTGCTTATCTGTAACATCAGATATCATGAAAAGGAGCTTGGACTTTTTTTGCTAATCAGTTTTCATTAGTGTTTGTGTATTTACTGTGTGACTCAAGACACCTCTTCTTCTTCCAATGTGTGGCAGAAAAGAGAAAAGTTTGGACACCCCAGCATGCTTCTGGGAGGGCAGGGGCTGGCAGTAGAGAGACTAGTCAAGAGCTGTTGTAATGGTGGAGGTGAGAGGTGATCAAGGGCGTTGGCTCTGGGGAAGGACTGTGAGAGCACGGGGAGCAGGGGCAGCAGTGGTGGCCCTGTAGGCATAGGTGGGGTGACTGGGATGGTGTTGATGCCATTAACGAAAATGGGCAATCTAGTTATTTTACAATGTATAAGGAACGTCTGTCCCTTTAGGGCTTGGAGTAGTAGGTATATCAATGACCCCTACACATAAGTTCTCTATTCTCACAGGCTTACATTCTGGGGGCGCATCATGGATCTTTGCCTGATGCTAGAATGAGATGTTTACAGCCAATCCAAGGACGAGCTTGAGTTGGTGGAATCCGAAATGCATGCCAGAGCTTTTGTACATGTGTGTGGAGATGTGAGAATTTTCTTTCTCTTTCTCTTTCTCCTTCCCTCTCTCCCTCCCTCCCTTCCTTCCTTCCTTTCTTTCTCTTTCCTTTGTATTTATCTTTTTAAAGTTGTTTTTCTCATGCTACCTTGTCTAAGATATTTTTCTTTCTTACTTTTTATCATGGAAAATTTCAAACACCTCCAGAAGTAGAAATACACGTAAACTGAACCCTCATGCATGCATTACCCAACCTCAGGACTTACCAACTTTCAGCCAATTCCTCGGCACTCCCGCCCATTTCTATCCCGCATGCCCTGCCATGGTTTATTCTGAAGCAAATCTCATACATTTTATTTTATCCACAGGTATTAAATATTTTTATATGTATCTCTAAAAGATCTGGACTTTTCAGATATGTGATGACTGTACCACTGTCACAACTAAAAATTAACAATAATTCATTAATTTTTTTGTTGTTGACTAAACCTAACTACTCTTAGGTTGGTGTTAATAGTCTTCAGAATAAAGAGTTTTTGTGTACGACTACAGCTTTTAGGAAGCCTCTCACCAAAGGAGAGGGTCATCCCAGAAGGATGTATTTGCAAATCTATGTTTTGTTTGTACCTTTTTGTAAGGAGGAGGCAAACAAATGACAGGGAAAGAGACAGGCGACGTGGACAAATGCAGACAATACTGAGTCCCCGGGGAGAAGGAAGCAGCGTGCTGTGACAGAGCTGCGGTGACGGGGTGACTGCTCTGGAGATGATGTCCTCTCTCAGGATGGAGGCAGCTGTGGGCCTGGCTGGGAAGTGGATCATTTCAAAGGGAGGAGGCAGCAAGGATGTGGATGGCTCTGCAGGGAGGCCAGTGGGCTGGAAAGAGCAGAGCAGATCATGTGCCAGCAAAGGAGCCTGGAGATTTGATTCCAAGTGTGAAGAAACCATTGGGGGATTCTGAGCACGGCAGTTAGCGGAATGTATACTTTTATAAAACAGCCCTGGCTGCAGTTTGGAAAATGGGTGAGAAGCATCAAGGCCGGGCAGGAGACTCATCAGAGGGTCTTACAGTTGTCCTATGCCCTAAAAAATGGGCAGCAAAATGGGAGGAAGTGGCTGAAAAGGGGAGTTTTCAGAAGGAAATGAAGAGAATCAGTAGGTTGGCCGTGGGGACGGTAAATTCATTTTCACAGCATTAAGGATGAGGTGCTGGGGAACTGGCTTGAAGTGCGGTATGAGGACGTTTGACAGCGTCCACAGACCTAGCCAGGTCGGCCCTGCACTGCGGGCTGCACTGCGGGCTGCACTCAGGGCCTGGCCGACAGTGGGCTGCCCCTTCTGGAGGGCTGGGTCAGTCGCTTGTCCACACCCACTCCAGAGAGGGGACAGCCCTGCCCTGAGAGAAAAGTCTGCCATGGCTGCCATCTTGATTGGAGAAATAAATCCTCTCTATAAATAATGTTCAATTTGGAGAAAATCAACCCTCTCGCTGAGTCCTCTAGACTTAGAATAAAATGGGCAGGACTTGAAGTGGGAGAAACTGGAGGCAGATCTGGTTCTGGCCTCTTCTTCCCCAAGTCTCTCTGTCCTCAAAGTCTCCCTCAATGTCAAGGAAGCACTCACTGGAGAAGAGCCGAGAGACGAGAGAAGGGATGGAAGGTGACCCAGAGGGTTTTCACTCAACAGAAAACCACCATGCCCAGCCCTGTGTCAGGTGCAAATCAGGCTGGAAAAGGAAGAGAAGGTAAGTGCCGTCCATCCCCAGACTGTTTCGGTCTAATGAGGGCATGAACACCCATTTATTAGAAGCCAGTAGGAGCCAAAGGAGATATAAGACAAAGAAGAAGTAGACCAGCGAGGGAAGGAGACGTAAGCAGGAAACCAGGTTTCTCCAGCCTGGATGTCACCCTTTCATCTTAGCCTCAGAGCCCTCTCCCTGGGAAGCATCAGTTTTCTTGGGAAAGGAGCCAGTTTTAACTACAGTGTTTTCTATAGAAAAAAAAACATGGACAGATGGTGGGACAATACATTATTCTCTCTAATTCTTAAAATTATTTATTTGAAAAGACAAAGGCATAGGAATTAGATCACATTTGATTACTCATTTAACAAATTGTCTCTACTGAAAAAGGTACGATTAGGTATACTGAAAAGTCCGAAACAGATGTTCTAGAATAACAATTGCTGCTCTGTTGATGTCCCGCCACCCCTGGCCTGAATGCCAAAACCCAGCCTTTTCTCTTTGATAAAGAGGACCCGACCTCTGTGGGTGACGGGTTATAAATCAGACTCTGGACGGCAGACTGTAGGCCGTTCATTTCTAACACAGACTTGGCATATCAAAACCCAATAATCGGGAGTTCTCTGCGATTGGTTTTTGATAGAATGGCCCTCAGATATTTAAAGAACATTTCCCCTGCTATCATAGTCATTAACAATTCAGAAGATTTGGGACCAGCCAGCCCAAAGGACACTCTAAGATTTGTCTAGGGACTGAGAAAGGGTCACTTCTCCAAGGCCCTTGGGGTGTTGGGGCCAAGGGCGGTAGTACAGACATTAGACAGGGAAACTTGCCGGGGTTAGTCCTTCCATTCCAACCCAGCAGTAACTGCAGGACACCTGCCCCCCATCCAGCACCAACACTACGAAAATCTACAGAAGCAGCACTCAGTAAGATGGGCCCCCACACGCGCAGATGTGCCCGGGGACGTGGCAGGTGTGACCGGTGAATGAGGGAAGAGGCAGAAGGAGCACAACACGCCCTTGGTCTTCTATTCACTTCTGTTTGAAATACTTAACTTTCCTGTTTACTGTGATGAAACAATATAAGCATGGCAATTGGTGGCATTTTATTCTCTTTTGCTGTCAAGAACACATTGGGGAACAGTGGCGACTGTGATGCCCTGCGGGTGCAGCTCACCTCTAAGTGAGGCAGGACTGCCAGCCCCGTTAGGTTCTGCCAGTAGTCAGGACAGGCAGGCCAGATCTCCAATTTTTTAAGAGATGCGAAATTGTTGACATCTAATTAAAATATTTAATCAACACTTGGTGAGCCATAATTCTGCATGCAAAATTGGTTTCCTTCCTTGAAGAAATGGACCCTGCCCTGAAGAAGTTGCCATATGTCTGGATGGATAAGAGGTCTGTACTACTTGAGTATGAAATGAAAATATCTCTGACAGGTAATGGGCACTTAATACATGTTCAACCTCTCCTTCTATTTCTCATTATTAGACAATATTTTTAAGATAGAAAAACAAACTGCAGCCAGGGTCTGGGGAAGAAGCTTAGTTTGCTGAGGGTGTCTCTGCTGGGGCCCTGGAGAGAGATTAAGCCCCGCCCCTGAGAGAGGAGATGGTGACACAGGCCAGACACCACAAGGCAGCACCCTCCTCTCCCACAGTGGAGTCCACACAAGCACTCAGACTCCGCCACTCTCACCAGGACTTACCTGCTAATAGCGAGCCCTCTGATTCACCTTCCTACGGCTGAGTCCTCTCACCCCTAAGTTTTGAAAACAAGCATTAAGGTTCCAAAATGCACATTCTTCTGTAGAAGTCAAAACCATCCCAAAAGTGATACAGACCTTTCACTTGAATTTTTCTGCTTATGATTTTCGGCTTATTATTTATCTCTACAAGAAAAGTATGTGGTTCTAGTAAACTGCAAACTTTAAAAAAATTTTCCAATAAGCCAAAAACAAAAAAAGATTGAATTATATATTATATGTCAATAAATTTATAAGTTTAAGTATATGTGTGTATACACACACACACACACACACACATACATGTACATATATAATACTAAATAACACATCCCAGGCACATGTGATAATACAGAAACCTTGACCTTGACTTACTAAGGTTTCAGTATATTCCAAGAGATGGAATAGGCCTCTGCTTGAACATTGAGGTGTTACATTAGATTCAAATGTGAAGTAAGGAGGACAGGGACTCTCACCCTATTTCCCCAAAGGAAAAGAAAAGTCAGAAAAGATAGAGATTGTGCAACCAACAGTAAAGAGAACTTGCCTGCTGTGATCCTGCCCAGCTTGGCGTGGCCCCCAGCAAGTGGTTGGGTAACCATTTGCTGCCAAGGGCATTGTGCTGGGACGTGTGAGGCAGACTGCCCAGAAAGGAAGGTGGTGTCGTTTTGTTTTGTTTTTATGCTTTGTTGTAGAATCTCTCTCTATCCACATTATTCTTCACTTAGGGAAGATGAGGGCTGCTTCTCAATGCTAGGCAGTGCTCTGGGGTCTCAGTGATCTATAAACCTATCCTTTTCAAAGCTGACAGAAGGAACACCTAGAGTCTTATTCTGTTTTCTCTCGGGGCTCAATCTGCTAAACATCACTGAGTTTAAACATCATCTTTCCTTCCCTTGAGGTGACAAGGTCCAGAGATTTTAAGATTCCCCACTGTATGAACAAAACAGCACCAGGTTCTATTCAGTTTCTAGCTCTGAGACAACCAGCTGGGGCAGGTTTCTTCCTTCCTTCCCCTTCCCTCTCCTCCCCTCCTCCTCCTCCCCCTCCCCCCCTCTCTCTCTCTCTCTCGACAGTCTATGTCGCCCTCCATAGAGTGCTGTGGTGTCACAGCTCACCTTAAACTCTTGAGCTTAAGCGATTCTCTTGCCTCAGCCTCGCAAGTAGAACTCCCAGTTATTTTTGTGTTGTCATTGTTTAATAGGCCCAGGCAGGGCTCATACCCGCTACCTTTGATGTATGTGGTCGGCACCCTACTCACTGAGCTACAGGCTCCATGTCATGGGGCAGGTTTCTTAATCTCTCTAAATCTCAGGGTTTTGTTTTTTGTTTTTTTTTTTTTAACAGTACACAGTAATAGCTTCCCTTTCTTACAGATATGTGGATTAAACAAACAATCCATATGTCCCCTGTGTCTACTACAGAGTAAACACTCAGTATTAGCTGTGGCTGCTATAACTATTGCTTATGTCATCAGTAAAAAGTCAAGTGTTGTTTCAGCCATGTCACAAGCTGATTACCAAAAGAAAATTTTGCTTATATTCTTTATTTCATACTGAGGGAGTAAAAACCCTCACATGCTTAATTTTCAAAAAAGGATTGCATGAGGCAGCTAGCTTGTCAGTCACCATCCTTGGCAAGTGGCTTCTTCTGATAGTCAGTGTCCTTCTTTTCCAGTTGGACCAATCATTCCTGCCTCTCAAACCGTCTGCTTCCCAGCCTTCCCTATCGAGAAGTGACAAGACATGGTCTGGTTGAAGGTAGTTTGAGAAGGGTATTATTGTCAGGATGTGGGAAGCTAAGCTTTTATGGGAAGATACTGATTTGAATTTGAACTTGGGGGTAACTTCATTTTTGTGAAATGAACATTTTCATTTTTGTGAAAATGAATGTGTAGGCATTCAAAATATAAATTTATTTTGTTAAGAAACCACTTAGGAATCTTGAATCTATTTCCTACACTCCACCTGATCTTAGCCAAAAGGCCGAGAAGTGATTGAATCTATTTCCTTTGCCTCTTTCCCTCTCCTTCTCCAGGCTTTGATTTTCCTCCTTTAAAATTTCATGTTACTGTTGGCAGAAACTATTAGCTTCACCTACTGTGGGTATCATCCTTTTAGTTTACATTAGTGTTTGGGAGGTTTTACGATGCTGGCGTTTACATTCTTGGTGTTGTGTGTTCCATAGGTCTGGACGAATGTACGACGCCATGTACTCACCATCATAACAGCCCAAGTTCACTGCCCTGAAAGTCCTCTGCGGCACCTGCTCAGCTTTCTCTTCCTCCCCTCAAACTCCAGGTGACCACTGATCTTTTTACTGTCTCCATGGTTTTGCCTTTCCCAGAGTTGGAATCAAACAGTATGTAGCCCTTTCAAATTGGCTTTTTTCACTTAGTAATAGAGAGTTAATATTCTTCCATGCCTTTTCATGGCTTGATAGCTCATTTCTTCATAGTGCTGAACAGTATCCCAGTTCTGGATGTGCCACAGTTTGTTTTTCCATTCACCTGCTGAAGGGCATCTTGGTTGTTTCCAAGTTGGGCATTATGAATGAATGTCTGTATGCAGGCTCCTGCATGGACAAAGCCTCAGCTTACCTGGGCAAACACTGAGGACAGTGACTGCTGGATGATATGCTAAGAGTATGTGTAGTTTGGTAAGAAACCAAATTACCTTTCAAAGTGGCTGTACGACTCCCCTGAACTTTTCAGACACATCCTGGCTGGCTATGCAAGGATGCAGCAGTGACTTCCTAGGCAGAGAGTACCCCAGGGCCTGGTGCTCAAGGGTCTTGAGAGACACAATTGTGGATAAAGCCAAGGTGGAAATCACATTCTAGGGCAGTGCAAGGTAAATTCCTGTTTCATGCTCAGTCGCCCAGAATTGATGGTGATTTCTATCCCCATAATTTTTCATGATTTTGAACTTCATATAATTGGAATCATATAGTATGTATGTACTCTTTGGTATTTGGCTTCTTGTGTTCAATATAACATTTCTGCCATTATGCCATGCGTTGTGTACATCAGTAGTTTTATTGCTGAGTAGTATTCCATGGCATGGACATACCACTCACTATTGGTTTATCCATTCTTCTGTTGCTGGAGATTTGGGTTGTTTCCAGATTGGGACTGCTATCAATAAGGCAGCTCTGGACAGCCTTGCACAAATCTTTCTGTGGAGATATACTTTCAGTTTACTTTGGAATCTCTGGTCATAGAACAAGAGTATGTTAAAGTTTATAAGGAATTAACAAACAGTTCTTCAAAGTGGCCGTACCATTTTTGCATTCCCACAAAAGCATCGCATGAGAGTTCCAGTTACTTCACATCCTCCCCAAATTTATGATTATCAGTCATTTTGATTTTAGTGACTCTAGTAGGTGTGAAAAGAGCTTAGGACAGTGCTTAGCATAAAATCAGACTTCTAAAGAGGGTAGTTATTATTATTATTTCTTCAGAGTAAGAGCACAAATGTTTTAAATAAGGGACACCTGAGTTCCTTCTTTCCTGTAATTATGCCTCACTCTTGCTCCTGTCCTAACCGTTCCAACAGCCACATTATAATAACCTCTGGTAATGGCTCATTTAAGTGTTATGTTTAAACAGACGTTCATAAATCTATTGCAGTGTTGCCTTTATACAGGGCACCCAGCAGAGAGACCGCCAACACCTCCCATAGCACGAGACACGCGCGAAGTGAAGGGCGCCAGGTTGGCCTTTCTTAGCAGCTGCTTCGCGTCTAACCCTCCATCCTGGACCTGTCCTCACACCCCAGGAGTTACATCCCCGTGGAGCTGCTCAGTCACTGGGAACCTCAAACCTTGTCTTTCTGACAACCAGTGGGCAGGACCCAGTTATCAGCCCCTTCTCCAGTCCGCAAACCTGGGTGTCCCTCCCTGGGCACGACTTCTCTGGAGGAAGCTGCAGAGGAAATAGGGATTTCAGGCTGTCTGTGGCTCTGCGACAGAAGCCAGACACTGCTCTGCCGCCTGGGTGGGTCAGACACGTGCTGGGCTCCAGGTGGCGGCGCCAGCAGCGGCGTCCTGGCTGTTCCTGAGCGCGCCACTGAGAGACGCTCTCCTTTGGACAGGGACTGCACATCAAGTCTCTCACTCCTGTGTTTTTTCCACTGTCTGGCCGCGCTTAGTAATTATCCCCTCGAGGCCCTTCCCGCCGGCCTCCCCAGTCGCCCGCGCGGGCAGCGCAGGGAAGCGGGCAGCGGGCGGGGGAGCGCAGGGCTCTGCGCTGGCGCCTGTGGCTGTCCCCGCGCGGTGCCCGGCGCGCGGTCGGTCGGGAGCGTTGGTGATGTCGGGGAACGGCTCCTTTGCGAACTGCTGTGAGCCCGGCGGGCGGGCGGCGGGCCCGGGCTGGCCGGGGGAGGGCGGTACGCGGGCCTCCGGGACCCCACGGCCTCCGTGGGTGGCCCCCGCGCTCTCCACCGTGCTCATCGTCACCACTGCCGTGGACGTCGTGGGCAACTTCCTGGTCATCCTCTCCGTGCTCAGGAACCGCAAGCTCCGGAACGCAGGTGAGCGCCACACCAGGTGCTGGGGTCCGCCCTTCCCTGCCCTCTGATTTTGGCCTCGACCCCGCAATCCTATGCCTTTCTCCTCCGAGGTGCCTGGCGCCCCTCACCCTTCACTCTAACTTAGTCCCTAAGTTTGGTCCTGCACTGGGAAGTTAGCTTCAGTTCTGCCTCCACGAGGACAAGTGGCTGCCCAGGACGACTTGGCACAGAGGGAATTGGGCATTTTTTTTTTTTTTTTTTGGCAGAGTCTCACTTTGTCACCCTGAGTAGAGAGCTGTAGCATCACAGCTCACAGCAACCTCCAACTCCTGGGCTCAAGCAATTCTCTTGCCTCAGCCTTCCAAGTAGCTGGGACTACAGGTGCCTGCCACAACACCCGGCTATTTTTGTTGTTATAGTTGTCATTGTGGTTTAGCTGGCCTGGGCCGGGTTCGAACCCTCCTGCCTCAGTGTATGTGGCCGGGGCCCTACCCACTGAGCTGCGGCGCCACCAAAGCAAAGTTTTTCTGGCTCCCTTTCTGCAGGGGCCAGCACACCCCACGGCGCGATTTGTCCCATTCCACGTGGTTCCCATATTTGGCTGCAGAAATCTCACAACCTTAGGCGCCTCCCTCCCCAGCCAAACACTGTGGGTACCTAGAAAGTACTTCGTGTGGGCTCTGTGCCCAAAAGGTGCCTCCTGGTCTTCTGAAGACTCGGTCCCAGCAGAGGGAGTGTAAATGCAGACATCACAGCCCCCACTGAGCTGAACTAAATTGCTTTGAGGTATCCTAGGCTTTTGAAAAGACCGGATTTGTGAGATCAACTTTGAAACCTGAAACAAAAATTTGGGTAAATCCTGTCGCAATTCTGAACATTATTTTTACCCTCTCCATCTATGCTCCTTCCAATACTCCCAGACTCAGGTCGACAAGGGAACAAAACCAGAGGGAGGGAGCATCTGAACTCTGAGGCTGACAGGTCCCGGGTGTGCTGACCCTTCTGGAGTGAGGAGGAGCAAGGTGACCTGTTTGTTAATACTTTCCAAAGATGGAGCTTGGCAGGGGGAGGGGGGAAACCTCAAATGCTAGAGTGAATTAAAATGGAGAGATAGCTGCAGAAAAGCAATTGCACAGCTTAAAAATGCTTTCTTTTCTAAGAAGCCAGGCCATTCAGAAAGGCCATGTGTAATAAATGGTTATGTATATTTTGTGTGGCCCTTGTGACTCCAGGATTTTCATCTTAAAAAACAAACAAAAACTTCACACTGAGGTTCCAGCCATCAGAGGGGACCCGTAGCATGATTAAGAAGGAGTAGACTTTCTAACTCGGTCATTTCAGAGTGTTATCTAGAATACATTTTTGAAGACATCATTGTGTTCCTTGAAGAAAAGTTTATAAGGCAAGGGCAGTTTATGATTAGAGAGCTGTATATAAGATTTTTGCTCACGGCCTTTGTAGCAGCCATGAACATTCATCTCCTGCACAGGGAGGTGGGCGGGAGGCAGCTCCTGGCTCTGGCTGTGGGAGGGATGGGCCTTCCAGGTTCTGACGTGGCCCCTTCTCTCCCTGACTTACTGGGTGTGCGGAGAGGGTCTAGCAGACTGTGGCTTCCTGCTCCATGACTTGGGTTGCCTACCGTGAGAAGGGGGTTGAGGGCCGTGGATGCTGTTGCCTTTTGCCTGAGGTAGAGAAGCGCCCTGTCCCCTCGGCCATCCCCTGAGGCCAGGAGGGGAATGAGCATTTTAAATTGCTGGCACATCCTCTGTTCTATCTATCTTTTCTCCCTCCTGACAGAAAAATATTTGTAACTCTATCTAAGTGACATCACATTGGCAGCTGCCACAGCCTTGCAATTTACCTGGTTTTTATGTGACCATTTGCTTTATTGGCAATAGTCACGAAAAATCCTAACATTAACTTAAACTAAATGACCTCGGCAGGGTAAGATTTCTAAAGGTGCTTAAAAACTTTGAATTGTGAGTAACCACTCCATTCACGGGAAAGTTTGGACTTACTTTAAAAACATGTGTCTTAGACCTTTTGGTACTTAAGTCTTGCTCCCCAATCCATCAGTATTAAGGAATTAGGCATCTGACAGTGAGCATACATATATATCCAGCATCTAAGATATATAGCCCATACTGAGGTCCCAGCGTGTTTCTCAGGGGACGCTGGCAGACTTTGTTTGACTGTCACAAACCCAGTTCCTCTGTAAGGCAGACCCTTGCTATTCCTCACGGGAATAGCACTGCTATTCCTGATTGCAGTGTGAGTGGTCTGATTCATTGTCCCTGTTTTCAGGACTGTCCTGTCTCCAGCCTCTGCAGTCTGCTGCATGTGGTGGGTTGACTCTTTCAGAGCTGGTGCTAGAGAGAGGCTGAGGGAGGGCAGGGGGCAAGTTCAAGTTGCTGATCCAACCTAGAAAGAAAGGCTGGATGTTTTTCACTTTCCTTGATTCAGTGCCCAGCCTTCATCACTGCCTCTCTCTGTCCCTTCCCAGCCAACTTAACACAGCAGTTCACATCCGTGACTCTGCCTCGTGGGTTCCCACCCCTCCTCAGCCCCCTGGGGCCTGGACTCTTTGGCAGTGCCCCCTGTGCTGCGGGTGACGCTGAGGGCTGCCCCATTCTTAGGCTCTTTCATTCTTCTGCTTTCCTGATGCAAGTGTCTGGATATCGTTCCTCTGATCATCTCCCAGATACCCGAGCCCTGGGAGTTACCTCTGCTTTCCTCCCGACCCGCTTCCTCAGGTCCTGTGATTGCCTTACAGTATTCCTCATTCCCTTTCCTGCCCTCTCTGCCCATACTGCACCCCAGTGTGTGTCCCCATCCTGTCTCAAGCCTCTCTGTCATGTCCAGAGAGCTCTCCCTGCCCCCTCATTGCTACCACTGTCAAGAGTCACCTCCATCTTGAGTGACTGTATCCCATTTCCAGAGCAGTGCCTGCCTCTGGGCGCAGCACCCACACCGCTCACAGCCTCATCCACCTGGTGCCAAAGTGAGCTGCTACCACTTCCAGCCCAGCCAGGCTGCCTGATGCACTCTCAGCCTCTTCTAACAGTCAGTCTCTGTTCCTCCTCCGCCCCCTTCCCTGGCGCCCCCGCAGGGTCACCAGTGTTTACACTGATCCCTGAGGATGTGGCATAGAGTCTCCCTCCTCACCATCCACAGCACCTCGTGGCCTGCCAACCACAGAACCCTCACTGTGGGTGGCTACTTGTCTCTCCCTGCTGGCCTGTGGGCCTGTCTAGAGCACAGACTACTATTCTACTCTGTCCACAGAACCAGGCACACAGTAGGAACTGAATACACCTCTGTTGAAACAAATAGAAAATGGATGAGACTCTAGGAAACAGTGGGACAGAAAGAATTAATTTTGCTCCCTGAGATGGGGTGGACCTCAGCTGTAATGCACAGCACTGCTTATGGAATCAATGCAGTTTTTGTGAAACCAAATGGTTTGGAGCACTAACAGTCCAAAGTGCACCTTAGTTTTGTCCTCCAGAGCTGATGACTGGCCCCTTCTGCAAGAAGTCACGTGTGTGCTCTGATGGCTCCAGTGTGGCGGAGCAGGTTCCAGCAGTGCTGTGTTTGTGTGCCAGTGACTCCTCTTGAAGAGTCTCCTCTCTTTCTGGTCTGGCACAAGGTTACCACCTTTAAGCTCCCTATAAGCTCCCATCCAGGTATCCCCCATCCAAGAGAGCGGAGTATTGTGCTGTGCCGAGTTGAGGGGGCGATGAGAAGCTTAGCGAGGTATACATTGGCATTTCCGTGGTGTTCTGATGACTTGTAAGGCAGAAAGACAGGAAATATTTGATATTGGGGTTGCCCAGAAAAGCATGGAACTGCCAAATGCATAGTTCTCCATCCAGGACTCACGTTGTCCGTAGCACCAAAGCTGCCATCCCTCCAGGCCCCTGGCAGTGCCCGGGGTCTGTACCATCTCTTATCTGGAACCAGGAGCTGCCTGGGAGGTTCCTGACGGGAATGTGCTGCCTGTGGGGGTGTTTTGCACCCCTTTTCCTCCCTTTTCTCTTCCCACCTGTTGATGGAGGCAGTGACTGATGCATGGATAAGCAGGAGTGGCCCTGGACGAAGGTTCTTGGAAGGTCTGGAGAGAAACATTTAATAGGCCCTGGTCCTTGCCCTCCAGGTGTTACAAGGAGAGGGCTCTACCTCCCACTGACCACTGGTATTGGGGGTCTCTTGACCTGTTGTGTGTGTGGGGTTTGGATTGCTTGTTATCAACCCAAAAGCAAACTGGATGACCCTCGACTCTGTCCCTAATGTTTCCTGAGCTTTCCAGCTTCACATTTCAGCTGTGAATACCTTAGCATCTCACTGAGCAAGAATGGACACTTTTTAAATCCCATAATTATGTCTATAGCTGAATAATCAGGAAAGCTCATAATCCTATTTAATTCCTCCCGTGTAAGTCTCAATAGCCCCGGGATGTAAAGACCTTCATGTTTGGTTGTCTTTATTTCCAGAAAGCTGGATTCTGTGTTTGGATGTGCTATACAGCAGCACTCAGAGAACACTGAATTCAGCTGTTAGGTCTTACCATTTAAAATACTTATTGCTGGGGAAGTGAAATTTAGGAAGTAAAACCCCAGAGTTTAGAGCATCTAGAAGCAATGCCTTATCTTCTTGATTCTCTGCATCTCCCCCTACTTCTCCCATCTTATCTCACAGGGATGCTAGTCTAACAGTGGGAGCCTCTGTCTTTGCTTTCTGTGCAACCGCTAACATTACTGAGTGCTCACTGCACCTGTGTGCCAGACGCAAGTCTCTCTCACTTAAGAGAGAAAAAGAAGAAGACCTCCACAATCCCCTATCGAACAGACCATGTATCCCTTACGAAGTTCCACTCCATCTGCCTCCTTCTCTGGAAGGCAGAGCTGATTGAAGGAGCGCCTGCAGGACCGAGCCTCATCCTCCAACACTCCACAGAATCTGTCCTCACTAATGTTGCTGACCTAACTGCCAAGTCCAGGGGACACCTTTCTATCCTCTCTCACTTTTGTGAATGACAGAAATTCTATCTACCCTGTCCTTAAACCTGATGTTTCTTTTTTTCTGTTTTCTCCCTTCTCGTCTTGTTCTTTCTCCATCTTTCTACGTTATAGTTGTGAGCAACTCACAGAATCTGGGTGTCTGTTTCTTTGCCTATAAAATGGAAATCCTAATATCAACCTTAAAGGAGTCCTGTGAAAAACAATCTGGTTGATTTATGTAAATGCATATTATCAACTTTAAGGTGCTATATTGGCTGGGGGCCTGTGGCTCCAGCGGTTAAGGCGCCAGCCACATACACCTAAGGTGGCAGGTTCGAATCCCCAGCCTGGGCCCGCCAAACAACAATGATGGCTGCAACCAAAAAATGGCCAGGCATTGTGGCGGGCGCCTGTAGTCCCAGCTACTTGGGAGGCTGAGGCAGGAGACTCGCTTGAGCCCAGGAGTTGGAGGTTGCTGTGAGCGTGATGCCATGGCACTCTACCCAGGGGGATAGCTTGAGGCTCCGTCTCAAAAAAAAAGGTGCTATATCAATTGTTGTTTTGTTTTTATTAAGTGTAACTAAAATAATAAAATGCTACCTGTAAGCTGCCAAGTGGTCTCTTTTGATGGTTATAGATAAAGGTTTCATAACAGCATGTCAGTTTTTTTTTAATGGATAGTTCTTAGGCTCTTAAATGTATATTCTTCTTTCAAGTGGTTAAAACACTCCCTATTATATTTTTGTGTACAGTTTTCTTAGCAATTCTTTTCTTTTTAATTAAAGCAAAGTAATGTTTTAACTTAGCCTACGTACAAGAACCCATGCATAAATATGTGACTTTGAAGAAAACAATCTCTGACTTTAAGGAGTTGGGAATCAAATTACCGTGTTTCCCCCAAAATAAGACACTGTCTTATATTTATTTTTTCTCAAGAAGACACACTAGGGGATGTCTTATTTTTATTAAGTATATTACAACAATCTACATTCATTCAAATACAGTTAAGTCATCTTCTTCTGAAATCTGACAGAGGGAGCTGACCTTGTTGGTGGGACTGCGGCTAGTGATGTGTGAAACTCCTTTCCCCTAGCCGTTCGCATGTGCACAATAGGATGCGTGCAACCGAGATTACCACATGCGCACCCGTGCAAATGCCAACGGCTGGGAGGTATTGTGGCAGATGAAAGGTATTCCCGTCTTCCTTACCGCTCAGCTGGGAAATGCAGGGACCCATCACTAGGTCTTATTATCAGGGTAGGACATATATTTAATAAACACATAGAAATCCTGCTAGGGCTTATTTTGGGGGTAGGTCTTATTTTCAGAGAAACATGGTAGGAGCTTACATTAAGTGCATTATTTTAGTATTTTTAAGGAAATAAAGTTTTCAATACATCATCTGTTCAATTATTTCTAATGCCAGCCATCCAGAATGTAGCTATTAAGAATATCTCCCATTCATTTCACAATTGCTATTATTTCTTCCAGCCTTTCCTGTACATGATCCCATTTGAATAGGAGCAGTCCTGTTGCAAGGGTCTGGGTCCTTTGGTTGATTCCATAACTGGCCTGCCTGTGGCCCCATCCCTGCCACTGTCCCCAGCCCCAGGATGACTAAGGAATTCTACTCTTTTCCCACCTTGCTCTGGCCTGTTCACAGTTCTCACCACATGAACAGCTGCTGTGTTTCTCTCTGTGTTTCCCCTACAGCACTGTGGGCATTTCAATGGCAGGGGCTGCATCCTTCATCCATCACAGGGCCCTACCCCAGCATAGTAGGTCCTGGGTAAATACATTACTCACACTTAAACAGATAGGAGGGTGGAAAGAGACCTGGGGCACAGGAAGTTTAACCTTGTTAGAAATGACAGCCTACTCGTTGACTTGTCCAACATAACCTCAGCACATCTTGTTTTCACTTGTTTCCTTGTCTCTTCCATGACTCCGTGAGCTTCGAGCTTTGGGAGGGCAGGCTGCATCCTTCCTAAGTCCCTGGCGTCCTCAGAGAGTACCAAGTATGTACTCAGAATAATTGTTGAGGAAACGACTCAGTGACCGGACACAGTTTAAATCCAAACGAATTTTTCTCCTGAGCATGGAGGACGAGCACAAAGAGCTTTACCTTCCAGTATTCTCCTATCTGAGCTGGCTCAGCACTGGCTGGCTTTTTCTTGGCTCTCTAGATCCTCAGTAAGCGAGAGCTTTTCCAGAAAGAAGGAGAGAGGAGAGGGAGGGTGGGGATTTGGATGGTAGTGTGGGAAAGGGATGTGCTTTGGGTATGAATCCAGGAAGGGGATACCATACTAATGAACAAAGCCCTGTTGTTGAGGCCTCTCCCCCCACACACCCTGTCACTGGCGGCGGATGGAAACGAGCCACACCAGGCCTTGGACTGCAAACACCATTAGAAGTCTGCTCAGGGCGCGAGCACGCTGTGCGCATGCGGGTTGGTTTCTCGCCTTTCTGCGGAGGGAACCGACAGAGGACTGCTCCCTTTGACTATCACGTAGCTGCTTCTAGATACAAGACGAAACAAGGATTTTATTCACCTAATTTGGAATTGTGCCAAGAAATCTGGCGACAGTAGGATGTCCAGGCAGATGAATCTACCGCAGGAACTGTTTGATTTCAGTCTTTTAGGAACAGCCAGAGTAATAGGGGAGAGTAATTCAATCGCTCTCCATACGGAGTTGAATGTGCCCTCTCACTGTTTACAAGCTGTTTGCCGGCCTCCAGGGCATCATTAGGGCATGAGCCACACCAGCACAGCAGAGCTTGACTCGGCTTTCCCGGGGAACAGCTGGCCGAACTGGCACCGGCTCCCGGTAGCTCTTGACTTTCTCTGCTCTGCTTGTGAGCCAAGAGCTTGTGTACCGCTTACCCAGCAGTCCAGGGGGCCTGTGGAGACCCCTCTTCTTGTGTTGGGAAGAAGTGGGTGTGGGGGGGTAGCAGGAGGCAGGGGCCCCCAAAGAAGGAGAGGCGACCACTGAAGGAATAGTCACTAGAAAGAAGTTCTGGAACTCACCCAAATTTATGTGGCAAAAAAAGCGGCAGAACCGATATTATCCCAGATTGCTCTAACCTCCAGCACTACCTCCAAACTTCAAAAAGACTTAAAATTCTAAGAACAGACCAGGACTCCTGAATGAGCTGAACTGAAGAAATTTGGGAGAGGAAATCCCTTGTGCTCTTGGGTCCAAGTGAGATCTAAGTAGGGGTGTCAAAGACAAGTCCAGCCATGGACAAGCCAACAGGCTGAGAATTACATAGACAGACGAGAGATAAGGCCCCCCTGCCACGCACGCCGTCCCAGACAGGTTCTTAGATGTGCACTTTTTGCCTTGCTGTCCCAACAAGAAGCAAAATGGGGTGGGGGGGGAAGGGGTTTAACCCACAGTAAATCCTAAAAACAGTGGAGTAGGAGGGAGTCTGGCGGATCAGCCTGGGGCAGGATTCTCCTTGATCCTCCAACCTCCGCTGGAGGGCAGGTCCTGAGCCAGCAACTGACTTGGTCAACGCCCAGCTGAGCAGCTCTGAGCCTCCTTGTGCCCCAATGCCCCCTAGAATCCAGGCCATAGTGTAACCTCTCCAATGGCTGTGCCTTTGGGACCCTTTCCATCTTCCTCACCTTGGATCCCCAAGGCAATCATGCCAGCCTCTGTGGCATTGGGACAGATAGAGATACACGGTCGCAGTGGTGTCCTCTGTGTCTGTGCTGGTGTCCATGCTGACTTGGGAGCTCCTCCTGCAGACCCACTACCTGCCCGCTGTGTTTGTTCAGTTGCCCCTAAGCTGGCAGCTTGTACTTCACCATGGCAAGAGGGCAGAAGATAGGAAAGACCATGCCTGGTGCATACCGTGTTGCTGGGGGCTCCTGTTGAGGGAATCTGGTATCTTTTGAGCACATAACATATGCTCAAAAAGTACAGTGCTTGATAAACGGATCAAATGGCCTTAAGGATGGACGTGCTGGTGCTCTGTGCTTCCTGTTGCACAAACATTTAGGTCAGTGGTCCAGCCTTTTTGGCATCAGAGGCCTGTTTCATGGAAGACGATTTTTTCACACTTTGGAGGGGGCGGATCGGGATGATTTAAGCATACAATATTTATTGTGCACCTTGTTTTGATTATTATTCCATTGTAATATATAATGAAATAATTATTTAGTTCACTATAATGCAGAATCAATGGGAGTCCTGAACTTGTTCTCCTACAACTAGATAGTCCAAGCTGATGGGAGACAGTGACATCCAAAGGGTGTTGCTTATGTCCTGAGCTCCACCTCAGATTAGCAGGTATTAGATTTTCATAAGGAGCATGCAACCTGGATCCCTCACATACACAGTAATAGTAGGGTTCATATATGTATGGGAATCTAATGTCACTGCTGATGGGCCAGGAGGCAGAGCTTGGGCAGTGATGTGAGTGATGCGGGATGGCTGTAGATACAGATGGCCTGCCCCTCACCTCCTGTTGTGTGCTGGGTTTATAACAAGCCAGGGACCAGTACCGATCTATGGCTGGGGGGTGGGGACCACAGTTTCAGGCTCTTGATGCTTTGAGTCAAGCACTGATTTTAGAATGCAAACACTTGAGGAACAGACACATTTCTTTGGAGCCTTTTGGAGCCCTTGTTTCTTTCCTACGACTCTGACTCAGTACACCTGAAGCATACTAATGGTGGCTGTGTGGTGTCCTGAGGCTCTCTGGCTGGTGCAGCTTGGTGATACTGGAGAAGACTCCATTCAGGGGCGAGAGGCAGTCCAGGAAGCCGGTGAATGTGCAAGCAGAGGGAGGAGGCTATGAGCTGCGGAGGGCCGGCAGCCTGTCTCCACGCCACAGAGCTGGGACTCTGTACCTCTCCTGGCCACAGGATGGGGAGAGGAGGCCCCGACAAGGCAGGAAGGGGAGTACTAGAAACACATGGTTCCCACTCTCAGCAGCTTTCCTCTAGTCCAGCTTCACCATGCATTGACATTTAGAAAATTACTTTAAAGACACTTAGGAAGTAGCCTGATAACCAGTGGGGAGCAGATGCAAAAGGAGACTGTCAGAGAGATGTGTGGAGGGGGAAAGGGTGGTCATGGGAGTGGACCCACCTTCCTGATTCCTCTGAAATCCATGTTGGAGCTTAAAGGATGCAAAGTCTGTGCTTCTGTGCCTATTATGGAAACAGTTTTCATTTGTGGGCATCCGTCATGGTCCTAAGCACCCCGCATCATTATTTAATTCTCACAGCTGTGCTTACCCCAGCTTACAAACAAGAAAAATGAGACTCTAGCAGCCTAAGTAACTTGCCCCACTTATACAGCTAGTGAGTAGCAGAGATGCAACTTGAGTCCTCAAGTTTGTGTCTCTAAAACTCAATTTCCATTCACAATAATAAATGTAACTCAGGGAAGGATAGGATTTTTTTGTATTTGTGCAAATTCCTGGTGCACATGAATTTTCGTTACATGTACTCCACAGTGGTGAAGTCAGGTGCTGAGTTACCCATCCCTGAATACAGCCCATTTCTGTTCAGCATAGTCGTGCTACTCTGCTATCAAACAGATGTTATTCTTTCCATCTTCCTGTATGTTTGTACCCTTTAAGCCTCTTTTCTTCATTCTCCCTCCTCCCCCCACTCACTTTCCCAGTCTGTTCTCTGTCTTTCCACACTTGACCTCCACAATGTTCAAAATTTTTAGCTCCCACATATAAATGAGAAATATGCAATATGTTCCTTCCTGTGTCTGGCTTATTTCTCTTAAAATAATCACCCCAGTTATATCTATGTTGCTACAAATGACAGGATTTCATACACCACATTTTTTATCCATTCATCTGCTGATAAACACTTAAGTTGATCCCTTATCTTTGCTATTATGAACGTGCTGCAGTAAACATGGGAGTGGAGATATCGCGTTGATATACTGTTTTGTTTTGCTTCCTTTTGGGTAAATACTCAATAGTGAGACTGCGATTTTGAATGGTAATTCCATGTTTAGCTTTGGCAGAAGGCTCCCTCTTGCTTTCCCTAGTGGCTGGACTCATTTGCGTTCCCACCGGCACTGTGTAGTTCCCTCTTCTCTACATCCTCGTCATCATCTTTTTGTCTTTTCATTAATAGCCATTCTGACTGGGGTAAAATAATATCTCAAGGTAGTTTTGATTTGCATTTCTTTGATTATTAGTGATGTTCAGCATTTTTTCATATATTGGCCCTTTTGTATGTCATCTTTTGAGAAATACCTATTCATGTCCTCAGCCCACTTTTTAATAGGATTATTGGTTGTTGTTGTTGTTGTTTTTTCCTGTTGAGTTGAGTTTCTTGTACATTGGGGTTATGAGCCCTGCGTAGGATGAATAATTTGCAATTATTTTCTCCCATTCAACAAGCTGTCTCTTCACGCTGTTGGTTATTTCTTGTGCTGTGCAGAAGCTTTTAAGTTTAATGAAGTCCTACTCCTCTATATTTGTTTGTGTTGTCTATACTTTTGAGGTCTTAGTCATAAATTCCTTGCTTAGAACAACATCCAGGAGAGTTTTTGCTAGGTTTTCATCTAGCATTTTTATACTTTTGAGGCTTATATTTAAGTATTTGATCCATTTTGAGTTGATTTTTGTGTATGGTGAGAGAGAGGGATTCAGTTGCATTCTGCACGTGGCTGTCCAACTTTGCCAGTACCATTTATTGTTGAGTGTTTTTATCATGAAAGAATGTGCTTTCCTCAGTGTATGTTTTGTCTGCTTTGTTGAAGATCAGTTGAGTGTATGTGGTTTTATTACTTGATACTCTACTCTGTTCCTTTGATCTATTTGTCTATTTATATGCCAGTATCATGCTGTTTTGGTTACTATCACCTTGTAATATATTTCAAACTTAGGTAACATGATGCTTCCAGCTTTGTTCTTTTTGCTCAGGATTGCTTTAGCCATTTCGGTTATTTTGTTGTTGTTGTATATGAATTTTAGGTGTTTTGTTAGGGATTTCATTGGATTTGTAGATTTATTTGGGCATTATGGCCATTTTAATAATAATGATTTTTCCAGTCCATGAACATGGAATGTTTTTCCTTACCTTTTTTTTTTTTTTTTTTGGTGCCATCTTTTTTTGTGTGTTTGCCATCTTCAGTTGTTTTTTCAACAATGTTTTATAGTTTTCCTTGTAGGAATCTTTTATCTTTTTGATTTTTCTTTTTCATAGCTATTGAAAATGAGATTCTTGATTTTTTTCTCAGCTAGATCATTATTGATGTATAGAAATACAGCCACATAGGTGAATTTATTTATTTTGTATCCTGCCATGTAGGTGAATTTATTTATTAAATCTAGGAGGGTTTTTGTAGATTCTTTAAGTTTTTGCAAGTATAAAATCATATCATCAGTGAAGTGGGAGCACACCATCAGTTTGGATTTTTATTTCTTTTTCACTCCTGACTGCCCCGGCTAAGATCTCCCATACTCTGTTGAGTAAGACTGGTAAAAGCAAGCATCCTAGTCTTGTTCCAGCTCTTAGAGTAAATGCTTTGAGATCCCCCATTTAATGTGATGTTAGCTGTGCTTTTGTATATATGGCTTTTTTTATTTTGAGATATCTCCCTTCTATGCCTCGTTTGTTGAGTGTTTTTATCATGAAAGGGTGTGGAATTTTATCAAATGCTTTTTCTGAATCTATTGAGATGATCATATGGTTTTTAGCCTTCATTCTGTTGAAGTCATGGATTATGCTTATTCATGTCTGTATACATGGAACTGTCTTTTCATCCTACTTGATTGGAGTGTATTATCTTTTTTAAGTGATGTTAGATTTAATTTGCTAGTATTTTGTTAAGGATTTTTGCATTTATGTGCATCAGGGATATTGGCATATAGTTTTCCTGTTTGTGTGTGTCCTTGCCTGGTTTTGATATCGGAATGATGCTGGCTTCATAGAATAAGTTAGAGAGAATTCCCTTCTCTTCAATTTTTTTTTGAACAGTTTCAGGAAGTTTGATATTAGTTCTTCTTTGCACGTTTGGTAGAATTCAGCTGTGAATCCATCTGCTTCTGGGCTTTCCTTTGTTGGGAGACATTTTATTACCTAGTTCAATCTTGCTACTTGTTATTTTTCTGCTCAGGTTTTCTATTTCTTCATGATCCAGTCCTGGTAACTTTTATGTTTCCAGGAATTTATCCATTTCCTCTATATTTTCCAATTTTTCAGTGTATAGTTGTTTATAATTGTCTCTGATGATCTTTTATATTTTCTTTAGTAATTGTAAGGTATCAATTATATTTCTATGGTATCAATTGTAATGTCCTTTCTTAGTCCAGCTAGCAGTTTGTCAATTCTGTTTATCTTTTCAAAGAACCAGCTTTTCATTTTGCTCATCCTTTATATTGATTGTTTGTAGTCTGTATTTTACTTAGTTCTGCTTTGGTCTTTTTTATTTCTTTTCTTCTGCTAATTTGAGGTTTGGATTGTTCTTGCTTTTCTAGTTCCTTGAAGTGCGTTTTTAGATTGTTAATTTGTAATCTTTCTTCCTTTTCTACGTACTCCTTTATTGCTATAAACCTCCCTCCTTGCACTGCTTTGGCCATGTACCATAGGGATATACTCACTGGTATATTGTCTCTCCATTTTTGTTTGTTTCAAGAAATGTTGCGATTTCTATCTTAATTTATTCATTCTTAATGGTCTTTCAGAAACATGCTTAATTTTCATGCATTTGTATAGTTGTCAGAGCTCCTTTTTGTATTGATTTCTGTTTTTATACCATGTGGTCTGAGAAGATGTGATTTCGATTTTTTAAAAGTGTGCTGGCCCTTGTTTTATGGCCTGACATATGATCAGATAAGATGTTGACAGAACAGAAATCCCACTACCTCGTACTTACTCTTGCTCCTATTCACTGCCTCAGGTAATTTGTTCCTGGTGAGTCTGGCATTGGCTGACCTGGTGGTGGCCTTGTACCCCTACCCGCTGATCCTTGTGGCCATCTTCTACAATGGCTGGGCCCTGGGGGAGGTTCACTGCAAGGCCAGTGCCTTTGTGATGGGCCTGAGTGTCATCGGCTCCGTCTTCAACATCACTGCCATTGCCATCAACCGCTATTGCTACATCTGCCACAGTGTGGCCTACCACCGGCTCTACCGGCCCTGGCACACGCCCCTGCACATCTGCCTGGTCTGGCTCCTCACTGTGGTGGCCTTGCTACCCAACTTCTTCCTGGGGTCCCTGGAGTACGACCCTCGCATCTACTCCTGCACCTTCATCCAGACAGCCAGTGCCTGGTACACGGTGGCCGTGGTGGCTGTCCACTTCGTCCTCCCCATCAGCATCGTGTCCTTCTGCTACCTACGCATCTGGGTGCTGGTGCTCCAGGCCCGCAGGAAGGCCAAGTCAGAGAGCAAGCTATGCCCGAGGCCCAGCGATCTGCGGAACTTTCTCACCATGTTTGTAGTGTTTGTGATCTTTGCCATCTGCTGGGCCCCCCTTAACTGCATTGGCCTTGCTGTAGCCATCAACCCAGAAGAAATGGCTCCCCAGGTCCCTGACGGGCTATTTGTCACTAGCTACTCACTGGCTTATTTCAACAGCTGCCTCAATGCCATTGTCTATGGGCTTCTGAATAAGAACTTCCGCAGGGAATACAAGAGGATCCTCTGGGGCCTCTGGAACCCAAGGCACTGCTCTCAGGATGCTTCCAAGGACAGTGATGCCAAGGGCCCACAGACCCCAGCCCCACCTGCTGCTAATGGCCAGCACCCCCCACCTGCTGTTAATGCCCAGCACCCTGTCCAGGAGGATGCTCCCTAGCCTGGATCTGAAGCATACCAGCTATGCCACAAACTCATGAAATGGTGGAGTGAATCTGCCATGAGGGTGACCTCAGGCAGCCTGTTGGGCCATGCCGTCCCATGGGCATCCACAGCCCATAGCTTCATGCAAGGACAAGCCACCCATCAGCGCCCTGGGTTCAGGCTGCCCCAGCGATGCCCACAGTCACTGGATTTGGCAGACATCCTCTCAGGAGTGTGTTGGGGGTTTGGTGCACACACAACCAAGGAAGAAACAGAATGAGAAAGGCCTGGGGCGGAAGAGGCCAACTTCTTTCCATGCCTGCCTGCAGTTTCCCACTTTGGCCTCTTGGCTGCTTTATCCCCTTCCCAAAGGGGTGGCAGGAATGGATTTTCCAGTCAGCAAGGACCAAAGAATAAAGTCTGCAGGACTAGAAGGTGGGTGACTCTGCAGGGGCCGGGGGTGGAGCAGTGCCTTTCAGAGGGCAGGCGTTCCATGCTCTCCCCGCTGACCTACCCTGCACACACATACACACACATCATATCACAGTCACACCACACTACACACACAGCAAACCACACATGCCCACATGCACACACACCATACTACAGACATGCCACACACCCACACCACACATGAAACCACACAGTACAACACACACTCACATGCACGCCGTGACACACACACCAAACCACACAATGCATCCATACACACCAAGCCATGACTGTATGCACACCTCACACAATACACAAGACAGCATATCCACACCTCACTGCACACATACCACCTACACTGTACACACAGAGTACACACACACCACATACACACATTGCACCCCTCAGGCATCTGCAGCAGTCAGCCAGGCTTCCTTTCCTGGTTCCATCATGTTTAGATTGTGTGACTTGGGGCAAGTCCCCTCACCTGCTTATTGCTCAGCTTAGTCATCTTACAATGGCCAGAGCCACCTCCCAGGGTGGTTGTGAGGCACTGAGATAATCCACCTGCAGCACTGAGGACACGGCCTGACACGGGAATCACTAGCTTTTGTTATAACTCTAACTACATTAAATAAAAATGTCCTTGAAAGAGAAAAGAAGCCATATACCAAGACAGAAAGGGAAGGGGAGGAACTGGAGTTTGGAGTCAATGGAAAGGGGGAGGCACAGCTCTACTCCAATTCCTTTCTGTGGTTATGCATTTGTGGATTTTGTAGAAATCTCAAGTTTTCACTTAGCACCCACAAATTTAGCTTTCTCCATCATGCCCTTTGTGGGCCAGATCCGGTTTGTTGCCTGCCCTGTGGGGAGGCCATGGTCTGGCAATGACTTACATCAGCTAACATCCACTGGGTGTGCTCATAGCACCAGATGTGTGGTGAGGGCTTCCTGTGCATCATCTCATTTCATCCTCACAAACTCTTAGAAATAGATATTATCTGTTTTCATAGTAAAAAAGTGAGATTCAAAGAAGGAAAATGATGTCTGGAGTTCATAGAGCTCTCAAGTCTATCTGACAGCAGCACCCCACTTTTGTGCTCCTTGTCCCCCTTTGGAATGTGTGACAGGAACAAACTGCAGGCAGGTAAGTTCCCCAAGTACATAAGTCCCTTCAGGGGACTGAGAAAAATTATCTCAGTGGACTGGTGACTTCCCTGAATGAAGGGCCTGGGATTTACTGACCTCTTAGCATTATAGTGGAAACTCCCTCCTCCCGTAATGTGAGGAATCTGGGCTGGCTGGTGTTGCAGATCTTCTGGGCTCCACCAACAAGGTTTTGAAGGTAGAAATGTGGGGCAAGTCCTGGGAATCTGATTCTGACAGTGGACGCCCTTGACCCAACTGATAGGAATGTAAGTATCATAGCCCTGGTCATTGAGTGTTAGGGCCCACTTGCCAAGGAGTCCTCACAGTTCACACCTCAGTCTAGGATGGGGAGGCGTCCCAGTTCACATCTCAGTCCAGAGAAGTGCAACCACTTTTCCTGGCTCTGGGCAGAGCATAAGGCTGACCTAGTCAGCCACCGTAGCTCTCTGTCCTTACTTCCTCCCCCTACCCCCCACACCAACTTAGGGATTTGCTTTTTATTCCCCACTTGGAGGAGGAGGAAGAGGCATCAATTTCATGGCAACAGAATGTCCCCAGCTCCTCCCCATATCCCTATCTTTCAGCACTGAATTGAATGAAGGGCACGTGCTCAGTAAACACATACTGGGGGAACAAACGCTCTCTTAGTTACCTGGCTTGCCAGCGCTCAGCACTGACAGTCCACTAACCAGCACCTTTTCTGTGTTTGTAGGTTTTCAATGATGAACCAAGAGCCCAGAGAATGAAAAAGAATGGAAAACTCAGGACGCAGGGTGATGTATACACTCAGATAGAATTGTCTCAGATAGAATGCTGAGGTGCTGGCTTTAAATAAAGATGATATTGCTAAAATAGTGTGGAAACTATATCTGTCGTCTACCTCCCTGACTCTGGACAATCTGGTCAGAGGTGTCACCTGGCTATCTTCCTCCCCATGTTTCTGGAACTTCCTGTGAACCCCTCAGTTTCAAGTTCTCTACGAAACCCTCACCCATCAAGGGAACTCAAATCTGGGTCCAGATTTCTGACTGGGTTGACACGTAGGGTGAACCCATTGGCCACACTGGGTCAGGCCAGAAGCCAACACTGCACACAGCCCATCTGTGCTACACTGTGGGCACCCGTTACTATCCACCTGCTCCTCTTCTTCCTTCTTGTCCATGGTAGAAATGCTGGGCTTGCCTTTTGCTCCATATTAACAGCTTTCCCCGAGGGCTGTATATCAGACTCACTTGGGGAATACTTAACTACAGACTCACAGTCTGAGGCTGGGGTCGGGAACCTCTGTGTATCTTGCAAATGCTTCTTAGGTGCTCCTGTCTGCAGACCTGGCTGAGAACCCTGCTCCATGAATGCTTCCTGGGTGCTCATCCTCACCACTGTGGTTATCACTGCTCCCTCCACCTGGAGGTCCCCAGCTGCCAGCTCCACAGTTCCTCCTAGTGCGTACTAAGTATACAGTCCATGCTGGCCTGTTCTGAGGACTTTATACTAATCAATTATCAATTATCATATTTAATCCCCACAACACTTCTGGAGGGAGTTCTATTATTTATAGAAGAAGAAACTGAGGCACATGTAACTTGTTGAAGTTCACATAACTAATAAGGGTGGAACAGGTAATTTGACTACGGAGCCTGTACTTTTGACTACTGGCTGTACCACCTTCCTCAAACACTGGTGTCCACAAATGGGATCACTGGGCTCTGTGACAGCTGCATTTTTAATTTCTTGAGTAACCTCTGTAGTGTTTTCCATAGTGTCTGTGACATTTACATTCCAATCAACAGTGTGCAAATGTTCCAATTTCTCCAGAAGCTATTCAACAGGTTTTTTGTTTTTTGGTTTGGTTTTTTATGATGGCCTTACAGGTGTGAGATGATATCTCATTGTGGTTTTGATTTGCATTTCCCCAACAATTAGTGACGAGCATCTTTTCATATGCCTGTCACCAATTTGTATGTCTTCTTTGGAGAAACATCTATTTGAACCTGCTATAAACCGAATCTTTATGTCCCACCCTCCAAAAAACTTTACACGTTGAAATGTAATACCCAATGTGTTGGTGTTTGGAAGCGGGGTTTGGGGGAGGTGATTACATCATGAGATAGAGTCCACAGAATGGGGTTAGTGCTCTTACTCAAGGGACTCAGAGAGCTCAATGGCTCTTTTCACCATGTGAGGTTACAGTGAAAAGACTATTTGTGACCCAGGATGTGGCCCTCAGCAGACATCAAAGGCACCTTGATCTTGGACTTCACAGACTCCAGATGGTGGGAAATACATTTCTGTTGTTTGTAAGCTACTCAATCTAAGGTACTTTGTTATACCCACCCAAAATTGAGAGTTATTTTGTACCTTATATATTATGGCTATTAGATGTGTGATTTGCAAATATTTCCCCCATTCCACAGCTTGCATTTTCACTCTATTTAAATCCTTTTCTATGCAGAAGTGTTTAAGTTTGTTGTAATCCTAGTTGTCTAGTTTTGCTTTTGTTGTCTGTTCTTTTGATGTCATAGCCAAGAAATCATTGTCAACACCAATATCATGGGGCGGTGTCTGTGGCTCAAGGATAGGGCACTGGCCCCATCCCATATACTGGAGGTGATGTTCAAATGTTCAAACCCAGCCCCAGCCAAAAAAAAAATGCAAAAAAAAAGAAAAGAAAAACCAATATCATGAAGCTTCACCCTTTTTTACTCCTAGGAGTTTTACGGTTTCAAGTCTTATTAAGTCTTTACCCCATTTTGAGTTGGTTTTGTATATGGCATAAAATAGGGATCGAAGTTTGTATTTTTGCATGTGGATATCCAGTTTTCTCAGCACCATTTTTGGAAGAGACTATCATTTTCCCATTGTGTATTTTTGGCACCCTTGTCAAACTAACAATAGAAGGAAATTACCTCAACTTAATAAAAGATACATCTGAAAAGCCCACATCTGGCATCATCACACTCAATGGTGAAAAATGGAAAGCTTGTCCTCTAAGATCAGGAACAAGACTTGTGACCACTCTCGCCACTTCTTTTCAACCTAGTACTGGAAGTCCTAGACAGAGCAGTCAGGCAAGAGAAATGAATGAAAGGCAATCAAATTGGAAAAGGGGAAATAAAATGATCTGTTCACAAATGACATCGTCTCATTTATGTATAGAAAACTCTGGAGACACCACAAAAAGCTATTAGAATTAATAAATAAATTCAGTAAAGTTGCAGGATAAAAAGTCAATATGCAAAGATCAATTTACATTCCAGACGTTAACAATGAGAAATTTAAGAAAACAATCCCATGTACAATATCATCAAAAAGAAAAGGAATAAACTAAATCAGGGAGATGAAAGACTTAAACACTAAAATCTCCAAAACATTGCTGAAGGAAATTAAAGAAGACATAATTAAGTAGAGATGCATTCTACATTCATGGATTGGAAGATAATATTTTTAAAATGGCCATACCACCCAAAACAATATATAGATTCGATGCAATTCCTATCTACATCCCAAAGGCATATTTTACAGAAATAAGAAAATCCATAGAAGCCATATGGAACCCAAAGAACCCTGAATAGTCAAAACGATCTTGAAAAAGAACACAGCTTGAGGCCTCACACTTCCTGAGTTCAAGACACAGTACAAAGTGACAGCACTCAAAACAGTAAAATTCTGCCAAAAAGTGAGACATACAGACCAGCCCAGAAATAAGCCCTTGCACATACAGTCGCCTGATCTCGACAACGGTGTCAAGAAGACAAAATGGAACTGGAATTTTTAGTGACAGGAGACTGCCTGACAAATTAGAATCCAGAGGAGCCTCAGCCGCAGAGTGAGTTAGTGCCTACCCGCCAGTCCTTTCCCCAGGCTCTTACCAATGCCTGAGGGTGGTACATCAGAAAGCCCAGAGAGGGCCCTGAGGCTTCCCTACGTGCACAGCCTCCCCACAAGCTGCTGCAGGCTGAGAGATGAGTGAGAAAGCACTGGGGTAAGTCCCTCTAAGACACTACCCTCACGCGAGCGCTGCAGCTACCCTCCAGGCCACAGGCCCTGAAGCACTGAAAGCCAGAGTGAGATCACAGGAAAAAAGAGAACCCAACTGCTATCCAAAATTTGGCAGCTGGATGTGAAGCAGGTGGAGATTTCTCACGGTTGAGAAAGCTGATGGCGGGGCTATAACATAAGGCACTCTCCGGAGGCTCATCGGTGTTTCCTGATGAAGAGAAACTCTTATCCCCACCTTCGAAATGTTTGAAGCTGGTGTTAAACAGACCATAACTAAAGGTGCAACAAAGCCTAGACCCAGGTGACTATGGATTAGATCGACTCTGACCACCGCACTAGAAGCTGTCATGAGAATAAGTGTGCCCTTTGCTGGGGATAAATGATTTGACTTCAGGTTCCACTGCTCTTTTCACAAAGTGGCTGGCGTACAATTAAAAAATTATAAAACATACAAAGAGGGAAGGAAAAGCAACCCATAGACATGAGAAGAATCAACAGGAGGAGATGTAGAGACAGTGCAGATGTTGGAATAGGAGACAAATGCTCTAAAATAAATTTGGAAAGTATGTTAAAGGAGACAGTGGGAAAGGTGGGTAATGTGTGTGATGGGGGATTTTAGAATAGAATTTAAAATTATATTTAAAAATGGAAATATTGGGCCAGGCATAGTAGCTAATGCCCGTAATCCTAGTACCTTAGGAGGCTCAGGCAGGAGGATTGCTTAAGGCCAGGAGTTCAAGGCCAACCCCCAATTGCTTAGGGCAACATAGCGAGACCCTATTTCCACAAAATTTAGAAGAATAACTAGATGTAGCGGTGCATGCCTGTAATCCCAGCTACTCAGGAGGCTGGAGCAGAAGGATCCCTTGAGCCCAGGAGTTTGAGGTTGCATCAAACTACTGATCACACTACTGCATTCTAGCCCAGGCAATGGAATGAGACCTTGTCTCAAAAAGAAAAAAAAGGAAGAGAATGCTGAAGTGAAAAAATGTAATATCAGATATTAAAAATTTACTTGAAGGGTAACAGAAAATTAAACACAGAATAGGAAAAGGTATGATGTAAAGTCCGCAAAGGGAAAAGGAGCACGGGGCAAAATCTGGAAGAAAACAGGCGC
The DNA here is from genome assembly GCF_000181295.1 of Otolemur garnettii. Lineage (NCBI taxonomy): Eukaryota > Metazoa > Chordata > Mammalia > Primates > Galagidae > Otolemur > Otolemur garnettii. The sequence goes on along the minus strand of NW_003852396.1, from coordinate 10,235,464 downwards.
AAGCTTCCAAAAGTCTGCTCAGTGCAGTCACACGGGAAACCGTGACCCCAGCAGTGTATTGTGACAACACGCGTGGGGCTGTCTACCAAGGAAGCCAACCTGAACCTACCTATCCAGGATTTTTATCAGGAGGTCAGTCACATAGCCATCCTCTGCCTACCATGTAACCAAACTTCCAGACCTACAGAAAGAAAGCAAATAAATGACTTATTCGTATAAACAGTGTAGATCTAGTGAGCCATTCTTATCAGTTACAGAATGGCAGTGGGAACCAGCTGGAATCCACATTCCCAGATGCCAAAGGCCAATTTTGTAAGCAGGCCTTTTTAAGGATAGCAGTTTCAGGCCTGCTAGCCTTAAGTGTTTCTGCACATCCTGTAATTGCAAATTAACTATATACTTCTCCATGGGTTGAAAAAAAATCACAGGGAAATAAAATATTTTCAACTGAATGATAATGAAAAATAATGCATCAAAATTTGTGGAATGCAGTTAAAGCAACACTTAAAGTGAAATATCTGTTGGTAAATGACTATGTTATAGATGGAAAAGATATAAAATCAATTATCTAAGTTTCTACTCCTGGGAAGACTAAGAAAAAGAGGCCAAAAGAGAGACAGAGGGAGAAACAAGTCATAATTGGATCCTAATGAAAGATGGTGTATCATAAGAGACTGTAAAGACATTAAAACATAATAAGAGAATATAATTAACAAAACTTTATGCCAATACATTTAACAACTTAGACACAATAGAAAAATTCCACGAAAGCCCTATGTTAACAAAACTGACAGAAGGTGAAACAAAAAACTTCTGAATGGCCCTATATCTATTAACAAAATTGGATTTGTAATAAAAACCTTCCTACAAAGAAAAGTATTGGCCTACGTGGTTTACTTGTGAATTTTGTACAGTATTAAAGGAGGAAATAGTACTATCCTGACATACACTCAATAGACAATAGAGAAAGCACTTCCCAATACATTTTGTTTAACCAGCATAACACAGCATTATAATGTCATAAAGAAAAGAAAAATGACAAAGCAATATTCCTCATGAATAAAGATGCAAAATTCATAATAATATATTAGCAAATTGATTCCAGAGTATATAGGAAACGACAATATATCGTGACCAAGGGAGGGATTCCCAGGAATGTAAGATTAGTTTTCTTTGAAAGTCAATGTAAGTCTATTTTATTAGCAGAACAAAAAAGAAACTTCATCTCATTAGATTTAAAATAAATTATTGTATATGATTCAGCCTTCATTCATGATGAAGCTTTTTGAAAACAAGGAATAGAGGAAATAGCCTCAACTTGATAAAAACATATCTTTGTGAAAATATTAAATGGAAAATTTCAGAAATAAACAATTCATCAGTGTTAAGCCGTGTGCTGTTCTGGGTCATGTTATGATGCAATCTTGCACCTTCCTGTTTCACCTTGCTGTGGTGTGAATTACCCCTTTGTCCAGCATATCCACACTGTTTCTGCTACTCATTCATTAGTCTCTTAGTATACAGCTCTGCCCTCAGATTGACTCACCAGCTATCTCAGTGCTTCTATTTGAGTAACTCTTATTTCATTTTAAAATCCCCTCAAACCACAAGAATAGTAATACTGGCAATTCAGATCTGCTAAAGAGAAGCCATAAAATGCTTCCTTTAAGAGAAAAGGTAAAAGTTCTTAACTTAATAAGGAAAGAACTAAGATTGCTAAACCCTGTGGTAAGAATTGAATCTTCTCTGTGAAATTGTGCAGAAGGGAAAAAAAATTCATGCACAGTATATATAGGATTCACTATTATCCTCAGATTCAGTCACCCACTGGGATGACACACATCCCCGTGGATAAAGGGAGACGAGTATAATTAACTAGTGTAATAAACATACATTCTTATAACCAGCTAAGTTATATAACTCAGCTATTTCTCTCCTCAGAATTCACGCAAGTGAAATGAAAACATGTGTCCATATAAAGACTTGCACACAAATGTTCATAGTAGCTTTTTTCATAATTACAAAAAACTTAGCGACCCAAACATTTATTAATAGGAGAATAAATAACTTCATACTATGTACACTTGTTAATGGTTTTGTACTTTTCTAAATGGTCTCCCTGGGAAGGTATTTGTTTATTCCAGCAGTAAGCTCCCATGGCTCAGAAACATTTTGGAGCTGATTTTGAAAGCTGTAGCACATTTTCTTGATGTGCATTTTTAAAGATATTAAATTTCTGTCTTGTGATGGTATATTTAAATTTTGGAAACAGTCAAAAATTATTTGAAAATAAATCAAGTATATTTATTGTTAAAGAAAGAGGAACGGTTCTCAGTCCTTGCCACACAGTAGAATCACCTGAGAAACTTGAAAAACTGATGGCTGGCCGGGTACGCTGACTTCATTGGTTTCTGGTTAGGCTAGTCATCGGTGTTTTGCTAAAGCTTCCCAGACAACTCTAACATGCAGACAAGATTGAGAACCATGGCCAGAAGCTGAGGTTGATTTTCTCGTGTACAGACTGACTTCTAAATGTAGTTCCCAAAGAGGGCTCCCCACCACATTCTCCAGAACCACAGCCCTATAGGAAGAAGTGTGTGTTCTCCCAAGAGGATTGTTTGAAGAAAATACCCATCTGGTGTATGAGTTTTAGGATGCTTTCAGATAAACATTCACCTCTTTATAGACCCAAGGGAGGGACAATAACTGAAAAGATCTAGTTGACTGGCCTAATTCCCTCAGCAAATTCATATGATTAAATATATAATTTTCAAAAATGCATTTTAATTTTTCTAAGGTAAATTAAGTAAAATTATTCTTTGTTATTTCAGTTTGTAGCAACTAAAAAGATATAAAAGGTACAGTTACAGAGACTATATATGGAAGTTTTACATATATATACACACACATACCCATATAAGATAAGATGTAAAGAAGAACTAGTATTGTGGCTTTCTGTTTCTTTTCTTTGCAAAATCCCATACTGGAAAATTATACTCTACGTGCAGTTTCTTTCATGGTAGTAAATTATAAGCTTAGAAACCAAGGAGCTACTTGAAATGCTCTTAGACCAGGACAAAATATGCACCAGAGCTCACCCTCCTGCCGAAGTAGGTCAACAGAGGGCTTGGGGGAAGGAAGCAGTCTTCCCACGACCTCTGTCAGTGGCCAGTGTCCCAGCCATATAGCAGGCCAGGTCTGAGACAGGGAATTTCAACAGCTACCGCAGGATCAAGGCAGTGATTTGCCACACACCAAGTTTGCAGCACAGTCTGCTCCCCAGTGCTCGGTGCTGTGCATGGCGTTTGGCAGGGAGAGGGGAAGTGAAGACAAGTCACACGTCCTGCCCTCTGGGTCCTGCCCTCTGGGCAGCTCCCCCCCTCTGAAGGGGACTCCAAGAGACAAAGCTCTTCTTTTTGAGGCTTTTCTTCTATGTCTCTGACTGTTTTAGTCTTCCGCCACATCTGTGGCAGGGAGCAACACTAGTGGTGGTGATGAGGGTAAGGAAGAGGACCACAGGGAGAGCTACCAGATCATTTACTGTGCATTAAATGCCTGCTGCCTTCCGGTCCGGCCCTGTACAAATGCTTCAAACCTGTCCCCATCTTTTTCGTTTCCATGAGTTAATTATTATCACCAATTTAGGGATAGGAAAGGAGAAGCTCAAAATAAGTAATTTGCCTAAATTTATACATGGATCCACCTGAGAACATGCGGGAGAAACCAGGGCCATGCCCAAGCCTCCATTTTCCCATCTATGGAACACAACAATCACTACAAAGTTGGTGTAAAGACATCCTTACTTTTTCTGTATTATCCTATAAGAATGTCTCAGGTGGGAACCCCCAATCAGGACGTCATTGCTCTTTAACAGTTACTGTGGCACAATGCTTTTGTAATTGTACATGGAAATTAAAAAAATAAGAACCTTCCTAATGTTTGACCAGGGTGCAATTACTGAATTGAGTTCTGCACATACATCACTCCATGGATTGAGCCTGCACACTGCTGTTGATGATGGATGCATTCAAAGGCGGGCTTTACTATAGCAGAGAAATTAATCTTGATGTGGGCATGAAAATCCCTCAGCACTTTTGTTTCTACGGCTATTTATTTTTCTTAGTATGGATGGCAAATCGCATCATTTTCTTCTTCATCTGGAAGAGAAATTATAGCCCATTTGGGGCTGGTCAACCCACTAGGTACAGAAGTAGCCACTGTGCACATGCACCCAGTATCACTCATGTCAACAGAGCCCCCCACCTGGGACAGGAGAAGAAAACAGAGGAGACCTGTGACCCATGCAAACATGCCTGCCAGGTGACACTTTCTGATAGCAGCTTGAGGTTAAAGGCTTCAAGGAGCCTTGTAGCCTTGCAAAATGTTTGCTCTTTCTCCTCAGTGGAAATGGCAGATTTAGGTAGCATGTCCAAATACTTTGGGGAATGAAAGAAGACAGGGTTAATCTTGTAAGAACAACAGATGCAAATTAGACCATCCTAGGTAAATTGAGGCATGTGTTCTTGGGTTTAAGGAAAATCCACCAAGATAAGGTGCAGTGGACTGAATATTTATGCCCACTCAAAATTTGTACACTGAAACTCTAAACCCAATGTGATGGAATTTGGAGGAAGAACTTTCAGGAAGTAATTAGGTTGTGAAGGTAGAGCCCTCATGAGTGGAATTAGTCTCCTCTTATGAAAAGACCAGAAGATAAACTCACTCTTTTGGCCCTCTGGAAACCCTGAGGCAGGCCCGCTATCTGCCAGAGCTTTGATCTTGGACCCCCCAGACTGCAGAACTCTGAGAAATAAATATGGTGCCTTGTTATAGTAGCACAAGCTAAGTAAGACACAAGGGAAAACTGCAAAACCTTGGAGTTGATAGATCTGGCAGAACCAGAAATGAACATGCTAACTTAGGTTTATATAAAGTCAAATGCTTGCAAGGAAAATGGAGGGACTCAACCAATTAATAGTTTAAACTGAAATACTTCTCTAAATGCCTCACCACCTCCCACCCTTTTCAAGGCATTCTGGGAATATTCAATGGAATGTTTGTAGAACGCCCAGATGGCCTGAACTAGAGGGAGAGCTCACCTGTGTTAGCTGGAGGTGGTGCTGGAGGCAGGAAAGGGAGGAAGGGCACCCTCAGAACTGTTGGTGGAGGCAACAATAACAGCCGAGTTGTGCTCCGGGGCAGAGATATGAGTGGACGGCCTCTCACAGTGACCAGAGCGGGTCACATGGGGAGGGAGTGGGCCTCTGGCATGGAGGTGTGGGTGCAGTGGGACCCTTTGCAGTTTGGTCTTGCAAATACCAAGTACTTGAAGAGTACTTGAGGAGAACCCCTTCACCCACAGGAGAGTCACACTCCAAGCTCAGATCGGAATTCTGGGCAGGAAACCACTCAGTTAAGTATAGCCTGGACAACACAGCTAGACCCTTCCCTCTACAAAAAATAAAATAAATTAACTAGATATGCACCTATATTCCCAGCTACTCTGGATGCTGAGGCAGGATTGCTTAAACCCAGGAATTTGGGGGTGCAATAAACTATGATCATGACCCCAAGAGCATAATATGGGGATATTGGGATCAAATAGATCTGGAATTAATACTGACCCATCCCCGCAAAGAGAACTCAACCATGTTATCTCAATTACCTGACCCCAGGCTCTTCTCTGTGACATGTGGAAGATAATGGGGCCTCCTCCAGAGTATCAAATGACTGTGTGCAGACACGCACCTGGCACCAAATGTTAAGAGCTGTTCAGCAAAGTAGCCATCCAGCCCAAGGGCTTCATACACAGTAAGAGGGAAACTGGTAGGCGAGGAGGAGAGAAAACTTAGATGTCGTACACTCTTTTCTGAAACCACTGTTTGTTTTATCTGCACTGAGCACACAGCTTAGAAAGCCATGTCAAAAAACAAAACAAAACAAAACAAAAAAAAAAACATTTCTCCTGGTGCAGTGGGTCATGCCTGTAATCCTAGGACTCTGGTGTCTGAGGCAGGCAGATTGCTTGAGCTCAGGTGTTCCAGACCAGCCTGAGCAAGAGTGAGACCCCTTCTCTACTAAAAAAAATAGGAGAAACTAGCCAGGCTTGCTGGTGTACACTTGTAGTCCCAGCTACTTGGGAGGCTGAGGCAAGAGTATGACTGGAGCTCATGAGTTTGCGGTTGCTCTGAGCTATGATGCCATAGCACTCTACCCAGGGAACGAAGTGAGACTCTGTCTCACAAAAAAGGGAAGGGAAGGGAAGGGAAAACTTCAAGTACACTAAACCATAACTTTCACACGCTGATTTCTACTTTAGTCTTACAGGCTTTGGTAGGATGGGCTTCTGTAATTCTTATGCTTCCTTTCATACAGAGGCCACCCCACCTCCAGCGTCCTGCTGGCTCTGCAGTGGGCATTACACTTCGCATCAGTCCTCAGCGTGAGGGCCCAGGCATGGCAGATGCTGGTGGACACACTGGATAGTACAGGGACAGGAAATGAGTGGGGAGGCTCAGGATATAGCAGAAGCCTTACTTATTAGAGTTCAACAAGTATGGAGAAGTGACATGTCCCAAGTTCTATGTCAGCAAGATTTATCTGGGGGTAGAAGGTAGGATGGGAGGAAGGAAGAGAGACCAGAGGGTGGAGAAGCATCTAAAAGGCTCTAATTCTACTAAAGGTGCAGAGGGATCTCTACCTGGGGTGGTAGCTGTGTGAACGGAAAACAGGTGCCAAAGTTAGCAACAGGGAAATGATAAAAGTTACAGATTTCAAATGGGTGATAGCAAATTATTTATTCATTCTACTACCTGGCACTCCAGTCACTCCGGAACAACCCGGAGTTCAAGCTTCATTTCCCAGTATCTTCCGATCAAACCTAAGTGTCAACCTGAGAATTGAGAACACCTGTGTCTTTGAGGCTTAACTATTGAAACAGAGAACTGAGATCACCTGTATCAATATGACTTCATTACTTGTGAAAATTTTTGCCCAAGAAGGTAAAATTTTACACCAATTACTAATTTTACTGTGTCAGGAAATCCTTTATAAACTATCTGGTTTAGGGGAGAAAAGTTATCTAGGGAAACAACTCTGCTATAAGGACAATAGACTTTGCTCACCTGGGCAAGCAGCTTTTTGGTAGACAAGTTTACTCATCAAGACTTACTAATGTTATTAAATTATTATGTCACAGACCTTGTCCAGTCCCAATCAGTTACCCACAGTGAAAAACTTGCCTTAAACCATTTGAACCCAGACCCCAATCCTAACTAATATGCCCCCTTGCCTGGTCCTTCCACGATACCCAGGAGCGTTCTCCCTCACTGTAGCAGGCCTAATGAGCTTAATTTTGATCAGGAGGCTTTCTGGTGATTTTAGAGTTAACAAGCATCAATCCAAGCCCAACAACTGACTTCTGCAAATGCAAAGGATTCCTCCTGCTTTGTCCCTGCAGGAGAAGCCTGCTCTTGAACCCTGCCATTCTCAGACCAGGATGATGGACCACCTTCCCCGTGGGTGCATTTTCTGTTTGCCTCACTCTGCGAGGCCTCTCTGTCTCTGAACTCACCATATACACTTCTGGTGTTACTGCCCTTCCTTTGCTTCCAATTATATATTTATATTTGCACTACTTATGGATCATGACCTCCTGGGGGGGGGATTGTGGTGATTGGTCAGCTCTATTTCCTGTGAAGATCCCCCCTCTGCACCTTGCTCATCAGGGGACATTACAAGTTCATTCTAAAAATGTTTTAAAGAATCCCAAAGCATTTAAAGAGAACAAGTCAAAGGGAATGAAAATTTTTATTTTTTTCCTCAAGGCAAAATTCTACAAGTAAGATGTCTCTGTTATAATTTGTAATTGCATTTGGCTTTTCAAAATGAGCTTATTTTAGTTCCTTTCAAAAATGCTTGATGATTCTTTTTGTCTGTTTTGTACTCTTTACAACATACTTATATGAAATCCCCACACAAAGCCCAGCAGCTTCGGTATCCCGGGGTTGTCTTTTCCTGTTGTTACACTTGTTTTCTTTCTCTCTTCTGTCTTTGAACCTTTAGTTTGGTGTTTCCAGGTATTTATCTACTCATTTCTCTTACTGTGAATTCTACAAGAGACACGAAGTGGCTCAGGAGTGTAGTGAAGATTTAAACTTTGGCAAAGACCATCAGAAGGGCTTGCAGAAGCTCCATGGCAGTTTATCGTCTCAGTAACTGAGGTAATTTAAGAATTAATCTTGTACAACATTGTTCTTGACGAGAAAAGTCTTGGTGCGCTATGTACTTCTCTCGTCCTTTGCTTTTAGGTTTTAAATCTCATTTCCTTGTAGTGTTAGTGTAAGTGACTCACAGAGCCCACTCTCTTCTACGTTGCTGCTTCCTATTTGCTACAGCTTGGGAAACAATTCTCGAATATCAATAGAGGCAGCATGCTAAGTAACAGCTGACCTTCCCAGGTTCCCATGTCACCAGAGTGGACATGAACTCAACTCTACCCAAGGATGTGTAGGCAAAAGTCATTAGGTAGTATTTCCAGAAGATTTTGAAATGGAGCCAACTCAGCTGGTAGGAGTGGCTTCACTTTTTCTAGTTGTTCTTTTCTCTTCTGTTTTCTTTTCGCTTGAAACATGTTTGTGAGGCTAGGATGCAAAACTCATCTTGTAGCCATGAAGTGGCAAATGCTAAGGGCTATAGAGAGAAATGACAGAAGGACATTCTTGAGGACATCCTTGAATAGCTGCTCTGCTGGGATGGCCTACATGTGGTATTCATCTTACCTGAGGAAAATATACTCTTTATTTAAATAATGAGGGTTTCGTTATTTATTTATTTATTTAGAGACAGAGTCTCTCTTTATTACCTTTGGTAGAGTGCCATGGCGTCACAGCTCACAGCAACCTCCCGCTCTTGGGCTTAGGCAATTCTCTTGCCTCAGCCTCCCGAGTAGCTGGGACTACAGGCGCCCTCCACAACATCTGGGTATTTTTTTGCAGTTTGGTGGGGGCTGGGTTTGAACCCACCACCCTTGGTATATGGGGCTGGCACCCTACTCACTGAGCCACAGGCACTGCCCGGTTTTGTTATTTTTTGAATACACAGTCTCATTCTGTCATCCAGTCTGGGGTGCAAAGACATGATCATAGTTCATTGCACCCCCAAATTCCTGGGTTTAAGCAATCCTGCCTCAGCATCCAGAGTAGCTGGGAATATAGGTGCATATCTAGTTAATTTATTTTATTTTTTGTAGAGGGAAGGGTCTAGCTGTGTTGTCCAGGCTATACTTAACTGAGTGGTTTCCTGCCCAGAATTCTGATCTGAGCTTGGAGTGTGACCCTCCTGTGGGTGAAGGGGTTCTCCTCAAGTACTTTGTAGCCAGGACCCACACTGCACTCTTCCCCAGATCTGTGTATGTGTTCATCATCACCTCCTGAGACTAATTCACAAGGCTTCCCTTCATGCCCTCAAGCAAAGTTTCCAAGACCATACAGTGGGGAAAGGACAGTCTCTTCAATAAATGGTGGGCATGAAAACTAGATATCCATACATAGGAGAATGGAACTAGACCATTATGTCTCACTATACACAAAAATCAAATAAAAATGGATTAAAGACTTAAATATAAGGCCCGAAACTATGAAATTACTAAAAGAAACATAAGAGAAATGCTTCAGGAAATTGGTCTGGGCAAGAACTTCCTGAGCAATATTCCCAAAGCTCAGGCAACTAAAGCAAATTTGGACATATGGGATCATATCAAGGTAAAAATCATCTGAACAGCAAAGGAAACAGTCAACAAAGTGAAGAGACAGGACACAGAATGAGATAAAATATTTGCAAACTACCCTTCTGACGAGGAGTTAATAACTAGAATATGTAAGGGGCTCTAATAACTCAATAGGTTAAAAAACCAAAAAAATCTGATTAAAACTAGGCAAAAATCTGAACAGACAACTCTCAGAAGTAAAAATACAAATGACTAATGGGTATATAAAAAAAATGCTCAACATCAGCGCTACCAGACTTCAGATAATATTATAAATCCACAGTGATCAAAATAGAATGGTATTGGCACAAAAACAGAGATATAGACATATGGAACAGAATGGAAAACCAAGAGATGAAACTAGCCTCCTTTTCAGCATCTGATCTTCAATAAACCAAACAAAAGCACACACTGGGGAAAAGACTCCCTATTCAATAAATGGTGGTGGGAGAACTTGCTAATCACATATAAAAAAATGAAACTGGACCCACAACTTTTACCACTTACAAAAATTGACTCAAGGTGGGTAAAAAATTTAAATCTAAGACATGAAATGATAAAAATCCTAGAAGAAAGTATGAGAAAAACTCTTGATGATGTTGGCCTGGGGAAAGAGTTTATGAAGAAGACTTCACTGGCAATTGCAACAACAACACAAATAAACAAGTGGAATTTAATTAAGCTGAAAAGCTTCTTCATAGATAAGGATGCAACAATTTAAACAAATAGACAACTTTAAGAATGGGAAAAGATATTTGCATGTTACAAATCTGGCAAAGAGTTGATAACTAGAATCTACAGAGAACTCAAATTAATCAACAAAAAAAAGAGCTAACAATTCTATCACTGGGCAAAAGACATGAACAGAACCTTTCTGAAGAGGACAGATGAATGGCCAACAAACACATGAAAAAGTGCTCATGAACCCTAATAATCAGAGAAATGTAAATCAAAATCAACCTTGAGATATCACCTAGCATGGTGAGAATAGTCCACATCACAAAGTTCCAAAGCTCCAGAAGCTGGCACAGATATGGAGAGAAGGGAACACTTTTACATTGTTGGCAGGACTGCAAACAGCCTCTTTGGAAAGAAGTATGGAGAATCCTCAAAGAACTCAAAGTGGACTTCCATTTAATCCTACACTCTCATTACGGCATCTACCTAGAAGAAAAAAATCATTTTATCATAAGGACATTTGCACTACATTGTTTATCACGTTTCAATTTACAACTGCCAAGATGTGGAAACAACCTACGTGCCCACCAACCCAGGAATGGATTAAAAAACTGTGGTATGTGTATACCGTGGAATACTGTTCAGCTGTAAAAAGATGGGGCCTTTACATCTTTTGTATTAACCTGGATGGAGCTGTACCACATTCTTCTTATCACAAGAATGGATAAGCAAGTATCCAATGTACTCAATATGAAGCCAGTAAATAAACTAATACACACCCACACAAAAGAAAAACTCAATTCAAGTTGGGAGGAGGAAATAAGAGAGAGGGACAAGAGTAGAGGAAGGAGGGTGATTGGTGTGCTCCCACCAAATGGGCACAGTGTAAATGTATATGGCACACCTCCTAGGTGTGGGACACAACATGGACTTTAACAAATGCAAACACTATAACCTAATCATTTGTACCCTCATATTAATCTGAAAAAAAAAATTTAAATAATGCTCAACATCATTAGATATTAGAAAAATGCAAATCAAAACTTCAATGAGACATCTCACCCCAGTAAAAAGGCTTTTATCAAAAATATATAAAATAACAAATGTTGGTGATATGGACGAAGGGAAACTCTTGTACCCTATTGGTGGGAATGTAAATTAGTGCAACCATTATGGAGAACAGTATGGAATTTCTCAAAAAACTAAAAATAGAACTTTGCATGACCTGGCAATCCTCCTGCTACATAAATGAGGCCTGACAATTAAATTTGTGAACTTGCCACTGTGTGCTTCCGTTGGCAGCACTGTACAAACAGCTTGGTAAAGTTTCCTAACCTTGTTAGATCAGCGTCTCACAGCTGTGTTCATGTTAACATGTGGTGATGTCTTACTGAGTGACATTCATTATTGTGGTTACATGTTTTCATGTGCTGTTGCAAGAATGCTGGAGCTCAAATTAGAGCACTGAACAAACATTAAATTCTTGTTAAACTTGGCAAGAGTGGAAGTAAAGCCATGGATGTGTTAGTCCAAGCTTATGGGGCAATGTCATGAAGAAAAGAAAAATGGATAAATGGATTAAATGTTTTTTCTAAAGGGAGAGAACTTGTCACTGATGAAGAGAGGTCAAGGTGGCCAGTAATGAGCAGAACTGACAAAAACATTGCAAAAATTCATTCATCAATTTTTTTGCCAAAATCGTCAGCTTACTGTGACAAGCATAGCTGATGAAGTAAACATCAATGGAGAAATGATTAGGAAAATCTTAACTGAAAATCTTGGCCGACAACTCATGGCTCTTGCATCACAATAATCTACCAGCTCACATGGCGCTGACTGTGAGGGAGTTTTCAGTCAGTAAACAAATGACTGTATTGGATCACCCTCCCAACTCACCTGTTTGGCCCCCAATTACTTTTTTTTACTTGAAGATAAAAGAAATATTGAAAGGAAGACATTTTGGTGATATTCAGGACATCAAGGATGATATGCTGATAGCCCTAATGGCTATTCCAGAAAAAGAGTTCCGAAATTGCTTTGAAGCATGGACTAGGCACTGGCTTAGTGCATAATCTCCCAAGGGCAGTACTTCAAAGGTAACAGGGATATTCAACCACTAGGCATGTGGCAGTTTTCCTAGGATGAGTTCACAAATTTAGCTGTCAGAACTTTGTAGATCTAAAAGAAAGAAAATCAGTATATCACAACTATTCACAATAGCCAAGATTTGGAATCAACCGAAGTGTTCTTTAACTGATGAATGGATAAAGAAATTATGGTACACATATGCAATGTAATATTTTATAGCCATAAAAAAGAATGAAATCCTGCCATTTACAACAACATGGATGCAACTGAGACTATTATGTTAAGTAAAACAAGACAAGCGCAGAAAGATAGATCTCGTGTGTTCTCACTCATATGTGAGAGCTAAGTACTAAAAACAATTGATCTCATGGCGACAGAGAGCAGAATGATGATTACCAGAGGCTGGGAAGGGTACCTGAGGGTGGGGATAAAGGGGGAGGGTTAATGGTGCACAAATACAGTTGACTAGAATGAACATTATTTGAAAGTATCACAAAGTGACTATAATCAACAATAAGTTGGGGGATACTTTAAAATAACTAAAAGCATGGAGTCATAATGTTCCTAACACAAAGAAATTAAAAATGCCTGAGGTGACGGATACCCCAATTACACTTACTTGATTAATATACATTATATGCCTATACGAAAATATCATATGTATTCCTTAAATAAAAACAACTATTATAAACAACAATAATTAAAAGAATTTTTTAATTGGAAAAACTTTCCAATTGCAGTCTTTTAGGATTTACTTTGGGGTAGATTTTTACTTTGATATCCCATAGACACCTCAAAACCAAATGTTCCATACTGAATTGTTTATCCTCCATAAACCCCATCCTACTTAGATTTTAGTTAGCTTTTCCTTCTTTATCTTCTATGTCCCTCCTCTTGAGTTTTGACATCATTCATCATGTCACTTAAACAGCTTGACCCTTTACTCCTTACGCCCTTTCTCCCTAACCTCTCTTCCCTTCCCTTTCTCCCCTGGAAGCATGGCCATGAGCACTTATATGCTCCACCTCCCCAAGGTCACTTGACTCTCCCCTCCTTCTCTCCATCCCTTCTGCCCTGCTACTCTCTCTGGGAAGGCTCCTATATCTCACCCAGACTCTTCACTGACCACCAACCTAGTCTGCCTGCCCCCCAAATCATCCTCTAGGTATTGTCAAAGTACTTACTTTTGTGAAAAATCAAATTGTGTTATGGTTTTAAAACTTGACAGAAATGAAATTTGCATAACATAACTATTTTCAAGTGACAAATTCAGTGGCACTTAGTACATTCACAGTGTTGTACAACTACCTCTGCTATATATTTTCATAATATCAAAACATTGTTATCACCCAAAAATAAAACACTGTATCCATTAAACAGTATCTCCCACTCTCCACTCCCCCAGCCTCTGACAACAAAGGGTTTGTGCCCTACATTTACAGATTTACTGATTCCATTATAAATGGAATAATGCAATATGTGAACTTTAGTGTTTGGCTTCCTGATATAATGTTTTTCGGGTGCATCCATTTTGTAGCATATATTCATCCTTTCTTTTTATAGTTGCATAATATCTCATTTTATGAATCTATCACAATTTGTTTACCCATTCATCCATTAATGGACGTTTGCCTTGTTTCCATTTTTTTTTTTTTTTTTTTGCTATTGTGAGTAGTGTTGCTATGAGCATATATGTCCACGTATTTGAGTATCAGTTTTTCAATTCTTTTTGATGTATACCTAGGAGTGGAAATACTGGTATAGTAATTCTATGTTTAACTTTTTGTGGAACTACCAAACCACCAAAGGGTATTCTTTTGCCTTCTTTAATGTAGTTCGTGCTCAGATGTTTTTATTTCACACCATTTTCTGAACTTGTTCCATCTTATCTGACTCCTCTGTGCCTCTATTTATTTTGTCTCTTTACATAGAATATCCTTGTCTGCTTTTATGAGCGACCGTAAATGTCTGCATTTCTGTCACACATTTGCTCGTTCTTTCTTCCTAGGTCTCAAACCTCCATTCATTCTCCTTTTATAGTATCATATTTTGTGTCTGCCGGCCCATCTCTTTTATACAACCAGCAATTCCAGGGCAGAGGCCATATCTTACACATATTAATCTTTGTATTCCCACTGTCTACTACATATGGTTCATAATAACCACTCAAGAGATATAGCTGAATAAGCAAATGAAATAATAATAATGTAGCTGGCACACAGCAGAAGTAATTAGAGGGATATAATAATGAAGTCAATTTTGTTTTTGTCTTCCACTGTCCTTTTAACCCACACAATGGTCACCATCTTGGGCACAATAAGAGACAAAATTCTTATCATAGGTTCTTCGTCCGGCCCTGGGATTGCATATACCTGCCCCATCACCAGAGGGGAACGCAGCTGCTCTGCCCACATAGCAGCAACTCTCCTTTGCTCTGCCAGAGCTTTCTGCAGGTGAGAAGTAGTCCTCTGTGACACTCTAACTGCTAGTCATATGACAAACGCTCCAGAGGTTTTCCTAGAAGCCATTAGAAGCCACATTCACCAGGCTGTCACCTCCCAGCCTCTTCTCTTTTGGGGAGGAGGGGGTGGAAGAGGTTTCTGGTACTAAAAGTCATGTTCACTCCAAAATTCTACCTCATTAAACTCTCTTTACTTTACTCTCTAGACCTTTTGCATCTCTGCATTTTTCAAGGTCATGGTATAGGTTTTCAAATATGTCTTGTGAAAAGCTGCATCTTGATAATCTACTTCAGAGTTCTATTGTTATGTGATAAAGATTTATCTTGGCACCTTGATTAAAATTTCCAAATTTATGTTATGTCACAAAATTAATTCTACATTTAGACACTATACTGTACAAATGTCCTCAGAAAGGGAATCTGTGAAGTTCAGAGCGATGAAAGAAAATTAGAAGAAAATGAGGACTTATTGTCAGCTCTTGTGTCCTAGGCACTGTGCTGGCTGCTTATGCATGTGGGGAAATCCTGCCTGGGTGAGCTCAGGTTAGGATGTGATGCTGAGGAGTAACATGTACCTGATTCTCCACTGGCTTCTGGACACGTTTCTTATTTTCACCTGTACCAAATTAAAGCACAGGCATTATTTGTTATCTTTTTCTGTAACAGAATAACTGAGACTGGGTAACTTATAAAGAAATTTATTTGCCTCACAATTCTGCAGGCAGGGAAGCATGACACCGTCACCTGCTTGGCTTCTGGGTAGGGCCTCACACTGCCTCACAACACAGCAGAGAAGGAGGGAAGTGAGTATGTGCAGAAAGGGGACCAGACAGGAGGAGCAACCTCACTTCATGGCAATTGGCACTCTCGGTAACCAATCCAGTCCTGCAAGAGTAAGATCTCCATTAATCTAGTTATGAGGGCAGAGCCACCATGACCTAAACACCCCTTAAATGCTCCACCACCTGCAATTAAATTTCAACAGAAGTTTTGGTGGAGCCAAACCATGCTCATTCCATATCATTCTGACCCTTGCTGCCCAAACTCATGTTCTTCTTCCAATACAAAATATACTCATTATATTCTAATAGTCCCAAAGTCATAACTCATTTCAGCACTGACTCGTGCTGACAATGTTTAAAGTCTCATCTAAGACTCTGGTCTAACTCCTTCCAGCTATAAGCCTGTAAAATAAAAAAAGAGTTATCTGCTTCCAAGATACAATGGTGGGACAGGCATACGGTAAACATTCTCTTAGATGTAGGCAAAAAGAAAGGAGTAACCAGCCCGAAGCAAGTCCTAAGCCTAGCAGCATGGACATTAAATCTTGTTTAAGCGTTGGAATAGTCTTCCACGTCATGTGCCATCTCCTGGAAACACCGGGGCAGGAAGTTGGCTCCTGAGGCCTCAGGCAGCCCTGCCTGTGTGGCTTTGCTGCATGCATCCCATGTGACTAGAGTTCAGTGCCTACAGTTTTCCCAGGAAGACATTGCTTACTGCTGGTGGGTCTATCATTCTGGGGTTCTGATGGCAGCCCCAAATCTGCAGCTCTATTAGGCATTGGTTTGGTAGGGATGTTCAGTGGTTTTTCTGACCATGTCATGTTTCTGTCTAGGGCTGCAAACTCTTTGAAACATCCTTTGAAATCCAGGTGAAAGCCACCACGATTCCATAGCCCATGCTTTCTGTTTACCTGCAGAGTCAGCACCATGTGGACATTTCTCCAAGGCTTATACCTTGTACTTTCCAACATGGTGGCACAAGCCACATGTGGACCCAATTATGAGGTTCAAAAGCCTTTCACAATTTTCTCTTTGCTTCTCTCCATTGGCATTATAAGCCATGGTGTGGTGCCACCAAGGTATATGGCTTAGCCTTTGGGTTCAGCTTGTCTCTTTAGGGCCACTAGGTTGAGCTGTATCTGGGGCCATTTGAGCCACAGTTGGGGTGGCCAAGGAGTGCTGCATTGGGATTCTGGGGCAGCTGTGCAGGACACAGACACTTGGGGCTATGCAGGGTGGTTAGCAGGCCTTTCTGCCCTCAGGCCCTCACATTCTCAGCCTCTGATGGGAGGGGTAGCTCCAAAGATCTGAAGTATCTTCAGGTCCTTTGTCCTATTTTCTTGAGGCTGGGCCCTACCTCCCTTTTAGCCATTCTAATCTCTTTCTCAAATTGCCTCTGGGCTACTTGATTTCCTCTCCTAAAAAATGCTCTTTCAGGGTGGCACCTGTGGCTCCAGGAGTAGGGCGCCAGCCCCATATACCAGAGGTGGCGGGTTCAAACCCAGCCCTAGACCAAAAAAAAAAAAAAATGCCCCTTCATTCTCTACAATATGCCTAGGCTTCAAATTTTTCAAATATTTCTGTTCTGCTCCCCTTTTCTCTATTAGTTAACTGTAACTGTGCAGGAATCAGAAAGCTCTGCTGTTTAGAAATTTCTTCCACCAGCTATGCTATTCTGTTACTCTTAATATAACTGTGACAGGGGAATGCCCTGAGAAAGGGTAAAATGTTTTCCGTCTCTCTGAAATCTCTCCCACATTTTGGTGGAATTAAAATCTGCATTGCTGCTCCAGACCAGTGGCTGGGAGAGGCAGAGGGATGTCCTTCATACCACAGAATATTTCTCAAAGTAATTGTCAGGGTAGAGGTCATGAGATTGTCTAAGTGAAAGATAGGCTGAATTAGAACTATCAACTATAGTTGAACAACAATGGCCTAAAGCTGAAATGCTCCCTTTTAAAAGCTCTGTATTTCTGCTCAGAGGCAGGACATTGGTACTTTAAGGTAGGAGTCTGACAACCTGCTCATTTGCTGGCAAATGAATCAATTTTTTTTTCTTTTCTTTCTCCTGAAACTACTTCTCCTTGTTCTTTTGATGCAGCCTTAGGAACAAGTGCTGAACTATTGATAACAACTGAAAATTCTCTTTCATTTTCTACAACATGGCCAAAGCTCTATGAACAAATTTTAATGACCCCTATGTGTTTTTTTATAATCCTCTCTCTTAACTATTTGACATTTTGAGAGATAGTGGATTTTCTGCAAGACAAAGGAGCTGAGACTCTGAAGGCCTCTACACAGTTTGAAAATACCAAGATTCACCATCCCTCATGAATTTCCCCAAGGCATATGGCAACCCCTGTAAAAGCCCACAATAGTCAGAGAGACAGATTTGAGGCAGCTTCCCCATTCTCCTGACAAGATATCTTTCCTACTAAAAATTCCTTTCTTTCTTAGCAATCCTCTTTGCCTCAATAATTGTATCTTTGTATGATGAACAACTAGACCCAGGCTGAACCTCTGAAAGTATTAACAACATTAATTTCAGCCTTTTATGAAGCCCTGGGGCGTGGACACATTATTTGCTACCAACTTTTTTGCTACTGTATAAGAAACATGGTCTTAACTCAGTTACCAGTAAGATATTTTCATTTCTATCTGAGACCTTATCAAAATGGCCTTTACCAGACATATTTCTATCAGTATTCTGGTCATGACCACTTAACCAATCTCTTGAGCAATTCCAGACTTTTCCTAGTCTTATCTTCTAAGCCTTCACTAGAATCACCCTTAATCATTTATTCACAGCAATAGAAGCTTTTTCTGTCCTGCTTCTCCAAATCCTTTCAGCCTCTGCTTATCACCCACAAAGCTGCTGACACATTTTCAGGTATAACAATCCCACTTCTTGATACTTCTCTCTTAATCTGTTTTGTGTTGCTATAGCACAAGACCACAGACTGGATAATTAATAAGGAAAAGAAAATTATTTCTTACAGTTCTGGAGTCTGGAGAGTCCAGGGTCAAGGGGTGCACCTGGGAAGGCCTTCTTCTGGCTGTCCTACCTGGTGGAGGGCATCACATGGCGAGAGGGGAAAAGCATGTCAGCTCTGTCTGTCTGCCTCTTTGTCTAAAGCCACCAGGCCTGTGATATGTCCCTCACCAACTTATCTAATCCTAATTACCTCCCCAAGGCCCTAATTCCAAACAACATATCAATTTGGGGATTGAATTGCCAAACATGACATTTAATGGACACATTCAAACCGTAGCAGGCATAAATAAAGAAGACTGATGGATTGCCAGAGCAGTAGCGAGAGAAGCAAGATTGCATTGAAGGGTAACAGAAACCTTAAGATAAAAATTATTTAATGTGAGCAAAATGAGTCAGGTACAGTGGGACAGACTTAACAATGATATTTGAGGATGCTGGAGGGACACTGAGACAGAGAAGGGCAGGAACCAACCTCAGGTCTTGATGGCCTCATCATGGAAGCAGACTATGGTTGTCTTAAGACTCAAGCAAAGTTAAATAAGTACAAATAAAAACACTGCAAATTCCTTTACCTTGCTACATTTCATTTTCTTATCAGAGTTCACCCGTTCTACTCTTCCACCCTCCTCTACCCTGTCACCATAACAACCACATTGTATAACAAATGGCAGAGCCATTATCAGGAAAAATAGAAGCAGTGAACCTGCCCAATGACTCTCCCCTTAGCCTGGGATTTCCTGTCTCATTTTCTTCCTTTGAGTTTTCAGTATCTCAAGATGGATGACACCTGCTTGTGAATCACTGAACGTTTCCAGCTGGATCTGGGCTTTGTTCTAATGTTAGGAAAAATGTGGAGTATTTCCTGGACTCTTTCCAAATCCACAAACTTGGATGATGACAAAGGTAAAAAGTTTTAGGACAAAAAAAAAAAGTGCACATTTTTTCCCCACTCCCTAAGGAAATACAAAAGGACAGTGGGTTGTGTTCTGGGGGACAAAGTAGGAAAGAGCTATTTTCCAAACACATTGCCTCCAGACCCTTGCTGCTTAGGTGGGGACCCCTCACTCCCCATTTGATTGGAGCCTCTTTTCAAGAGTGCTACCACCTCTGGTCGTATTTTCCTCACTAATTATCCCCATACCATCGTCAGTATTGTTCTGAATGGGTTGCATCCAAAGCCATGTTATAGATCTCAAATATGTGTATGTATCCTCTCCAAATTTTAATCAGGAAGAAGATTAAGTTGGACAGAATTTAAAATGTAGCCTGAATTAAATCTCCTTTATTTTAATGACTCAGAACATTTTTCTAGGAGTTTATTTGCAAACAACTTTTATCACCCAGCTTTCTGTTTATGTACATAGACTATTGCTTTGTTTACCCTCTTGCCAATAAAAACCTTTTACTAGGTTATCACCATATGTCTGGATTAGTCATTAATGCAACTTGAAGGGAAAAACAATATAGCAACTTAACCTCTTATACAATGTGTGAATATCCATACACAATTTTTTATCTCACAACAGCTGGGATGTTGCAACAACCCCCTCACCCAGATGTTTTCCTGGGTGCTAATCTCACTCTTCTCTAATCTATTTTACATACTCAAACCAATTTTCCCAAAATGTAAAAATGAAAATTATTCTTGTCTCTCTTCATTTTTATGAGGTTCACGGGCTCTGTATGATTTTCTCTTTGCTCGCCTTTCCAGCTGCCCTTTGTCACCTGGTGAGCTCATATTCATCCTTTAGGGACCAACTGAGTACATTCTCCTTCCCTGAGTTTATCTATCCCCGCTTTGGGTCCCCACTCTATCTTGTGCTCATAATCATCTTTCCTTTTTAAATCAAGACTCTTTTATATTTCTGTGTCCTAGAACAAATCTGTAAATTGTGTAGGGGCAAAGTATGTGTCTTGCCAGTGCTTCATACAGTGTAGTACACCCTCAAACAAAACAGGTTGGAACTGCACAGCTCCACCTGTGTGCAGATGAGTTTCACTTTCTTGCCCTTGATAGAGTGCAGGTTTTTTGAACAAAACCAAGGATTAAAAATACAGCATTCACAGAATGTGAATCCCAAGTATTCGGAGGCCTGACCCTTCATACGTGCAGGTTCTACAGGGAATTTTGGTATATGCAGGAGTGCTGGAACCAACCCCCTATATATATGAATGATAAGTGGATGAGTGAATGAATGAACTGGGAACCTTGGAGGGTCTGTTGATGGACTGCAGGAAACAGAATCTAAAATAAATTTTTTATTTATTCAACTCAACTTTCAGATTCACATCATCTCTTTTCCTTACGCTTTAGAGGCTAGCATATATCCAAACAGACCACTTTTAAAAATGTTCATGTAACACTGAACTTGTATTCATTCCCATGATAGTGTCAAAGACAAAATTACAACAAATATAGTTTAAAGATTTTAACTAGTTTTTATTTGCAATTCTAGAAGCAGGCAACATCTCATTCTCTAAAATAGAATGAACATTCCAGTCAGCTGAGCAAAGAAATTTGGTTTTATGAAAAGAATAGGTCTAAAGAAAGCAGAAATAGAACTGAAGGTTGTTTCAAAGTTGAAGTTGCAAAAGTTAAAGCCGAGGGGACTCTTGTATCATGCTGGCTAAAACCGGCTTATTGGGGATTTCGCGGTTATCTCTCTCTCTCCAATTTTCTCAGAAGTTCAGATATACAACTTAGTTTGGGCTTAGTGGTATGGAACTTCAGCAGGAGTAACTTCAATTTGGTCTTGTCTGTTGGGCCTAGCACAGGAACTCAGTCCAAACCAAGCCTCCTATGAATTTTATTTAACAATACAAATATAAATTAAGTTTAACCATGCTCTTTTAGCACACAGTGTAGCCTGGGCTCACAGAAAGCACACTGAAGTAACAGATGCATGTCAGTGGAACAGAAACCAGTCCAAAGACAGATCCAAATACACTGGGAAATCAATTTTGCTTTGATATCTGTCTGTTTACTTTAGAGAAAGTGAAATGAGATCCCTTACTTATATCATAAATAAATATGAATTACAGAACTAAATCTCTAAAATGAGACTGTGAGAGTACTAGAGGGAAATAGGATAGAATCTTGGAGTGGGGAAGGCCTTTGTAAGAATGGTTTAAAATCCAGAGGCCTTAAAGGAAAAGATTGACAGATCTCACTGGATAAAAATGCAAAACCATGGGTGACACCTGTGGCTCAAAGGAGTAGGGCCCTGGCCCCAAATGACAGAGTTGGCGGGTTCAAACCCACCTCTGGCCAAAAACTGCAAAAAAACAAATAGTAAAACCATTACTTAGCAAAATATGTTATGAATAAAGTTATTATTGATAAAACAAATAGACTAGGAGAAAATATTTGCAACACATACAACCCCAAATAGTTATGTCTAACTTGTGGTTTATGAAAAATTTTTACAACATGAAAATACTCTAAAAAGTCAAATAGACACTGAACAGAGGAAAAACAAAAACTACTATTAAACATTGAAAAGCCACTCAGCCAAAAAACGCAGAAATTCCCCTTACTGCAATGTCATTTTTTATTCACTAGGTTGGCACACTTACAACAGATTGAAGATACTTAACACTGGCAAAGAATATGAGTATTGTCACTCACTACTGTAGAAAAGCAAATCTTTGTAAAATATTTAGAAAATAATTTTTTAGTGTTCGTCAAAATTTTAAATGACCATACCTAGCAATTTAATTTGTGAAAACATTTATATCATTTGGTATAAGAATGTATAGACCCTCATTAATTATAGTGCTGAAAAATTTAAGTATATATCAATAAAATATTGATTGGTTATATAGAAAACAGTGTGTAAATACAATGGAATGCTATGTAGATGTTCAAAAGCATGGAATAAATTTGTATACACACATGGAATTGTGTCTACTATGTAGGATTAAATGAAAACAAAAATATATTGAAGAAGATCACATGTGGCATTATGCTATTTTTTTCCCTAAAATTTAACTCTCTAAATACGTGTTGATTTATTTATACTGTAATCTGCATTTCATAATAAAAAGTCTGGAAGCATATTGCTGAAATTTTACCTTTGGGGAAATGAATGAACTGTGGTCAGAGGAGAGAGACCTTCATACTTTATATACTTTTCCTTTTTTAAAAAATAATAAAGATAATTTTTTAATTAATTAATGTATTTATTTTAATATATTTATATTTTATTGTTTGGGATTCATTGAGAGTACAAAGAATTAAGTTACACTGATTGTGGTTGTTAGAGAAAGTCCCTCTTGTAATTGTGTCCTGCCCCCAAGAGATGTGCCACATGCTATGACCCCGCAACCCCCTCTCCCCAATTTGTCATTCCCCTAACCCACCCCTGTATTAGCTCTCTGCTGCCTTCATATTAGAATTGAGTACATTGGATTCTTGCTTCTCCATTCTTGTGATGCTTTACTGAGGAGAATGTGTTTACCTCGATCCAGGTTAATACAAAAGATGTAAAGTCTCCATCTTTTTTAGTGTCTGAATAGTATTCCATGGTAAACATATACCATAGCTTGCTAATCCATTCTTGGGTTGGTGGGCATTTAGGTTGCTTCCACCTTTTGGCCATTGTAAATTGAGCTGCAATAAACATTCCAGTGCAAATGTCCTTATGATAAAATAATTTTTTTCATCTGGATAGATGCCTAGTAATGGGATTACGGGATCAAATGGGAGATCTAATTTGAGTTTTTGAGGATTCTCCATACTTCCTTCCAAAAGGTTATATTAGTTTGCAGTCCCACCAGCAGTGTAAAAGCATTCCCTTCTCTCCACTTCCATACCAGTATCGGCAGCTTTGAGACTTTGTGATGTGAGCTATTCTTTCTGGGGTTAGGGGATGTCTCAGGGTAGTTTTGATTTGCATTTCTCTGAGGATCAGGGATAATGAGTATTTTTTTTCTTTTTCTTTCTTTCCTTTTTTTTTTTTTTGGCAGTTTTGGCCTTGCCCAGGCTTGAACGCACCACACCTGGTATACAGGGCCAGCACCCTACTCCTCAAGCCACAGGCACCGCCCATAATGAGTATTTTTTCATATGTTTGTTAATCATTTGTCTGTCTTCATCAGAGAAGGTTCTGTTCATATCTCTTGCCCAGAGGTACATGGGATTATTTACTCTTTTTCTGTTGATAATTTGAGTTCTCTGTAGATTCTAGTTATCAATCCTTTGTCAGATTAATACCATGCAAATATCTTTTTCCATTCTGAAGTTTGTATTTTTGCTTTACTTGTTGTGTCCTTAGCTATGCAGAAGATTTTTGGCTTAATTAAGTCCCATTTGTTAATTTTTGTTGTTGCGATGGCCACTGAAGTCGTTGTCATATAGTGGTTTACAGTAGGGTACTTTGACCCACGCCCACAAATCCCAACCACTGGGGTGGGGGTGGGGGCTGGGTTGGGATTTCTGAAGTTCTTTGCCAGCCTGAGCAGACACAGGACCTGATACAGGAGTAAAACAAAATTGCTATCAATCAAACCAAACCAAACAAAGAAAAAACCTTAAGGGATAAAATTGGGGGGGGGGGGAAACAGGGACAGAAAAACTATTAAAAGCAAAGCCCTATTATTGAAGAAGGCAGTAATGAAAAATTATATTTATATGAGAAAAATGAAGAAAAAATTCTAGGGGGAAAAAGTTAAAAAAATTTTTTAAAGAATAAAAACTATATATATGTATATATCTTGCTGAATATTGCCTGGGCAGCAGGTGATCTTCTGGGGTCTGAGATGCTAATCACAACAGGCTGTATAAGATGAAGACTAGAAGCCTCTACTGACTTCTTTGCCCTCAGACCCCTCAGGGTTGGGAGCCTGAATCTCTCCTCAGCCTGATTAGTGGACACACCTAGACCTTTAAAAACTGTGTCCCTTGTTACACAGTGGCTTTCCCAGGAAAGTGTGTGTCACTCAGATATCTCCAGAAGTGGCTGCCTACTTATCAGATTCGCCCAAACCAGTGCATCTGATAGGACCCTGAGGGCCGAGTCTGCAAGGCAGCTCTCCCACAATGCCTGCACTTGGCCTGCAGCCCAAAAATGAAAGCACTATTCCAGCCAGGAGTCTCAGTCCCAGCCTCTGGACACTCTTCAAAGTCACTTGCTCACTTGCCCAAAGTCTTCCAAGGTAACTCAACCAAATGCCCAAGTCCAAAACAAACAAACAAACAACAACAACAACAAAAAAAAAAAACCGCAGGGGAAGCCTTTCTTGTCTGCAAACTCTTGCCACTGCTGCCAGTTCGGTTGCCACAGCCGCCACTTCAGTTGCCACAGCCAACTGGCCTCTGACCAATCGCAAACATTTGGTGCTTCTCTACTGCTTTTGTCCTCCTCTTGAGGTCCTGAAGTCTCCCTCTGCCTCCTTGTACTCCCAAAGGAATGTTTCCGGGAAGAGCCCACAAGCCAGAGGTGCCTGGAGTCTCTCCCCAGTCTCACTGTGCCAGTTGCAAAGAAGTTGGCTCTAGCCCACAGTCTTATTCTGCCCCCTAAGATAAAATCTTTTCAATGTGTACCACATAAGTAGGATTCTCATGATATCACTGAATGAGAATGGCTTAACCATAGCAAAGACAATAGACAGGGCAGGGTCTAGGTGTAGGCATGTTAAAAGGGGCCCAGAGGAGGACAGTGTTGTTGCACTAATGAGACAGAGAAGAAGGACACATCGCTTCTCGGCCTTTTGGCTAAGATCAAGTGTAGAGAAGAAGGACACCCATCACCTAGAATCTAGTGTTCAGGGACAATGGGGAGAAGTGACAGATTAAGATAAGCTGCTAGTGTCCCTGGTCTCAGAGATTTACAGGGTATCCTCACCCCCGGTAGCTGATGCAGAAAGGCAGCTGGAGTGTGGCTGCCAGTGGTAGGGATCAGAGGTCCAGACAAAAGCATCAAATGTAGGGGATGGTCCTCAGCCCCCAAGGTAGAGCATCAGAGAGATGACAAAGACAAAGGAGAATGTAGCCTTGAGTCAGGAAGGATGATCGCGGCCACAGTTATGGACCCATAAAAAACAAAGGAGACACCTGTTTTAGAAGAGTGGTAAGATAGCCATTCAGTCATGACATGACCATTAACAAGTATATGAGGGCAGGTGTTCTCAGGTCTAGGGAAGATGCTGTCAGGAGGGTAACTGAAGAAGAACTACAGAGCTTGACTTCTTGGTTGGCTCTCCAAAGCTATAGAGCTCCCAATATATTTGGTCTAGACTGTGAATTTAAAAAAGAAATCCACAGCATACTCTAAAAAGGTATCAGAAATAGTATCGACTCAAAGTGAGGGCTTCTAGAGTTTCTGGTGTATATTCCTCAGAGCAGACTCATTTTCAGGGTCATTAGGAACTGAGAGACTAGTTGTGGCTACACGCAACTCCACATTAGGTCTGAGTTCATCAATCTTGATGCTTCTCTCTCCCGAACTCTCCGGAAGCCGGTATCTCCTTGCAGTTGATTATCAGGGAAAATGAAGTGCTGTCTTAGATTTATGAACTCCTTTATCACTCAAGGTAAGGACTCTAGAATTCAGAATGCTTCATTTTTATCTGATGCATAGGACTAGATTAAATGCTGAACTACATGATAGATGAAGCGGGAATTAATTAGTGTCAGTCCTCATAAATTGCTTATGATAAGAGACATTGAAATCAAGGTAAGTAGATGTGCTACATCATCATTCCTCTTCATTTAACCCTGCTGAGAGGTAGGACAAGCAGAAGACACACTGCATATGTAAAATGGGCGGGGTTGGTGAGAAAGTCACGTTTATTTCCTTTTCAGAGTAGGCAAGAGATACTCTTAGGAACCTAAAATTCACATTTAGTGTATAAACTAACCCCATGCTTTCATTTTAAAGTACTATCTGGTTTGTTCTATTTGACAATAATATAACCTTTGTTTTAGCAGTGCAAATTTTCAAGGAAAATTGGGAAATTTTCAATAACTAAAATATTAAAAGCTGTAACACTTTTCTAGTTTAGTCATGAAGGGGATGATGAGCTTCTTTGGATTTTTGACACAGGAATAGGAAAAAGGATTTGGTATTTTTTGGACTTTGCTTGCATGCATTTAGAAATCACAGCCAGAACATCCCCGGGAAGTATGGATGATCCGATGATCAATTCCACAATCCTTCCCTGGTCACCATGTCTCTGTTCTCTGTTCTATGCAAGGAATAGGGACTCAGCTGCAAAGCAGAGAATGGTCCAGATCTAGAAAGGTTCCAATTTGGCAGGGCACCACCCAGGTGTGTCAGAGAGGATAAGTGCTGAGGAGGAATCAGAGGGGAGAACTTATTTCAAAATGCAAAAATCTAGTTTGCTACTTTTGTCACTAAACTAAATACAACCAGAGTATTTTTTAAAAGACCTGGTGTTGGGTGCTAACAATACAGGGTAAGTAAAGAATCCTGCCCTGGGTGAGTCAATAGTTGTGGAGATACATTACCCAAATAATGTAAAAGGTACAGTAATAGAGAAAGGACAAAATGCAGTGAGAGCATTTCATATGCTGGTGGAAATTGTGGATGTCCTCACAGAGACATGGCCTTGTGGCAGGGCCTTAGAGTAGCTAAAAGGTCACCATTCAGAGGGAGAAAGGTGTGAGACAGAGGGAATTGCAAAAGCAAAGGCACAGAGGCCTGAAATACATGGTCTGATTTTGGGGGGGGGGGGGCGAATACAGTGTCTCCCTTTGCTGCCCAGACTAGAAAGCAGTGGCATCATCATAGTTCACAGCAACCTCAGATTCCCGAGCTCAAGGAATCCTCCTACCTCAGCCTCTGAATAGCTGGAACTACAGGTGCATGTCACCATGCCTGGCTAAGTTTTGTAGAGATAAGGTCTTGCTATTTTGCCCAGGCTATGATTTTTCTTTTTAAGGCTAGTCAAGTGACACAGTAGGAGTGGAGAGGGCACAACAAAATCTGTAACTGGTTGTGGTCAATTAGTTGTAAATACCACTGTACTTGGACCAGCCTATATGATCAGAGTTTTTACCTATCAGATTGTCAATGATTTAAAAATGTATATGATATTGTCTGGGCGACAGTGTTGGAAACAAGCTCTCTCCTGTGATGCCAGTTGGAGTATAGATTGGTCTGAGTCTTTTTTTTTTAATTATTATTATTTTTTTTTTGAGACAAAGTCTTACTTTGTCACCCTTAGTAGAATTTTGTGGCATCATACTTCACAGCAACCTCAGATTCTTGGGCTTAAGCAATTCTCTTGCCTTAGCCTCCCAAGTCACTGGGACTACAGATACCCAGCCTGGCTATTTTGTTGCTGTTGTTGTTGTTGCAGTTATCATTGTTGTTTTAGCTGGCCCAAGCTGGTTCGAACCCACCAGCCTCAGTGTAGGTGGCTGACACTACAACCACTGTGCTACGGGCACAGAGCCAGTATGAGTCTTTATTAACAATATTTGACAAATCTCTCATGATTACTAATGTACTTATGTTTAATCTAGCAATTCCTCTCTTCAGAAGTTATCCTAGATATACACCTACCCTCGTGTAGATTGGAGTGGGTTAATCATGGCAGCACTTTTGTAGCAAAAGATTAGAAATAATTTCAGTGTTTGTCATAGCAGTTCTCAACCTGTGGGTTGCAACCCCTTTGGGAGTGTCCTGAATATCAGACATTTACATTATGATTCATAACAGTAGTAAAATTACAGTTACAAAGTAGCAACAAAAATAATTTTATGGTTGGGGGTCACCACAACCTGAGGAACTGTATTAAAGGGTCACAGCATTAGGAAGGTTGAGAACCACTGGACTCATAGGGATCAGAGAAATAAATTTCAGCATGGTCCTACAACATAACCCTCTGATGCCACAAAAGAATGAGAAGGCTCTTTATGGTTGAATATGGAATGAATACTAAGATTTATTATTAAGGAAAAGTGCAAGGCACAGAACAGCAGGGATAAAAGATACTATGTGTGTAAATAAAATGGATGAATAGAATAAATATGGATATTTGGTAATTGTGATGGTTAATTCTAAGGTGTCAACTTGACCAGGTTAAGGTACACCCAGATAGCTAGTAAAGCATCATTTCTGGGTGTGTCTATGAGAGATTAGCATGTGAACTAGCAAACTGAATAAGGAAGATCACTCTCACCAGTGTGGGTGCAGTCTGTTGAGGAGCTGAATAGAGTGAGAAGGAAGAGGAAAGGCGTATTTCTTCTCTCTTCTGGAGCTGGGATATTCATCTTCTCCTGCCATCAGGTGTTAGAACTCCAAGTTCTCAGGCCATTTAGGTTATGCTGGTGCTTCCCTAGTTTCTCAGGCTTTGGCCTTGAACTAAGAGTTATATCATTAGCTCCCCTCGTTCTTAGGCCTTCAGAACGAGACTGAATTACGCTACTAGTTTCCTGGCTTTCATCTTTTTCTTTTCTTTTTTTTTGTTTTGATGAATAAACTAATATATCTTAAATATATGAACATAAGCCTACATGTCCATATCAACATGGATAAATCTTTAAAAACTCATGTTGAGGGGAAACACAACTATCTTAGAAAGTTAAGCACAATTACCTTAGAAAATGACACCATTTATATCATGCTTAAAAGCATTATAATAACTTGTATAGTATCTGTCAATTGTATACATACAGTAATATTATTAAACAGTAATAGTACTAATAAATACCAAATTAAGCACAGTGATTTCCATGTGAGTCAGGATAGAATAGGCTATGATGTGACAGTAAGTGCATCCCCAAATCCCACTGGCCTATATAATAAAGACATACTCCTTGCTCATCTGGTACAAGTCAGGTGGCCCTCGTGTCTTGCCATGTAAGACACATGGCCTCCAAGATGCATCTTGGTTTTCCATTTTGCAGATGACATATTATGAGACTTCTTGGCCTCCATAATTGTATAAGCCAATTCTTATAATAAATGCCCTTTTTCCTATCTATCTATCTGTCTGTCTAACATCTATCTATCCATCCATCTATCAGTCTAACATTTATCTATCTATCTATCATCTATCTATCTATCCAGCTATCTATCTTTCTGTCTATCCTATGGGTTTTGTTTCTCTGGAGACCCCTGAGTAATACACCAGTGTATGTCTAACAGGTTTCTGAAACATACAAGAAACTTGTGAAAGTCTTGCCTCAGAGGAGGGCACCTGGGAAGCAGGGTAGAGGAGCGGACAGAACAATGTTCACTGTATAGATTTTGAGTGTAACTGTATTGTCTGTCAAACATACCTAGGTAACTTTTTAAAGTGTATGATCTGTTTGGAAAATAGTCTACTGTGACTGCAATTAAGGACATGTATGAATGTGTTGGACTAGTGGAAGTCATAGATGATGAACCCCAAAAGTTGGAAGTAATGAGCTTTTTATCCCAACTAAAGAGGAGAGGCCCATTGGTATGGTGGTTTGCTGTTCAGAGCACTGGCTTTGGTGGCAGGGAGATGTCACCTTAGAGCCCCACCTCTGCCACTTCATGTTGCCTTGAGCAAGGTATTAACATTCTTCCATCTTCTTCTATCTCTCAGGTGAGGTAGCTTTGAGGACAGTGCTTGGCTCAGACCCAGGCAGAGTATACTCTCAGTTAAATCCCTCTACCTCCCTCTTTCCTTTTCCTTTCTTCTTTCTACTATGCCCTGGGCTACTCAATTCTTGTTCCTGTGTGTGTGGATCAGTGGAAGAAAATGTCTGAGCAGGTCATTCTAGACTGACCCAATTCAGCTGGGTAGCAAAGTTCACAAAGCAGGCTTAATGAGGGGGGCATTTAACTCCATGGTACCTGACACTTTCCTGTGTCCTCTTTTCTATAATGGAAAGGCATCAAAAACCAAAGCCCATTGTTCTAATTATTTTGTTCACCAGAGGACACATTACCATAGTTCCTTACAACTCAAAAGGTGGTCTCATGAATCAAGATAGCACAGAGAAAATGAATTGAAGATGAAATTGAATGTGAGAACACAATTCTGAACACAGAAGTGCACTCAGATTAGCTCAGGCAATTCCATTTAACGTGCTTTCACCATTAGGAAAATATCATTACTCTGTACTTTACTTCCTGCCATGGCTAACTGGTTGAACAAGGTTCAAGATGTCACACAACCAATTTATAATCATGGTAGAGAAAGGAAAACATTGGTTTAGAATGCAGCATGCTTTGTAAAGGACCATGGAGACTGGACATTTGGGCTGCCAGGATCCCTAACCTTCGTGGTGATGGGTCCTGAAGATGGTAGAGATAGGAGCGCCTACAACCACACTGATAAGGGAATGGAAGTGGGCGAGGTTCCCAGGGACTTGTTAATTTTGTTGATAGTCTATTTTAATAGACTGGAAAATGTCTCTCTGCTTCCCCAAGTTTCTTTCCTTTTTTGTTCTTTCATTTATTCAATATACATTTATTAAGTGCTTATTATTTGCCTAGTGTTGTAAAAGACAATTAAAGTACAAAGAAAAATAAGACAGTTTCTATCCTCAAGGAGTTCACTCCATGCTGTGCCTCTTCACATCTTCTCCATTAAATTTACATTTTTCAGTTTAGAATGCCTATAAATGTCAACAGCAAAGACACAAACACATGCACACACAGAACAGGTTATTACCAAAAGACTAGTAGTATTAAAAACTCAGTGAGACACTTTTTATAGTCCCATGAAGAAATCAGGCCAGGAATTAGGCATATGAATGTATGCGAAAAGAACCGGTCAAGAAAGTTAGAGTGAATCAAAAACCTAGAGGTACTTACCACATCTCCTCAACTAAGTGACCAAACCTAGCAGGACCAGTAACAGAACAAACTGATGTGCACCTCCTGAAGTAATGCAATGGGGACTACACAACATCATCTGAATCCAGTTGCACAAATCCAGAACATTTGGAACCCTGCAAGACAACTGAACTTAACTTACAAAAAAAAATCAAGTCATGTGTGGTAGCCACTTTCTAAGATGGCCCCTGGTGATCGTAGGCTCCTGGTATTCATGACCTGCATGAAAATAGGGCATAACAGAATGGACTGTGGTGACTTCTGCAATTATGTCATAAAAGATACTGTGGCTTGTGCCTGTGCCCTCATGGATCAGTGACTCCAGAGGACACATCAGCAGTTCTATGGAAGGGTCCAGATGGTGAGGGACTGAGACCTTCTGCCAATGGTAGCAACCATCTTCTCAGCCATGTAAGTCAGCCACTTGGAAGGGCTCTCCTGGCCTCAGACAAGCCTTTAGATGACTATGCCATCAGATGACCTATTGATTGCAATTTCATGAGAGACCTCAAAGCCAGATCTGCACAGCAAAGCCAGTCCCAAATTCCTAACCCGGGGAACTGTGAGTTAATGAACTAAGGTTTGAGGTAATAAGTCATACAAAAGTAGATAACGAACACATCATGAGAGAATATGAAAGGGAAAGGATTATTCTAGACTAAAGGAGACCAAAAGAACATAGCAACCAAAAGTAGCACATAAATCTTCCTTGGGTCCTGGAAGGGGCCACAGCTAACTTACTTGGGGTATGACTGGAGGAATTTGGATAACATTTTTGAGTCAATGTTAAAATTTTGCTGTTGTGATAATGGCATTTTGGCTAAGTGGATTAACGACTTTGCCCTTAGGAAATTCAAGCTGGAACAGTAATGGGGATAAAACAACATGGTATGATGTTTTTAGTACTTAATACTTTCAAACACAAATTTATAAAAAGTGATAAAGATGTGGTAAAATAAATCTTGTTGAAGGTCATATGCTTATTATTCTATTCTGTTCATTTTTCTGTACATCTGATATTTTTAAAATAAAAATTTGAAAGGAAATTTGAGCCAATAATTACCTTCCAAAAATGTATCCTAATGATAAAATTAAATGAAATCACAGAGACTTAACTGGAAGATATTTTAACATTATTGATATAGTTGTCAAAATACAATTTTCATATGGATATTTATATATTGTGCTTTACATTTTAAGGCCTAATATAAATATTCCCTCAAATTTCAAAATTTTAATTGTCAGTTATCTAAATATTCAACGAACAAAAGAATCATTAAGTTACATCAATACTATGGCCTAGTAATGATTCTAGCACCAAAACAGTATGGGATGCAGCAATATTATGGAATAGTAGTGATCTTAGCATTAAAAATGTTCAAGATGAATAGTTATTGATATTTTCAAAAACCTCTTATCAACTAAATAAAAGGCACATAACAAATCAGGAGGGATGGTATGATCTTATCTTTAGAAAATGTATGTGTAAAAAAACATCTGCAAGGTGATTCCACAAGAGATTCCACCAGGGGGCTATCCCTGGGTCAAAAGATAAGGGATATTTTTTCCTTCTGTTTACTTACTGAATTTAAAATCTTAAAAAAAAAAATCTGTAGTAACTTTTTTATAAGTTAAAAAAATGATTATTCTTGATTTTAAAATGGTGAGGAGGCTGTTTTATTTTCATGTCATACACATGTGTGCAAATTTGCTGGTAAATTTTGTGGCAAGTGTGTACCACCACCCCTCCAATGAGGTTAACATCTTTCAAATTGAAGATACAAATTACAGAGATAAAGTGAATCTAGGAAGATCTTTCCCCACGGCTTCCCAACAACTTAACAGACAGTGGGAACCCTAACCAACCCAAGTGAGTAGAATTTCTTCTCTGTAGTAAATTTGGATTGTCCAATCCAAAGGTGCCCTTCCGTCATTCATATGCTCTTGCCTAGATGCTGCTGTCTCTGAGGACGCCTTCAGTGAGTCCCTGTCTGGGCTCGCTGATGTTCCCTACTCTCCCACTCTCTGTAGCTGCTCTGGGAAGGCTGTGATGGTGCTTCCTTCCCCTCATGGGGACCACTATGATCCCAGGGGCTCTTCCTGGTCTTGCCCACTGCCTCTGTCAAGACCCCTGACCTTCACTGGTCAGCAGCTCTGATCTCCTGTATGTGTGTAGTTCAGGCCTGAGGGCTTAAGGGCTTACAAGCTTAAGGGCTTACAAACTGCCTTCACATATGTAGTCACATGTGATCATCACAAGTCCTGAGAAATCAAGCATTCACATTTGAGAGAGAAGTCTCTGGATGCAGCAGGTGAGAGCTGGAGATGGGTTTCCACCCTGAGGAGGCTGCTGGTGGGAGACAGGGCTTTCCGAAAGATCTAGGTGTAGATCCTGACCTTGCCATTTATTAACCACATGCAGCAGACAAGGTATTTAATTTCTCTGAGTTTCATACCTTCTTTATCAATAAAATGGAGATAAAAATATCCCGTTACAGGGTTATGATGATGAACATGAAAGTACTGAAAATAATAAGTGCTCAATACATTTTAGTTTTCTCCTCTGAGTCAGAGTTCTTTTGGCTCCACTTCAGCCCCTTCGAGCCTGAGGGACAACACTCTGATTTCTAATGAGAGGAATAAACAATAGAAAGTCCATTGCTGTTAGTCACAGTTTGAGTTTCTGTAAGGGACTTCTGACTTTGGGCATGAGCCTAGGATGCTACAACTTGCTTGCTGTGGAAGTTGTCTGGAAGTCAGAGGCCCAACTGTTTAGACCTTGCTGTCTAGCTCTTCACCTAGTTACTAATGAAAATATTGAGCTTATCTTAGAGTTTCATAGTTCTCTTTATAGAGATCTTTCACATCCTTTGTTAGGTAAACTCCCAAATATTTCATCTCCTTTAGCACTACTGTGAACAAAATAAGAGTCCTTGACTGTTTTCTCAGCATGACTATTGTTGGTATATATAAAGGCTACAGATTTACGAGTGTTGATTTTGTAACCTGAGATGCTGCTGTATCTTGATCACTTCTGAGAGTTTTGTAGTAGAATCCCTGGTGTTTTCCAGACATACAATCATATCATCTGCAAAGAATGAAAGTTTGACCTTTTCTGACCCTATGTGGATACCCTTGATTGCATTGTCTTGCTTAATTGAGATGGCTGAGACTTCCATTACAATGTTAAAAAGCAGTTGAGACAATGGGCGGCTTTGCCTGGTTCCTGATCTGAGTGGAAATGATTTCAGTTTAACTCCATTCAGTATGATATTGGCTGTGGGTTTGCTGTAGATGGCCTCTATCAATTTAAGAAATGCCCCTTCTATACCAATTTTCTTAAGTGTTCTGATTATGAAAGGATGCTGGATATTATCAAAAGCTTTTTATACATCAATTGAGAGAATCATATGGTCTTTGTTTTTAAATTTATTTGTGTGATGAATTATATTTATAGATTTACATATACTGAACCAGCCTTGAGACTCTGGGATAAAACCCACTTGGTCATAGTGTATAATTTGTTTGATGTGTTGCTGGATTCTGTTTGGTAGGATCTTGTTGAATATTTTTACATCAATATTCATTAGTGACATTGATCTAAAATTTTCTTTTCTTGTTGGGTCTTTTCCTGGTTTGGGCATCAAGGTGATGTTTGCTTCATAGAATGTGTTGAGTAGTATTCCTTCTTTTTCTGTATTTTGGAAAAGGTTGAGTAATATAGGTACAAGTTCCTCTTTAAAGGTTTCATAGAATTCTGTTGTGAAGCAATTTGGTTCCAGGCTTTTCTTTCTAGGGAGATTTTGTATAGCTGATGGTATTCCAGAACTTGATATAGGCACAAATGGAAAAACATACCATGCTCATGGCTAGGAAGAATCAACCTTGTTAAAATGTCCATACTACCCAAAGCAATATACAATTTTAATGCAATCTCTATTAAAGCTACATTGTCATACTTTAAAGATCTCAAAAAAAATAATACTTCATTTCATATAGAATCAGAAAAATATACTAGAATAGCCAAGACATTACTCAGAAATAAAAACAAAGCAGGAGGAATCACACTACCTGATCTCAGACTATACTATAAGTTGATAGTGATCAAAACAGCATGGTACTGGCACAAAAACAGAGAGGTAGATGTATGGAACAGAATAGAGAACCAAGAGATGAACCCAGCTACTTACCATTATTTGATCTTTGACAAGCCAATTAAAAACATTCAATGGGGAAAAGGTTTCCTATTTAACAAATGGTGCTGGGCGAACTGGCTGGTGACCTGTAAAAGATTGAAAGTGGACCCACATCTTTTGCCATTAACTAAGATAGACTCTCACTGGATTAAAGATTTAAACCTAAGACATGAAATTATAAAAATACTAGAAGTAAGTGCAGGGAAAACACTTGAAGAAATCAGCCTGGATGAATATTTTATGAGGAGAACCCCCAGGGCAATTGAAGCAACACTAAAAATACATTACTGGGACCTGATCAAACTAAAAAGCTTCTGCACAGCCAAGAACACAGTAAGTAAAGCAAGTAGACAGCCCTCAGAATGGGAGAAGATATTTACAAGTTGTGTCTCCAACAAAGGTTTAATAACCAGAATTCACAGAGAACTCAAATGTATTACCAAGAAGAGAACAAGTGATCCCATCTCAGGGTGGGCAAGGGACTTGAAGAGAAACTTCTGTGAAGAAGACAGGCACCCAGCCTACAGGCATATGAGAAACTGCTCATCATCCTTAATCATCAGAGAAATGAAAATAAAAACTACTTTGAGATATCATCTAACTCCAGTAAAATTAGCCAACATCACAAAATCCCCAAACCAGAGATATTGGCATGGATGTGCAGAAAAAGGAACACTTCTACACTGCTGGTGGGAATGCAAACTAATACGTTCCTTTTGGAAAGATGGATGGAGAACACTTAGGGATCTAAAAATAGACCTGCCATTTGATCCTACGATTCTTCTACTTGGTATATATCCAGAGGACCAAAAATCACATTTATAACATAGATATTATTTATTGCAGCCCAATTAATAATTTCTAAGTCATGGAAGAAGTACAAGTGCCCATCAACACATGAATGGATTAATAATTGTGGTATATGTACACCATGGAATATTATGCAGCCTTGAAGAAAGATGGAGACTTTACCACTTACATGTTTACATGGATGGAGCTGGAACATATTCTTCTTAGCAAAGTATCTTAAGAAAAAGTATCCAATGTACTCAGCCCTTCTATGAAAACAATTCATATAACCCAATAAATAGCCCAAGAATATGGGGAAAGGGGAGAGAGAGGGGAGAGGAGGGAGCAGGATGGGTGGAGGGTGGGTAAGTAATGGGACCACATCTACGGTGCATCTTACAAGAGTATCTGTGAAATTTACTAAAGGTAGAATATAAATGTCTTAACACAATAACTAAGAAAATGTCGTGAAGGCCATGTTAACCAATTTGATGAAAATATTTCAAATTGTATATAAAATGAGCACATTGTACCCCATGATTGCATTGATGTACACAGCTATGATTTAATAAAAAATAAAATAAATAAAATATTGAGCTTAATACCAAGGCCTGAAGAAGTTCTCCCTGGTGGTCACCTTCTCAGCATACAAGTAAACAGCCTGCATCTCCTGGAGCCTTACTGTTAATATGGACTTCTCCATGCTGACTAGAAGGCTGTCATGGTACTTCAAATAGGATTTTTTTTTTAACATATACATGTGATTATTAGGTTTTCACTTTTTGCCTTCACAGAATTAAAAAGTCTTAAAATTTAACAACAATAACAATATTTAAGATAAGGACTAGAAACAAAAACCTTGTAAAGAATGAATGAAGATAAATACATTCAGAAAAGAGATCAGATGATTGCTGCAATGAAGTGTTAAACTATAATAGTAATAGTAATGCAAAGAAAGTAACATTCACATTGTCAAATAAGAGTATGACTGTTATAGAATGCTTTGACTCTGAAGTTCAGTATAGAGTCATCAATTAACTTATTATTTTTTTCCAAAGTCTCAAAAAATAGACAACTAATATTTGTAAATAAAAATAAAAGATAATTTCAAAAAACAGATCATGCCAAATATTATAAACAATAGAAAAAGAAGAAATAGTTCAAAATCATTCAAAATTAATCTGGATACACCTGATATTAAAATTGGAAAAAATATATTATTATAA
The DNA here is from genome assembly GCF_000181295.1 of Otolemur garnettii. Classification (NCBI taxonomy): domain Eukaryota; kingdom Metazoa; phylum Chordata; class Mammalia; order Primates; family Galagidae; genus Otolemur; species Otolemur garnettii. The sequence goes on along the minus strand of NW_003852396.1, from coordinate 10,197,701 downwards.
AGGGGAAATTACAAACATAATTTACTTTTAAATGAGGAAGCAGTATCATGTATCCTAAACAACATATTAACAAGTTGAAGTAAAAATTAATGTCTAAGTGATGTACTTTAGTCAAAATTGAATTCAATTTACATGAGAATTAGTCAATATTTTCTTTTTTTACCTGTCCTTACCCTCACCCCCTCTCTCCTTCTCTGTCTGCTTGCCCCTTCCACCATGCCCCACCATGTCCCACCATGTCATGAATTGTCATTAATTGTCCTCATATCAAAGTTGAACACATAGGATTCATACTTCTCCATTCCTGTGATGCTTCACTAAGGATAATGTGTTCCACCTCCATCCAGGTTAGTACAAATGCTGCAAAATCTCCATTTTTTTAAATAGCTGGATAATATTCCACGGTATACATATACCACAGCTTGCCAATCCATTCCTGGGTTGAAAGACATTTAGGCTGTTTCCACATTTTAGCAATTGTAAATTGGGCTGCAATAAACAGCCTACTACAAGTATCTTTATGATAAAAGGTTTTTTTCCTTCTGGATAGATGTCCAGTAATGGGATTGCAGGATCAAATGGGAGGTCTAGGTTGAGTTCTTTGAGGTTTCTCCATATTTCCTTTCAAAAAGGTTGCATTAGTTTGCAGTCCCACCAGCAGTGTAAAAATGTACCTTTCTCTCCACATCTGTACCAGCATCTGCAGTTTTGAGATTTTTGTGATACAGGCCATTCTCGCTGAGGTTATATGATAGCTCAGGGTGGTTTTAATTTGCATTTCTCTAATTATTAGGGATGATGAGCATTTTTTCATGCATTTGACAGCCATTCATCTATCTTCTTTAGAGAAGGTTCTGTTCATCTCTTTTCCCCATTGATGTATGGGATTGTTGGTTTTTTTCTTGTGGATTAATTGAAGTTCTGTATAGATCCTAATTATTAAACTTTTATCTAAAAAGTATGCAAATATCAAAATATGCAAATATCCTTTCCCATTGGGTAGGTTGTCTATTTGCTTTGCTGTTGTCTCCTTGGCTGTACAGAAGCTTTTCAGTTTAATTAAAATCCCATTTGTTTACTGTTGCGGTTGTTGCTATTGCCAGGGCAGTCTTCCTCATAAAGTCTTTCCCCAGGCCAATATCTTCCTGTGTTTTTACTATTCTTTCTTTGAGGATTTTTATTGTTTCATGCCTTAAATTTAAGTCCATTATCCATCTTGAATCAATTTTGGTGAGTGGAGAAAGGTGTGGGTCCAGTCAGTTTTTTACATGTGGATATCCAATTCTACCAGCACCATTTATTGAATAGACAGTCTTTCCCCCAGTGGATGTTCTTGATTGGTTTATCAAAGATTAGGTGGCTGTAAGTTGCTGGTTTCATTTCCTGGTTTTCTGTTCTATTCCAAATGTCTATGTCCATTTTTGTACCAGAATCATGCTGTCTTGACCTCTATGACCTTGTAGTACAGCCTAAAATCTGGTAGGGTGATGCCTCTGGCTTTGTTTTTATTACTAAGAACTGCCTTAGCTATATGGGGTTTTTTCTGGTTCCATACAAAATGCAGAATCATTTTTTCCAAGTCTTGAAAATAGGATGTTGGTATTTTAATAAGGATGGCATTGAATCGGCAAATTGCTTTGGGAAGTACAGACATTTTAACAATGTTAATTCTTCCCAGCCATGAGCATGGTATGGTCTTCCATTTGTTAAATTCCTTGGCTATTTCCTTTCTTAAGGTTTCATAATTTTCCTTCAACCTCTTTTGTTAGGTATATTCCTAAGTATTTCATTTTCTTTGGGGCTATGGTGAAAGGAGTTGTGTCTTTAATTTACCTCTCATCTTGCTGTTCTTGGCATATACAAAAGCAACTGACTTGTGGACACTGATTTTATATTCTGAAACAATACTGTATTTTTTAATGACTTCCAAGAGTCTTGTGGTTGAGTCTTTAGGGTTCTCTAAGTATAAGATCATATCATCAGCAAAGAGGGAGAGTTTGACCTCTTCTGCTCCAATTTGGATGCCCTTTATTTTCTTGTCCTGTCTAATTGTATTGGCTAGAACTTCCAGCACTATGTTGAATAGTAATGGTGACAGAAGACAACCTTGTCTGGTTCCAGTTCTAAGAGGAAATGTTTTCAGTTTTATTCCAGTCAGTAAAATAGTAGCTGTGGGTTTATCATAGATAGCTTCGATCAGTTTAAGAAATATGCCACCTATGCCTATACTCCTCAGTGTTCTAATTAGAAACGGATGCTGGATTTTATTGAATGTTTTTTCTGCATCTGTTGAGAGGATCATCTAATCTTCAGTTTTACTTCTGTTGATATGGTGAATAATGTTTATAGACTTGTGTATATTAAACCAGCCTTGCATCCCTGGGACGAAACCTACTTGATCATGATGTATGACTTTTTTGATAATAAGCTGTAATCTATTGGCTAGGATTTTGTTGAGAATTTTTGCATCTATATTCATGAGTGAAATTGGTCTGAAATTCTCCTTTTTAGTTGAGTCTTTTCCTGGTTTTGGTCAAATAGTATCTTGCCAAAAAAAGGGACCTATTCCCTCTACCTTCTTTATCTCCGGTCCAATCTCAACCCGTTTTATTAAAGAAAGAAGTGATATTTGTCCACCAGGAATTGTTACTTAAGAAACCATGCTGAACCCCATTGTCACGGTTCTCAGATTCATGTCCCTTGCCTTTCTTTCTCATCCTTTCCCAACCTTCCAGATGCCTTTATCTTGTTTTATTAAAGATTTAGGGATTATAGGAAAAACATACAAAATATTATTAAGCCACAAATAGTCACTCTCAAGCAGGACCAATGATTAAATAAGAAGACAGATCAGGGACAGGAAATAGGATCCAGTTATCCAGACTATAAAGGTTTCCATCGTTGATATAGTTGAACCTGCATTCATTCAATAAATTTGAGCACCTGCTATTCATATAAACTCAAACTGGGAATCAGTCTTTGAAAAAAATTAAAATTAATTATGTTACCATGGTATTTCATAGAGAAAATAGTATCATTGAAATAAGTATTTTGAGAATTTAGGCATTGGGCTGTTCATTTTTTCTGCAAATAAAAAAAGGGAATGGAGGCAATATTTACATTCTGGTGGCCACAGGAGGACAGTGGAAAAGGAACACTGTTAGGAGATTAGGAAAGTGTGCTCTTACTAAACTCATTACTAAAATTTATCATGAAACATCGCCTGCTCTGCTTACTTTCCAATTGTAAAATATAACAAACAAAATAGTTCATAAAGTATATATGTACAATTTTGAGAATAATTATAAAGCAAATATCCCTGTAACTACCACTCCCCCCAAGAAAGAGCCTGTTGTCAACCCTCTAGAAACTCCCTTCGTGGCCCTTCCTCTGCACAAACCTCTCCATCCCAAAGAGTTAATCACTATTCTGGATTTTATTATAATCGTTTCCTTTCTTTTGCATTTTGTGACCAATGTATACTATGTAAATAAAAGCATTTAGTGTTTGCCTATTTTCGAATTTGATATAAAGGAATAGTACCGTGTATATTCTTTTATACTATGAACATTCATGTGTATTGTGTGTGGTTACAGAAAATTCTTAGGAACAGAACTGTTGGGACTCAGGGTATGAGTATCTTCAAATTTACTGAATATGGCTCATTTGTTTTCCAAAGCAGCAGTACCGGTTTATATGCCCTACCCCAGCCATTATTTGGTAGTGTAAGATGTTTTCATTTCGACAGTCAGGAGGATATGTAATATTATGTCCTTAATTTGCATTTTCTTCATGCAAATAATAATTTTAAAAATAAATTTTCTTCATAATGTTGAGCTCTTTTTCATGCGCATATTGTACACTTTGCTGTCCTTTTTCACAAAGTTGAAAGTTGAAGAGTTTTGTCTGTCAGCTCTTATTGATTTTGTAAGAATTCGCCATAAATTCTAGATTCTAGAACTTTGTTGGTTTTATGCACTAGGAACATCTTTTACCTTCTCTTGGCTTGTCTTTTTATTTTCTTTTCCTTTTTTTTTTTTGCAGTTTTTGGCCAGGGCTGGGTTTGTACCCTACCTCCAGCATATGGGGCCAGCACCCTACTCCTTTGAGCCACAGGCATCACCCTCTTTTCCATGTTTTTTAAGAAACAGTATTTCTATTAACTTAATGTGGTCCAATTTATCAAAAATTTATCAAACTTTTCCTTTATTACTAATTTTTTAATCTTTTGAGAGACTCACCCGCTAGTCTTTATAAACTCATTTTCCATATGTAATTGACATTATGTATGATTGAATTAGGAGGACAATTTCATTTTATTTATATCAATATCTGGTTTCCTCAGCACCATTTATTGCAAAGACTGATCTTGCCACATTTAATCTGCAATGCCATTTCCATCATGTTCCAGTGCCCATATATTAAAATATTTATTTTAATATTATTTGTACTCTATTTCTGATCAATTAATCTATCCCTTCACTAGACTATATTGTCTTAATTATCACAGTTTTAAAATTAGCTTTATTTTTAGTAGACAAAATTCTCCATCTTTTCTTGACTATTTCAGGCTCTTAGTGATTTCTACAAAATTCTTAGAATTATTTTATTGAGTCCTATAACAATCTTTTGGGGGATTTGAATTGGAATTTCAAAAACATCTAGATAAATTTAGGAAAATTTACTATTAATAACAGTGAGTCTTTGAACCTATGATTATGGTTCACTTATCGATTTATTTAGGTCTACTTTACTATCTGTCAGTAACATCTTATTCCCTTCTCTGTACAATCTTAAAAATATTTTTTTAAAAAAATCCTATTAAACAGGATACTTTATAAGAAAATTCTGTTCTCCACTGTCCTTTGCAGTGGCACAGACGGATGAGTCAGGCTTTACCAATCACGCTCGCCCACAGATTTTGTTGTAGAAGTGGGCAACTTGAGCGAGGTGGCCCCACCCAGAAAACATTCTGCGAGTAAGGGCTGTGGCAGAATCATTCAGCTTTGGACGGCCGTGGCAAGGCGGAGTTCCAGAGCGGAGGAGGCGTCAGGCAGGCAGAAATGGTTGAAAACATTTCTTTTTCAGGTGGCTGCGTGGTTTTGACCATCCTTCAGGGAAACTGAGCTCCCATGTGAGCTACCTAATATCCAGAGTCAGGTCTGTTGTTTGTAAGTAATAACACTCATCCTATTGTAAAAGGAATATTTTAAAAATGTAATCATTTGGCATTTTCTTGCTAACATGTGGCAAGAAAATAACATTGCGTTTTATTCAGCAACATTTCTAAACTGTTTTATCAGTTGTGTTTACATTTTTAAATAAATATACCCTTTATCATCAAATAATGACAATTCTATTTCTTCTTTTCAATCCTTATACCTTCTCCTCCCCCTCTTCTTCTGCCTTCTCTCTCCTTATCTTTCTTTTTCTCTCTCCTTCCTTTTCTTTAAATATTAGATAGAATTTGCATTTGGGATCACCTGGGGCTTGAGTTTTCAGTGGGGGAAATTTTTTTGCCTTCTCGTTTAATTTGTCAAAAGATTTTCTCTCCATTAGTTTTTAAAATCCTTCATTCATTTTGGTACATTTCACCTCTTGATTTCATATAAGCTTTCAAATTTGCTGCCCTAAAGTTAGTCATAATGCCTTCTGACTCTGCTTTAACCTCCGTAGCATCTGTAAGACATTCTTTTCTATTTTCTACTGCTAGTTAATTGTATCTTCTCTCTGTCTTGCTTTATAAATCTTGCTGGTGATTTGTCTTGGCTTGGCCAAGTTTTATTGGCTTGGCAAGGAACCTTTCTGTTCTATGTTTATTTCCTATTTTATTAGAATGTTTATGGCTATCTCCTTTTAAAATTTCTTTGCTGTATGACTGCTTAGCTCTTTAATTTTTCAGTCCTTCCTCTTCTTGGACATATGCTTTTAAAGGGTAAATTTTCTTTTAACTCCTATTTTAACTGCTTCTCAAGTTTGTTACATCATGTATGTTAATTTTCAGCATAACATACTTTATAATTTCTGTTGTGAGTTCTTCATTGGTTCGTGGGTTATATAAAGTATTAAAAATTCCCCCAAATATAAAGATTTCCTGGTTATACTTTTGATGTCTGTTTTTAGCATCATTGCATTGTGGTCAGGGGAGATGCTCTGAGTGAGTACAGCTCATTAAAGTATACTGTGCTATAAAGTAGACGGTACGGTCATATTCTGACCAATTTATAAAAATGTTACATCAGAAATAATATGTTCTATGTATGTTTGAAAAAAATAGTATTCTGCATTTCTCAGTAGAGCACTGAATACAGATCCACTTGGCTAGGATTGTTACTCAGGTTGTTAAACTTTTGTGTACACTTAGAAATCATTTTTCTACTTCTACCAACTACTGAAAATGAAATCTGTTGCCATGTTATTTAGATTAACTTATCTTTTTATTAACAATTTTAAACTTACACATGTTGAAGTTGCATTGCTAGAAAAATAAAATCTTAGATGTGTTACATGTTTTCTGGTAAATTGAATGTATTTTCATTAAACAGTGATTTTAAAAATTCATTACTTTAAAGCTATTTTAACTGATACTAATACAGGTATATACATTTATTTTGGTTAATACTTGTTTTGTGTATATTTCTATCTTTTAAATTTTAACCTCTCTTTATCCTTATATAAGCAGGATTATTCCCCTAATTTCTCAGTTTTAAATGTTTTAGCTGGCATTTTAATATTTTGTGTAATTACTGTTATTACAGGTAGGTTTGAAGCTACCAGTATATTTTGTGTTTTCTATATATTCCAATTATTCTATATCCCTCTTCTCTTTTATATTTTCTCTTTTTTTACCTTCTTATTATTATTTTATTTTGTTTTATTTAAGAGACAGAATCTCAATCTGTTGCCCAGACTCGACTACAGAGGCACAACCATAGCTCACTGCAGCCTTGAATTCCTGGGCTCCAGTTATTCTTCTTCTGCCTCAGCCTTCAGACTAAATCCTGGGTCTAAACGTACTCACCACTGTGACCAGCACATTTTTTTAAGAGATGCGATCTCACAGTGTTGCCCAGGATGGTCTCAGACTCCTGGCCTAAAGTGATCCTCAGCCTCTCAAAGTGCTGGGATTATAGGCTTAAGTCACTGCAACCAACCCCTTGTCTTCTTTTAGACTGATTTTTAAAAATTCCATTAGTTCAGAAGTTTCTATTATTTTACCCTAGAAATTAAAACAGACCACATAAGGACATTAAAGCACTTTATTTCATTTATATCTCTGATAATTCATATATTATTATATTTCTTAATCTTATTTTTTAATTCCACAAATCATTAATATTGTTTTGTACAGTCTGTGTTCATTTCTAATTACTTGTATATCTACCACTTCTTAGCTTGTCAACCCATTTTGTGCCTGAGACTGTCATCTGCTATTATTTCCAGTCTACTCAGAGTTCATCCTATAATTCTTTTTAATTGGGACTGATTATGGTTAGCTCCCTCTGTGTTGGTTTGCCTGGAAAATGTCTTAAGCTTATTCTTATTTTTACACTATATTATTATTCAGCTTTTAAGATAAAGGTTGGCATTTGTTTTCCCCTAGCACGTTGCAGATAGCACGTCACTGTCCTCCAGATTCCACGGATGTTGCAGAGCAGTCAGCTGTCAGGACTGTTTCTCCTTTGAAAGTAAACTGTCTTTTTTTTTTTTTTCTGGCTACTTTTAAGATTAGTCTTTTTGTGCAGAAATAGCATGCGGTTTCACTCAGTTGTGTTTGCTGGCATTTCTTTCTGTTTATCCTATCTGGGAATCACAATTCCAAATCTGTGACTGGTGTTTTTGGAAAATTCTCAATTGTTATTTAATCCAATATAGCCTCCCTCTATCCTCTTCCTTCTATCACTCTGATTAAGTATAGATTAGAACTTCTCACTCTGTCCTTCATTTCCATATTTTCTAGATTTTTATCTCTTTCTGCTGCATTCACTATAGCTCTTTTCTGGCCTAACTTCCAGTTCTATAGATCCCTCTTCAGCTATATATAATATAAGGACAAGGAGGGACTCTACACACTGGTCAAGGGACTCAAACAACATGAAGAGATTTCAATCATTAACATTTATGCACCAATCTAAATACTGACTGGTACATAAAACAAACCCTAAATGATCTGAACAATATGATATCTTACAACTCCATAATAGCTGGTGATTTTAATACCCCTCTGACAGTACTGGACATATTCTTCAAGCAGAAACTAAACAAAGAAGTAATAGATTTAAACACAACCCTAGAACAAATAACAGATATATACAGAACATTCCATCCTAATAAAACTGAGTACACATTCTTCTCATCAGCCCATGGATCATCCTCCAAAATTGATCATATCTTAGGGCACAAATAATAACAAAAAGAATAGAAATTATTCTTGTATCTTCTTAGACCATCATAGAATAAAAGTTGAACTTAACAGCAAAAGAAATCTTCAAACTCAGATAAAGTCATGGAAACTAACCTTATGCTACATGACAGCTGGCTTAAGGATAAGATTAAGAAGAAATCATTAAATTTCTTGAACAAAATGATAATGAAGCTACAAGCTATCAAAACCTGTGGGATACTGCAAAGACAGTCACAAGAGGGAAATTTATAGCATTAGTTGCCTTCATCCAAAAAACAAAAAAATAGTAAATCAACAACCTAATGGACTATCTTAAGCAACTGGAAATGAAAGAACAAACCAACCCCAAACCTAGCTGAAGAAAAGAAATAATGAATATTGAAGCAGAATTAAATGAAATAGAGACTACCAGAATCATTCAGAAGATCAGTGAAATAAAAGGTTGGTTCTTAGAAAAGATGCATAAAATCAAACCCTTGGCCAGACTAACAAGAAACAGAAAAGTAAGATCTCTAATAACTTCAATCAGAAAGTAAAAAAGGGAAATAGCAACAGATACCATAGAAATACAAAAGATCCTCAATAATTACGATGAAAAACTGTATGCTCAGAAATTTGAAAACAGAGGAAATGGACCAATATCTGGAAAGAATACCACCACCTTCCTAAACTCAAGCAGAAAGAATTAAAAATTTTAAATAGATATATATCAAGCACTGAAATTGGACCAACAATACAAAATCTTCCAAAAAAAGAAAAGCCTTTGATCAGATTATTTCACACCAAAAATATATCAAACCTTCAGAGAGGAACTAGTACCTGTATTCTATAATCTATCCCACTACATAGAGAAAAAAGGACTCCTTCCCAACACCTTCTATGAAGCAAAAACCACCCTGATTCTAAAACCAGGAAAGGACCCAACAATAAAAGGAAAACTTAGGCCAATATCATTGATGATTATTGATGCAAAAATATTCAATAAGATCCTAGCAAACAGAATACAGCAATATATTAAAAAATATACATCATCATCAGTGGGTTTTATCCTAGGATGCAAGGTTAATTCAACATACATAAATCCATAAATGTAATTCCCCAAATAAATAAAATCAAAAACAAAGATCATATGATTCTCTCAATTGATGCAGAAAAGCCTTTTGACAAAATCCAACATCCTTTTCTGTATTGAATGGAATAAAACTGAAAGCATTTTCACTTGGAACTGGAAGTAGACAAGGATACCCACAATTGCCACTATATTCAACATAGTGCTGGAAGTCCTAGCCAATGCAATGAGACAAGAGAAGGACATCAAGGGTATTCCAGTGGGGACAGAGGAGGTCAAACTCTTGCTCTTTTCAGATAACATGATCTTATACCAAGAAACCCCCAGGGATTCAACTAAAAAGCTCTTAGAAGTGATCAAGAAATATGGTAACATTTCAGGATACAAAATCAAGACCCAAAAGTCAGTAGCCTTTTATGCCAATAACAGTTAAGCTGATAATAAAATTAAAGACTCTTTATCTTTCTCAGTTGCTCCAAAGAAGATGAAATACCTAAAAATATATCTAACAAAGGACATTAAAATCTCTATAAAGAAAACTATGAAACCCTGAGAAAAGAAATGTCAGAAGATGTTAACAAATGGAAGAACATACCATGCTCGTGACTGGGAAGAACTAACATTGTTAAAATGTCCATACTACCCAAAGTGATATACAGGGTTAATACAATACCTATCAAAACACCAATATCATACTCTAAAGAACTTGAAAAAAATAGTACTTTGTTTCTAGTACTGGAGAATAAATCTGGAGGCATCACATTACCAGACTTCAGGTTATATTACTAGTCTACAGAGATCAAAACAGCATGGTACTGGGAAAAAATTGAGATACAGATGTAGGAAAGAATTGAGAACCTAGAAATGAGCCCAGTGACATTGCCATTTGATCTTTGATAAACCAAACAAAAGCATACACAGGGGGAAGGAATTCTTATTTAATAAATGGTGCTGGGAGAACTTGTAGCCACATGTAGAAGACTGAAATTGGACTTGCAACTCTTACATTGACAAAAATTGAATCTTGCTATATAAAAGATTTAAATTTAAGATATGAAACAATAATACATCTAGAAGACAGGATGGGGAGAATTGGCCTGGGGAAAGATTTCAAGAAGAAAATTGCAATTTTCTGGGTACTTACAGCAACACCAAAAATAAATAAATTGGACATGATCAAGCTAACAAGCTTCTACCATAACTAAAGCAAACAGGCAGCCTTCAGAATAGACGATATTTGCATGCTATAAACCTGACAAAGGGCTGATAACTAGAACCTACAGAGAACTCAAATTAATAAGAAAAGAGCAAACAACCCCATTTATAAGCAGGCAAGAGACTTGACCAGAAACTTCTTTGAAGATGACAGACAAATGGCCCAAAAACACATGAAAAAGTGCTCATCATCCCTAATCATCAGAGAAATGGAAATCAAAACCACCCTGAGATAGCACCTAACTCCAGTGAGATTAGCCTACATCACAAAATTCTGAATCTGCAGACACTGGCATGGGTGTAGAGAGAAGGGAACACTTTTGCACGGCTGGGGGTATTGCAAACAAACATAACTTTTATAGAAAGAAGTATGGTTAATTCTTAAAAAACTAAATGTTGACCTTCCATGATCAACTTAATCCATAATTCCATCTACCCGGAAGAAAAAATATATAATTTTACCACAAGGACGTTTGGACTAAGATGTTTACTGCAGCTCAAGTCAAAATTGCTGAGATGTGGAAGCAACCCAAGTGCCCACCAACACATGAATGGATTTATAAACTGGTATATGTATACCACTGAGTACTACTCAGCCATAAGAAACGATGGAGTCTTTACATTTTTTGTGTTTACCTGGATGGAGTTGAAACACCTTCTTCTTAGTGAAGTATCTCAAGAATGGAAAATCAAGTATCCAATGTACTCAACACTAATATGAAACCAATATATGAACAACTACACCCCCACATGAAAGAAAAAACAAAGTATAGTCTAGCAAAGAGGAGGAGAGAGGAGGGAGAGCAGAGGAGGGAGACAGGAGGGAATTGGTGGGATCTCACCTCATGTGCACAGTGGGAGGGTGCTCAGCACACCCCCCAGGTGAAGGGCTCAACTACAACTTGAACTTTACCTTAGAAATGAAAACAACGTAACTTAAACATTTGTACCTTCATATTAATCTGAATTTTTTTTTAAATCTGGCTAATATTTGGAAATTGGATTTTTCCAATGTTGGAAAACACATTTTTCACATTTAGAAGTTCTATTTTATTCTTTTTTAATCTTCTAGATAATTTTTTAATAATTTTCTTCTTCTCTTCAGTTACTTTTAAGTTTCTTTATTTCAACAGAGTAAGTCTCTTTAAAAAATTGCACATGGTAATTCTCACATTTGGAGTCCTCACAGCTCTCCGTCTGCTGTTGTTTGTTACTGGCTCTCAGTTGTAGCATTTGGGTTCCTTGTGTACTGACTAACATTTATATAAGCCAATCACTGTCCTTTAAATATTATTTGTGGCATTCTGTGTATAGGATAAAAGAGCCTTCCTCTAGGAAGAATTTGTATTTTCTTTTGTAAAATGTCCAAAAAGGCATTTCCACAGGGTATAAGCTGTTATAATGTGAAGGTGATATAAGGTGATATAATGTGAAGGTGATTATAAGGTGATATGATGTGAATTTGGACTGTGAATCTAGCAGAGGGCTGGTTTTAGGTTTCAGTTTCATAAGGATGTTTCATGACTTTTTGATTTAAAAAATATTTCTTCCCATCTCTACTTAATGCTTAAATAACTTTCATTTAAGTCCCTTGGGCTAGGAGTGAGTTAACTTCTGATTCATTCTTATTCTTTTTTATTTTTTAAGACAGGATTTTGCTCTGCTGTCTGGGTTAGAGTACAGCAGCGCGATCACAGCTCACTGCAACCTCACACTCCTGTGCTCAAGTAATCCTCCAGCCTCCATCTCCCAAAGTGCTAGGACTACAGCTTTGAGCCACTTGACCAGCCCATCTGATTCTATTGTACATCCTGTTTATGATCCAGCTTAGCATATTAGGGGGCTTCTTTGACAGTTACCAGACTTTGGTCTCTATCTCCAGCACCAGAAGAACTTCAAAAGGGGTGCTGGTGAATCACACATTGGCCTTAAAGGCCTGCAAAGGAGTAACACAAATCAGTTACTTCTGTTTATTTTTTACTGTCCAAAGCAAGTCTTATGGCCACACCAACTTCAGGAATGTGGTAAATACAATGCTGAGCATATGGGTGCCTAGGGGGAGGGAACTTGAAATGTTGGTGAATACCCCTAACCACTAACACCCTTCTCAGTTTCTCAGAGCTTTATGGGAGGTGTTTTTAAAAGTGTATTACCAGTATTTGTAATTGTTTTTAGAAAAAGATTTGGCTTAAATCACCCTTTTTTCCCATAAATATATCCCGCTTGTTAATGCCTATTGATATACAGTGAGTCTTGGTCAAATCCATCTTGATTACATGTCTCATTCGTTTCCCTCAATAGTTCTAAGATATTAAAAAGCAAGTTGGTGGCTCTCCAAGATAGTCAGCTATTCAACTACAAAAATTTCATTTATTCTTACATAACTGTAAATTTTAACAATGTATTTGTTATATACAAAACTCATTTAACAGTTATCTTAAGAAACTTTATTTGTTCACTTAGGCTGTTAATTATATTTATTAAAGGAAATTGATTTTGTTCACAAGCCTTAAATGCACTAAGTCTTGAGTTAATTAACTCATAATTCTCTTTAATTCACAAGCCTATATTAATTAACCCATGACTTTATATGTATTAATAGCAAGTGATTTCTTTTATTAGCAAGACAATAGCAGATTCTAGTGAAGATCTTTCCTTGTGCAGTCTGCTTAAAATAAAGAGCAGGTTCAAACACAATATGAAGATTCTTTCTTCTCCTTGAAGGTCAAGGACTTTTGAATACATGAAGATACAGAGTGAAGAAGACAGGTAAGGCCCCCAATCTCATGGAGCTGGGGGTGAGCAAACTCTGTGCTGCGGCTGACTCCACTCTCTTTGTCCTTGTCTGCTGCCTGGGGGACCTTCCCAGAGTGACCTTAGAAACCACAAGTGAAAATGGCATCTCGCAGCCTGGGCCTTAGAATAACAGAAGGGAGGCAGAGACGCCCCTGCTGTGAATGAGAAGCAAACTTCTGTTGAATTAAGCCATTCACTGTTCAGGAATATGGACATACTCACCGGATTATGGATGATGGATAATCTGAGGATTCACTGGGATAGACATAAGAGAAGCAGCAGCAAGTGATAAGTTTTGAAGAAGCATAATGGACACGTCTGTGACACTGGGTCCAGTAGACAGCTGGCCAGACCTGCCTGGAGTGCAGGTGAGAGTTCCTGGCCAGAGAGACTAGATCTGAAGTTGTCATTATTCTAAAGATAATTAAAATCATGAATAGGATTGCTCACAAAGCAGCTGAACATTTCTTTTCTCTCTTGACACAGAGCTGATGTGCAGAGCATCATTCTGGTGTCCTCGGTTTTTAACTGTGAAAGCATTAACTATTCTAAAGAGGGCTTTCTATTGCCCCATGAATGTTTTGAGAAGGCACACATTTCCTTTGCAAACATGGAGTGATTTCTTCCTTTCATACCATCCCCTAAGCAAAGAGGTGAAAGGTTGGCCGCTGATTCTGTGTCCCAGTGAGCGAATACTAATGAGGAAAGCTGCCCTTCGACAGCAGAAGATGCCTTCAGCCAGCAGCCAGCAGCCAGCACTGCTGCGGCAGGGATCCGGTTAAGGATTCAGCCAAATTTCTGAAAATATTCTTTTCCCTGGGGGAATTCTGCTGTTGGGGTGAGTGACAGTGTCAATTCAACAAAATTTTGATATTCATGCAATTTGGCCTTTTTGTTTTGGGATGTGAGTTTGAGGAAAGAGTGAGTGAATTTAGGAATGACTGCTGTACACATTCCTCTCTCTTAAATGTATCTACCTTTATCTCAGCTGCCAGAGAGGTCATTAGAAAAACTCTGTGTCCAGTAATGCAAATGAATCCTAAAATTCATATGTTGCCAAAGCACCTAAGCCAATTTTGTCATTCAATGATATTTTAATAGCTTCTGGTAATTAGAGAATATAGATACTACAGGCTGCTTCACCTCTAATATTTTTCTCAGCTGGTAAACTTTAATAAAAATAAGTCTCTTGATTGAATTTTGCCTGCTAATAAGAATTGTACCTTATTAATAAAGTATAATAAGCAGACAGGCACAGAGCAGTCAGTCCTACAGCCTGCTTCCTAAGTATGGTGTTCTTAAACACAAGTCCCTGCCTGAAAAGGCAGTCTCAGACCAGCGGCATGGTATCCTGAAAACTTGAGGTTAGATGGAACAATGTGGTCCTCCATTAAGTGGAGAAAAAGACGATCAAAGAGAATCCTAGACTTTGGGTACCCCTCTGAAGGTTCCCTCACATAAAATCTTTCTCCCCCACCACATATCTAGAACAGAACACCACTCATTCATTAATAAAAATTAATTCTAGCACATCTTACTTCTGGTGTAGATTTGGGTAACAATCTTTGAAAGGTTTACCATACATATGTGCATGGTGAAATTCTGATTAGTTTTCTCCATATGTCAACTAACCTCTCTTTAAAGTGTAGGTCAAGGTTAACCTGGACATGGATTTATATCACACTATTTACCCTGAAGTATTTCAAAATAAATTAACATACAGAAAAATAATACATTACATTTTTTAAAAACTATAAAAGCCTCAAAAGGTCATAATCAAAGTTCCCATCAAAGCAGATGATTTTGCCCAAAAATGCATCTCCCCTATTCTATACTGCTAAAAAATTAAAATCTGCTAAAGAAAGAGAAAATGATATCTAAAACCAAGCAAAGAATTCTGTCAGCATACATATCACCTGTTTTGGACTTGATATTTGAAGGAAGGACATGAAACTACAGATCCTGCCAGAGCATCCCACCAACTTGCTTCTCAACTCCTAGAAACTATTGGTGGAAAGGGTTAAAATAACTCCCCAGAGCCTCATGTGTGCTATGATAAGTACAGCACTATTTTTATCCCCTGTTTTGGGAAAGGAATTTGTATTAGAACATTTTGTTGACAGTATGTAGGAGTTCCTTGTCAGTAAATGAGAATAGCACCCTTTAATTTCAAAGAATAATGGATAGAGGTGTGTTGGCACAGCCGTGGGTAGGAAAGTTCTAAAAGTATGTGCTGTTTACTACTTACTAAGGAAATAAAGTTATTTTTAGGATAATAAGATGTGCTAACAGTCAGGTGGTAAAATGTTGATCTTTCTTGTAGTATCTAAGAAGCAGCTTTGGGAATGGGATATCTCTGGACCTACAGTACAACTCAGGTAAGATTCAAGGCTCCAGAAAGAAACCTGAAGCACACAGCCCTGAGGGAAGGAGGTGGTGATCTCACTCTGAGACATTAGCATGAGGTTCCTTTTGAGGGTTTGAAATGGCTCCAACACTTTCTTATTCTTCACGCCATGGCTGAGGAGCCCTTTCCTAACAGTCTAAAACACTCTGGGAGATCTTGACTATTTTTATAAATGATTACTTTATTTGGCATCTTCTCAATTATTTCTTCCCCATATATTCCCTTTTCTTTTCCCACTTGGTGGGATTTGACATTCCATTCCAAGATCTTTTTACAATCTTAGCCCAGCTTTAGCCTGGTGATAACCACCCCATCAGAGAGAACACCCACATGGATTGGTGTGCCCTTAGCCTTCTCCCACTACATCTGTTCAATGTAGATAACATTTTAGGGACAGACAGGGAACAGGATGACAGAAGGAAAATTAACATGGGAAAGATAAAAAAGCCAGACAGATAGTTCCTTAGTTTAGACATGACCAAGGTAGAGAAAATTGACTAGTCTTAGCTATTACAAAAGCAGAACTAGCTGAAATTACAATTGAAAAATTTTAAAATTCAAAAACTACTCAACACTTAAGACCCCCACGGAAGAATCAATCAATTAGTCAGCATCATATGATTTTTTTTCATCTCCCAACTTGAAATTCCGATATGCCCATATATTTGTTCACCAAAAAAAATGATTACTTAGGATGGGGAAATTATGCTTTGGGATAAGGGAATCTTTGGAAGACCCTAAGATTAAGAGCAGAAGAAATCATTATTCAAATAATATCACAATTAATCAATGCCCTATTAATATCTTGAAGACTTTCCAAAGGAGAAATTAGTTAAGACTACCATGGAGGGGTGGAGCCTGTGGCTCAAAAGGGTAGGGCGCTGGCCCCATATGCTGGAGCAGGTTCAAGCCCAGCCCCAGCCAAAAACAAAAACAACAACAATAAAAAAAAACCAAGAATACCGTGGAGTCAGCTTGCTCAAGACCCTAGGTGAACCAGTGAAGAGATGAGACAACAGGACTTTCCAGAAGCTAGTTAATGCTTCCCAAAATGCATAAACATTAGATATAGAAGGAAGAAGCTAGGAATTGGAGAATAGTTTGTAAGGGGGCCTTCCTCATTTGCAAGGAAGAGACCAACATCTTCCTCTCAGGTGTGTTCTATCTGCTTATAAACTTAAGTGTGATCTATATGCTTAAAAACAATTAAACTTTCCTATGAAACTGCCACTGCTGCCTCACTCCCTCTTTTTACACTGGCACTGCTGTTGCTGTTTGGTTTCCTTTTTTTGTGCTGGCCAGTCAGGTTCTGGGCACCACGTGCTAGAGAAAGCCTAAACCAGGGCTGGGGTTTTCAAGCCCCTCTAACAGACATATTTCTTCTTGTAAACCTGGACTATTTTGCCAATCTGCTGATCTTTTTAGTGTCCTGTCACACCCCGAATTTCATCCTCCTTTCAAATGGACATGGGTCAAACATTGTATTTGTGTCTCAGTTCTTTGGAAAGAGAGAGAAGACATAACTTCTTGTGAATGTGAAGATGGGTATTGAAATGCCTTTTACAGGTCTTGCTTCAGTCAGAAATCACAAAAGGTTTGGACTTCTTAACAGAAAAGAAAAACTGTAAAATAATTTAAGATGGTTTAGTCTGAGCTGAATGTGTGTAATTGGTATAGAGCTATGGTATGGTACTAAGAAAATGTGACCACAGAAGATGGGTTACAGTTTGGTTTTATACATTCATGGAGACAGGGCCAGAAGGTATTCATCGGTTTGACCCGACAAGGTAGACAGTCTCAAGGGGGTGTGGGAGTGGCTTACAGGATGCAGGTGGGTTTAAAGATTCTTTGATTTTTGTTTGGTTAAAGAAATGATGCTTTGTCTAAAGGCCTGGAATGTTTTAACTTGAAGATATCAACCACCAGACATTTATCTGAAACTCAAGTGATCTGTTAGGTAAATTGCCGGCCTGTAGGTGGGCTTCAAGCTTTTTCTTGGATGGCCTTAGACCTGTTAATGATTTAGTAACTCACTGTTTCAAAGAGTAATTCCAAAAGGGTGGTGGTGGGGTGCAGACACATAGAGGTATGTTTGGCTTACCTTCTCAAGGCTGGCTACTGAGCTTTAAGGTTTTTCTGGGGTCCCCTTGCCCAAGAGGGGGGTCTATTCAGTCAGCTGGGGGGAGTTTAAGATTTTATTTCAGTTCACAAATTTCATTTTGGCAACTGAGTCTTCACTTTAGTGTTGGCTGAAAAAGTAAAGAGACTATTATTTTTATAGTAATTAGTCTGGTTATGAGAAGGCAAGAGATGTCTTTCAATTTATGTCTTATTTTTGCCATAATGAGGCAGGGTAGTCTGAGCTCTCTCCTTTCCTCTCCACATTAGAGGCTGAAAGGATGGCCCACCTGATAACCCCATCAGGTCACTCCAGTTAATCCTTGAACCTTACCACTCAGAAATCTGAAGCAAACATTTTTGGGGTGAATAGAGGGCAGTTTCTATACATTTGAATAATGTATGATGGGAAATGGTGGCAAGTTCATTGTACCCTTTCAACCCAGGTGTCCAATTATACCATACAGGGCAAGGTAAATGAATATGTTTTATTTTCAAGGATCAGTGGGGAAATATGTTTAAAATTGATTGTGCATACTTTATAACGAGCAATCTAACCTCTTTTCCTGAGAAAATGTGTTTCTGGGAAAAACATACTTTAATTCTTGTCTTCAAATGGCCGTTTGTTGTAGGAACATGAGAGAAGTTACAATAAGAATGGGAAGACACTGCCCTTAACAGGCATAAATGTGAAAAGCATTTAAACTGCTAATACTTGCAAAATGTGTTATGGGCATGTGTTAACAGAAATTTTAAAATCAGACATATTTATTTCTTATATATAGTATGTACATAGCTGATAATACTACTGTAGTTTGGCTGAAAGAAAAAAAAAGAAGGTATTGCAGTGTTAACATTGCAAGGCTATCATCCGTCTTAAAGGAAATGTGTAGATGCTTATAACAGAACTGAAGTTAGAAACACAGATTATTAAAAATATGGCATATAAGGGTAAAAGTACAGTTTGTAGGGTGGGTGTGTCCAACACCCCCAAAGGTTCAGTTGAAGCAGAGCTTCTGGGTATTTATTTATTTTCTACCATAGAGGCCCCACTGCCTAGAACAGAGTGGGTATATCTTAATAGCACATGTCATTTGTCAGCCTGTGATACAGTCTGTAGTGACACCAGACTGCCAGGGGCTGCCTGGCCACCCTGAGACACAGCAGGGAGATGCCTTGTGCAAAAGCCATAGACAAGACATCTATTATAGACCGTGTGACTCTTAAAAGACACAGGAGCTGTAGTGGAATCTCAAGTAGCCAAGAGTAATGAATGATGGGAGGTGTGAAATGTTGTTGGGGGGTTTGTTTGTTTTTTTGTTTTAAGAAATTGAGAATTTGGCTCAGTGCCTGTAGCTCAGCAGCTGGGGTGCCAGCTACATACACAGGAGCTGGTGGGTTCAAATCTAGCCCAGTCTGCCAAACAACAATGACAAC
>NW_003852396.1:10161080-10178205 GCF_000181295.1 Otolemur garnettii | reverse complement strand
GCCTGTTGTAGTCCCAGCTACTTGGGAGGCTGAGGCATGAGAATTGCTTAAGCCCGAGAGTTTGAGGTTGCTGTGAGCTCTGATACCACCACACTCTACCCAGGATGCCATAATGAAACTCTGTCTCAAAAAGAAAGAAAGAAAGAAATTAAGAATAATATCAGCATCTTGTAAATTTTAATGGCTTGGCAGCTCACACATGCTTTTTGCTGCATCTGTTAGGCAGTGTTATGTAAGGTAGGATGTTGCTGGTATGGGCATGGGTATGTCTCAAGGCCAGGGTCTTCCTTTCAGAAAAAAGATGCAGAGGAGAGGTGGGGAGTTACCTGAGGTACAGTTGGCTGCAGTTCCTAATGTAACCATGGTGAAAAGGAACATTTTGTTTCTGGGAGATCAGCAATGCCCTCAAAGGATTTTTATAGTTTCATACTCTGATCATCATAACAGAGTGATGGATATTTATGGGTTGATGCATATTGGTGGTGAATGCTATGTAACACATAAGAATGAACACAAGAGTAATTGCAAACATCCAGAATGATGCAGCTGTTTGTCACCACAGTGTGAGATGTGGTCTACTCTGCTCCTCCCTGCCCTCCACTCTTTCAGAATAGAACAGTGGAAGGATGTTAGCACCAAGCTTAGCTTTCTAGGAGAGACACAGAGTGGGGTGTACTTTAGAATATAAGGCTTGCTGAAAAAGAATCAGATTAGGGCAGAGGCAAGATGGCTGCCAAGATAGTCTAAACAGCACCCAGCCCTCATGGGATCATAGCTGAGACAAAAGAAGTTAGGAAGAGGCTGGAACTGAGAGCTGAGTGTGAGCTTTAACCCTGCCTGCCCCAACACACACTGCAGCCACGACAGAGACACCAGCTCTGGGCAGCAGCGTAGACTGGTGCTGAGTTGCAGTTTCTGTGAAATCAAATAGCACCTGATCCACAGGGGAATATAGCTGGCACAGAAACAAATTCTGCCAAAATATAAGTGTCAGCAACATCAATCGGGGCAGGGCTGGAACTAAGAGAACCACCCCAGGTTCCATTAAGCACCCAAGCTTGTCAGGCTGAGGCTAGACAGTGGCAAAGAGTGGCAGCCTGGCCTAGGAGACATAGATCTCCCTGTGACTCAGGCAGGCACAAAACCCTGGAGGATATGCTCATTGGAGGGAACTGGGTCATGGTCCTGAGGGTTACCAGTGACTGGGTGAGACAGAGGTGCAAGGTGGGGAAGGAGGCATCAACCTTCCAAGACTAATTCATTTGCTAGGTGGGTCCTTCTGACCTCACAGAGCACAAGAGTCATGCTCAAGCTGCCAGCAGATCCCTGCTATCTAGTTGCCAGAGACATTTTAAACTCTCCCATCTGAGACCAGTGCTGACTGGGACAATTGATTTGGACCTCTTGAATTGGGCCAATCACCTGAGGACTATACAAAGAGATACCCTGGGTGTGTAGTTGTGGGAAGGTTTGATTTTTCCTTTTCCAGTTGTTGCTCTTGGGGGATGGGGTGACTTAATTGCTGGTATTTCACCATAGCTGAGACTTCAAACCAGAGTAACTGATTCACTAGGGTAGAACAGAGACCAGCTGAAAATAAGACAGAGCCACTTAGCCTCTCCATAGCAAGCAGGTCCCCAGTGTCTCAGACCGTAGCACTGTGCAGGTCCTTTGCAAAGCTCTAGAGGAAAAGAAACAGACACCAGTCCTAGCTCTTGGGCGAAGGGCTGGTTAATCACTAGTCCAGGAGCCCCCAACCCAACTTCACCTCATCTGCTCATCTAGCCAAATGGTATAAATAATCATGGGGAAGAAACAGTGCAAAAACTCTGGTAACATGAATAACCACAGTAGATCAACTCCCTCAAGAAACAACATGGTGGACACAACTGAAGATCCCATTCATAAACAGATGGCTGAGATGTCAGAAATCAAATTCAGAATTTGGATTGCAAATAAGATTAATAGAACAGAGGTAAACTTGGAAATAGAAATTCAAGAAGCATTTTAAAAGTTGTCTCAAGAATTCAACAAATTTAAAGACAAAATCACCAAAGATTTTGACACATTGAGACAAGAATTTGCAGCCCTCAAAGATCTGAGAAATACAGTAGAAACCCTCAGTAACAAAGTGGACCAGGCAGAAGAAAGGATTTCTGACATTGAAGACAAAGCTTTTGAATGCTCCCAAATGCTCAAAAAAGAAGAGAAGTGGAGAACAAAAATGGATCATTTTCTTAGAGAGCTCTGGGAAAATTCCAACAAAACCAATATTCACCTTATAGGAATTCCTGAAGGTGACAAGGTGGCTTTGAAAGGCACAGAGGCTATTCTTCAAGAGATAATGAGGGAGAACTTTCCAGACATGCCAAGAGTTTCTGAAATTCAGATAGCAGACAGTTTCAAAACCCAGCACAACTCAACCCAAATAAGATGTCACCTAGGTACATTATAATTAACTTTGCCAAAGACAATATGAGGGAGAAAATTCTGAAAGCAACCAGACATAAGAAAACCATAACCTACAAGGGGAAAAATATTAGAATGACTGCAGATCTCTCTGCTGAAACATTTCAAGCTAGAAGAGCGTGATCATCGACTTTTAATCTACTAAAACAAAATAACTTTAAATCCAGGATCCTATATCCAGTGAAACTGAGTTTCATTTATGATGGAGAAATTAAATACTTTAATGACATTCGCATTTTGAAGAAATTTGCCATAACTAAACCAGCTCTCCAGGATATTCTTAGACCTATCCTCCACAATAACCAGTACAATCCTCCACCACAGAAGTAAACTCACACAGAAACTTTTGATCAAATTCCAACTTCCACAGTGGTGAAAGGATTAAAAATGTCCACTGGACTTTCAAAAAACTTAATACCCAATATTCTACCAGGTTTATTAATATTTATAATTAATGTGACTATCTTAAATTGCCCTCTAAAGAGGCACAGGTTGGCTGATTGTATACAAAAACTCAGGCCAGATATCTGTTGCAAACAAGAATCTCATCTTACATTAAAAGATAAATATAGACTCAGGGTGAAGGGATGGTCATCTATATTCCAGGCAAATAGAAATCAGAAAAGAGCAGGTGATGCAATTATATTCACAGATACAATAGGATTTAAACCAACAAAAGTAAGGAAAGATAAGGATCGTCACTTCATATTTGTTAAGGGTAAGATTCACCATGATGATATTTCAATTATTAACATTTAAGCACCCAAACAGAATGCACCTCAATTTATAAGAGAGAATCTAACATACACGAATAACTTGATTTCCTCCAGAACCATAATAGTCAGAGATTTTAACACTCCTTTGGCAGTGTTGGATAGAGCCTCCAAAAAGAAGCTAAGCAAAGAAATTTTAGACTTAAACTTAACCATCCTACAACTGGATTTCATAGACATCTACAGAACATTTCATCCTAACAAAACTGAATATGCATTCTTCTCATCAGCCCATGGAACATACTCCAAAATTAATCACATTTTAGGTCACAAGTCTAACCTCAGCAAATTTAAAAGAATAGAAATTATTCCTTGCATCTTCTCGGACCATTATGGAATAAAAGTTGAACTCAATAACAATAGGAATCTGCATGCTCATACAAAAACATGGAAACTAAATAACCTTATGTTGAATAATAGCTGGGTCATAGATGAGATTAAGAAGTAAATTACCAAATTTTTGGAACAAAACAACAGTGAAGACATGAAGTCAGAATCTCTGGGATACTGCAAAGGCATTCCTAAGAGGGAAATTTATAACATTGCAAGTCTTCCTCAAGAGAATGGAAAAAGTAGAAGTTAACAACTTAATGGGACATCTCAAGCAACTGGAAAAGGAAGAACATTCCAATCCCAAACCGAGGAGAAGAAAAGAAATAACCAAAATTAGAGCAGAATTAAATGAAATTGAAAACAAAAAAATTATACAACAGATCAATAAATCAAAAGGTTGGATTTTGAAAACATCAATAAAATAGATACACCTTTGGCTAACCTAACCAGAAAAAAAGAGTAAAATCGTTACATCAATCAGAAATGGTAAAGATGAAATAACAACAGAGTCCTCAGAAATACAAAGAATCGTTAATAAATATTACAAGAAACTGTATTCTCAGAAATATGAAAATCTGAAGGAAATAGACCAATACCCAGAAGCACACCACCTTCCTAGACTTAGCCAAAAGGAAGTGGAAATGTTGAACAGGCCTTTATCAAGTTCTGAAATAGCATCAACTATACAAAATCTCCCTAAAAAGAAGATCCCGGGAACAGATGGCTTCACAATAGAATTCTACCAAAACTTTATAGAGGAACTAGTATCTATATTACACAACTTCTTCCAAAATGCAGAAAAAGAAGGACTACTACCCAACACATTCTATGAAGCAAACATCACCTTGATACCCAAACCAGGAAAAGACCCAACAAGAAAAGAAAATTTTAGATCAATATCACTAATGAATATTGATGTAAAAATATTCAACAAGATCCTACCAAACAGAATCCAGCAACATATCAAAGGAATTATACACCATGACCAAGTGAGTTTTATCCCAGAGTCTCAAGGCTGGTTCAGTATATGTAAATCTATAAATATAATTCATCACACAAATAAATTTAAAAACAAAGACCATATGATTCTCTCAATTGATGTATTAAAAGCTTTTGATAATATCCAGCATCCTTTCATAATCAGAACACTTAAGAAAATTGGTATAGAAGGGGCATTTCTTAAATTGATAGAGGCCATCTACAGCAAACCCACAGTCAATATTGTATTGAATGGAGTTAAATTGAAATCATTTCCACTCAGATCAGGAACCAGGCAAAGTTGCCCATTGTCTCAACTGCTTTTTAACATTGTAATGGAAGTCTCAGCCATCTCAATTAAGCAAGACAATGCAATCAAGGGTATCCACATAGGGTCAGAAAAGGTCAAACTTTCATTCTTTGCAGATGATATGATTGTATATCTGGAAAACACCAGGGATTCTACTACGAAACTCTTAGAAGTGATCAAGGAATACAGCAGCATCTCAGGTTACAAAATCAACACTCATAAATCTGTAGCCTTTATATATACTATCAATAGTCATGCTGAAAAACAGTTAAGGACTCTATTCTATTCACAGTAGTGCCAGAGAAGATGAAATATTTGGGAGTTTACCTAACAAAGGATGTGAAAGATCTCTGTAAAGAGAACTATGAAACTCTAAGAAAAGAAATAGCTGAAGATGTTAACGAGTGGAAAAACATACCATGCTCATGGCTACAAAGAATCAACCTTGTTAAAATGTCCATACTACCCAAAGCAATCTACAATTTTAATGCAATCTCTATTAAGCTACATTGTCATACTTTAAAGATCTCAAAAAAAAATAATACTTCATTTCATATAGAATCAGAGAAATATACTAGAATAGCCAAAACATTACTCAGAAATAAAAACAAAGCAGGAGGAATCACACTACCAGACCTCAGACTATACTATAAATTGATAATGATCAAAACAGCATGGTACTGGCACAAAAACAGAGAGGTAGATGTATGGAACAGATTAGAGAACCAAGAGATGAGCCCAGCTACTTACCGTTATTTGATCTTTGACAAGCCAATTAAAAACATTCAATGGGGAAAAGGTTCCCTATTTAACAAATGGTGCTGGGCAAACTGGCTGGTGACCTGTTGAAGACTGAAACTGGACCCACACCTTTCACAATTAACTAAGATAGACTCTCACTGGATTAAAGATTTAAACTTCAGACATGAAACTATAAAAATACTAGAAGAAAGTGCAGAGAAAACACTTGAAGAAATCAGCCTGGGTGAATATTTTATGAGGAGAACCCCCAGGGCAATTGAAGCAACACCAAAAATACATTACTGGGACCTGATCAAACTAAAAAGCTTCTGAACAGCCAAGAAGTAAGTAAAGGAAGCAGAAAGCCCTCAGAATGGGAGAAGATATTTACAGGTTATGTCTCCGACCAAGGTTTAATAACCAGAATCCACAGAGAACTCAAACGTATTAGCAAGAAGAGAACAAGTGATCCTATCTCAGGGTGGGCAAGGGACATGAAGAGAAACTTCTGTGAAGAAGACAGGCACCCGGTCTACAGGCATATGAAAAACTGCTCATCATCCTTAAGCATCAGAGAAATGAAAATAAAAACTACTTTGACATATCTTCTAACTCTAGTAAGATTAGCCCACATCACAAAATCCCCAAACCAGAGATATCAGCATGGATATGGAGAAAAGGGAACACTTCTACAATGCTGGTGGGAATGCAAACTAATACGTTCCTTTTGGAAAGATGTTTGGAGAACTCTTAGGGATCTAAAAATAGACCTGCCACTTAATCCTACAATTCCTCTACTAGGTATATATTCAGAAGACAAAAAAAAAAAAAATCACATTATAACAAAGATATTTGTACTAGAATGTTTATTGCAGCCCAATTCATAATTGTTAAGTCATGGAAGAAGTCCAAGTGCCCATCAACACATGAATGGATTAATAAATTGTGGTATATGTGCACCATGGAATATTATGCAGCCTTAAAGAAAGATGGGGACTTTACCTCTTTCATGTTTACATGGATGGAGCTGGAATGTACTCTTCTTAGCAAAGTATCTCAAGAATGAAAGAAAAAGTATCCAATGTACTCAGCCCTACTATGAAACCAGTTTATAGCTTTCAGAAGAAAGCTATAACCCAATTATAGCCCAAGAATATGGGCAAAGGGGCGAAGGAAGGGAGGGGAGGAGGGAGGATAGGTGGCGGGAGGGTACTGCGTGGGACCACACCTATGGTGCACCTTACAAGGGTACATGTGAAATTTACTAAAGGTAGAATATAAATGTCTTAACACAATAATTAAGAAAATGCCGTGAAGGCCATGTTAACCAGTTTGATGAAAATATTTCAAATTGTGTATAAAACCAGCACATTGTATCCGAGGATTGCATTGATGTACATAGCTATGATTTAATAAAAAAAATCAGATCAGATTTAAAAATTATAGAAGTTTACTGTGCCCACAAAACAACAACCAAGTCACGGGAAACTTCAAACCAGAAGTGGTTTGTGACTGGCTGTTATACATTCATTCTCTTCATTAACCCATCTCTAGCTGGTTCTTTTAATTTTACTGAATCATACTGAAAAAGACATAAAGCTTATATTTGAGGTGTTTTCATTTATGATTGGGGTTATTGTTTTGGGGAAATCAGGATGACTTCGGTATTGGCTGCATGACTATGAGAGGTTGGCCTGGGGGAATATCTCAACTGTATTGTCCATAACTATTGTCCCTTTAGGGTCATTGAACTGAGAGAGTGACCAGCTATTTATGTTCCTCACTCAGTCACTGCATGTTTTCTTTCCTGCAGACATTCCTAGGTTCTCTCCATGATCCTTGGGTTTATAGTTGCTGTTATTCCATCTTCATGGAAGTCATCTGCAGAGACAAAGCTGCTCACATGCATCTGTAACTCTTGAGAGGACACAACACACAAGGTGTATTGTCAACACAACTGATGAGGGGGGAAATATCAAGACTTTGAAAAATACTCCAGGTATTAATTACATATAATAATTGGAACATGTGAGGGCTGTGTCAAAGAGTTAATATCTTTGTTTTGGATCCCCCAAATACTTTGAATGTATACAAGAAACCAGGCTACACACTTAATGTTAAATCATGCAGCATAAGTGTTCAAACGAAGTTAGAGGGAGGGATCTGGGACCAATTTCATCAACATTTAAATGTATTTATCATTGCTGTTTTTCAAGACTGTTTATTACCCATGATTCAAAGTCTTAGTTGAAGACATCATAGTAGACAGGGGCCAGGTTAGCGTGCTCTACACGTGACACCCTGGGAAGGATGTGGGTATCTATAGGGCCTCTGCATTTTTATTCCCTGAAGTTAAACACGTTTCCACAGGCATTGGGTTTTATGGGAAACATAGAACATGTCCCTCGTTTTAAGAAATGTTTCAGAATCATTCATTCATGGGTCTCATGACAGGTCTGAAATATAGCTCAGTCAGATGTGCCAGCTGAGAGATTTACAGAGGTATGAAAAAAGTAAGTCAGTTGATCCACAGACAAAGTTGTGGTACTGTGATGGGAAGGATATATAGAGTCTGAATATGGCTGGTATTCTAAGTTATAAAGAAATTACTCAGATGACTTATGTATATCTTTTCAAATATATGTTCAGTAAGAGTGGCTCTTGCGAGGCTGAACCCCAACCGTTACTACCTGTGTGCTGGTTCTGTGGCTCCCTGATGGCCACCTGTGCATGGAAACATCATTCAATCCTGCTCATCCAAAGGCTGAGGTTTCCAGCCAGGAGTGCCAGAAGGACACTTCCATATGCCCTGCAATAGGAATATGCATGCCAAAGTAAGATAATTATGTGCCTATTCAGGGAGGTCATGGGCGACAAAAGTTTTTAAAGGGAAAATGAACAGGATTACATCATTGTTTTTAGATGATTATTTTTGGCTGCAAGAACTAATAATAAGAATGGCACCAGTCTGAGACTGGACAGGGAGCTGCTGGATGGATGTCTCTGCAGAAGTATTTTTTGTGTAAGGTTGTAATAACTTTTGTGCAAAGGTTATGGTTTGGGCAGAATTTTTTGACAGTTTATGTTATCAGTCATGTATGAGCCGGAGTGGCTTGTGAATTATTGGCTCTTCTCTTCCATGGTTTCTGTTTTCTTCACTTGCTTTGCTATAGTTTAGATATTTGGCCCTCTAAATCTCATGTTGAATTTGATCCCCCCCTCCACCCCCGTTGGATCTAGGGCCTCGTAGGAAGTGTCTGTGTCCTGGGGGCAGATCCCTCCTGAATGGCCTGGTGCCCTCCACACAGTAATGAGAGAGTTCTTGCTCTGTTAGTTCTCATGAGAGCTGGTTGCTAAAATGAGTGTGGTGCCCACCCTTCCTCTTCTCTCCCCCACTTGCTATGTGACGTCTGTATGCGCTGACTCCCCTGCCCCTTCCTTCCACAACTGGAAGCAATCTGAGCTTCTCACCAGAAGCAGATGCAGGCACCGTGCTTCTTGCTCAGCCTGCAGAACCGTGAGCCAGACAAAACTCCTTTCTTTATAAATTGCCCAGCCTCCGTCATTCCTTTATGGCGACGCAAATGGGCTAAGACATGCTTCAAAGATGGGAGCCACAGTGTTGCAATTGGGCTGGAACGAACCGGGAGGTGATTTGCGCCTGGACTGTGGTGACTTCCATTCTCTTCTGAGCCTCCCTTCGAGGCTGGTTTTCTAAGGTGGCATGAATGACTCCTGCCTCTGGAACCCAAGGATCTCTCTTTGGGGAGGTTGAATAAATGCTAACACCACTGGTTCAGACGGGTGAGATGGTGCCAATGCTAAAGGCACGAGTTTATATTGTCCTCAGGAATAAGATGAAGTACACCCACATATTAACTATGGTGATTTTGCAGATGCTCAGAAACATCACTTTGCTCTTGAAAAAGCTAAGCAGTATTCACTCTAATAGACCTTTTTTTTTTCTGTCCTGCTCTCAAGAGTTGGTGGAAAGATAATGTTTACACTCTGCAGCACCCAGGCTAAGATCTGTCAACAGACCTTTCTAAGTTTATAAAGCAGGAACTCAGCGTGCTAGAAAGGTAGATGTAGTGCTGCAGGCGGCTGATAGCACTCCCGAGACCTGGGAAGTTCGGCATTTTAAAGACATTTCCAAGGAGACTTTGGTGATTATGTTCACTAACTCCACCATAAGCAGGAGGCTCTAGTTACCCAGCTGGCAAGAGATTATCAGAGTAAACAGAATATATTGGTGTTTGTTGTTTTAAAGAGCAGTTGCTTTGAACTCCCAGGATATCAAGTTTGCTGCTGGAGAGGTGAAGGTGAACTGTGGTCAAATCTTTCCAATACCACTTTAGAGAGACATCTAGGAGCTTTTGCCTTCATTCTTTTCAGATTATCTCTCTTGCAAATTCGGCAGTGATGATGTGGCTTTAGTTTGTTGGAAGGATCCCAGAGATGCCACACAAACTGTAGTGAGCATCTTCAGGACTTGCTTTACTGCAGCATCCATTAGAGAGCCGGAGTCTTTAGTATGCCCAGCCCTGAGACTGTCAGCGTGGCCGAGGGGGCCTGGGACTCCTCTGTGGGTAATTACCATGGGGAACGTGCTAGTGAACTGTCACCTGGGCACCACACTGAGTTAGTTCTGCAGACCCCAAGTATTATAGCTCTAAGACACAATGGTGCTCAAGATAATGGTATCATACCGAACACTGGGAAAGGGCAGCAAAGTCAATTTTGACGTGTTAAAGGCCCCCAGGTTTGATTATTTCAAAAAGAGAGAGAATGAATCCTCAAGCTGTGCTGCACAGCAGCAGGCCATCATTTGTGGTAAAGACAGCAAAGGAGAATAAAAAGGTGAGGAAGAAACTCTGCAAGGGAGCCCTGTTTGTGTCTTATGACTTTAAAGCATGCTCTTCTGGCTCCTGAGTCCTTTGGAAGCCAGTGCCAAAGGCTAGCTAGACCCTTTAATTCTGGGAGAAGCTTTGCAGTGCGTATGTGTGTGTGACAGATCTAATGGGAAAGGAAAGAGAGACAAGATATCATCAAAGGTTCTTTTTAGAAAATTGTCTGGTGCTGCCAATCTTTATACAGTGAACTACGTCTGATCTATGAAGACCTCTGGAAATAATAATACAGCGTCATGGTTCTATGAACATATTAATACAGACAACTGTGAAGATCAAAACAGCCCTTTACCAAGTATTTTCTGCCAACAACATCATGATCCTTAACCCTATTCTAAATATATTCTGGCCAGGGTAAGGGAAACCACACTATCAATATAATCACAAAATACATATTTCTTTTCACTACCTGCCTAAGACAAATTATAAATGCTTTCATAGACCAGATAAATATTCTCCACCCAAGCATATTTCCTTTTGGAATCCTTCCATGGAGCCACCTGGTTGACTGTGCGGAGACATCCAGGTAAATTAAACGTGCCTAAGAGTCCTTGATACATTGCTTCCTTAACAAACTGTCATGGAAAGTAAGTGTCTTTGTGTGGCTGGCTCTGAGTATCTCAAGCAAATACTTGGGAAGATGAAAGTAAGGTGATTTTCCTGCGATCTATAATTACATACCTTTTGTACCATGCAGACAAAAATGGTGTGATTTAATGGTGTGCCAAGGAATCCATGTCTATTGGAATTATTTACATGGGCATCCCCAAAGCAAAGTAAAGATAGAAATAATCTAAGTTCAGTAATCTCAAGATTGCCCTGACACAACGAAGGGTAAAAGTTATCAACCCAAACCAGATCTGCAGTTTTTTAATTGATACATTGCAGATGTATATATTCGGGGGCTCATGTGAAATTTGATACATTGGTATAATGTGTAAAGATTAAATCAGGGTAATTGGGATACTTATCGCCTTAAATATTTAGCTTTTCCTAATGTGAAGAGCATTAAAATTATGCTTTTCTCATCATTTTGAAATGTACAAAGGATTGATGTTAACTATAGCCACCCTACTGTAGTTCAGCATTTTAAACAAAGGTGTGTACTGACTGAAAAAATGGTGAGATGGCAAGATTCTCGGATGTCAGCAAGTTCTATTGTCTTCATGGTTCTGAGACTTCTGACCACTTGTAAGTGGAATATAACAAGAAGTTGTATCTGGCAACAATGAGTTGTCATCAGATGAAACAAGTGAGGGACGTGTTCCCCTACAGAGGAAAATATGTTATTACTTTGACCCATCATCTAAGCCTGTGTTGTTCAATGCGGTGGCCACTAGTCACATGGGTCACTGGGTTCCTACATGAAATGTGATGCAAGTATAAAATATACCCCATATTTCAAAACAGTACTATTAAAAAAAAGAAGCAAATATCCCATTAATCATTTTTATAGTGATTACATGTTGAAATAATATTTTTATAACATTTATTAGGGAAAAACTATCATTATACTTAATTTCACCTGTTTCTCCTTACTCTGTAAATATGGCTACTAGAGAATTTTCTGTTACTCATGTTTGCCATGTATAATGCACTCCAGTATATGACACACACCCACATTTTTGACCCCAACTTTCAGGAAAATGCCCCTGGAGAAAGCAAACAGCTCTGAGCTGGGAGAGACAGATCTGGAAAGGACTAATGCTCCTCTGGTGAACATGCAGATCACA
The DNA here is from genome assembly GCF_000181295.1 of Otolemur garnettii. Lineage (NCBI taxonomy): Eukaryota > Metazoa > Chordata > Mammalia > Primates > Galagidae > Otolemur > Otolemur garnettii. The sequence continues at coordinate 10,165,958 of NW_003852396.1, read as the reverse complement.
CCGCCCTCCCATGGCTGCCCACTCTGTGAAGGCTGTACCTTCCCTCTCTCCTGAGAGCACCCCTCTTCCTGCTATGTTGAGGGCCACAGCTATGATGACCACACGCATGCCCAGTGGAGCAGGAGCTGCTGAAGCTACTTGGCCAACCAGCAACACAGCAGGTTCCCTGGGATGTGTGCGAGGCTCCCAGCCTGACACAGCCATGGCCCACCTCCCCAGCCTACCCTACTCCTCCCCTGATTGCTGTGCTCAGCAATGGCTACTCCAGCCTCCTCCTACCAGATCTCAGATCCTCCTGGACTAGAACCCTGTGTACCCAGAAGGCCCAGGCAGGACGGTAGACTGGGAGCCCCCTAGGCACCCCCGATCCCTAGACATACTACCAGTGATATTACTGGATATCACTGATAAAAATATTTCATCCTGCTTTGTCTTACATTGAGTGGGCAAAATAAAGTCTGCAACTGTTCTCAACACCAGATTTTGACTAGTAGTAAAGTCAGAAGAGATGCTTAGATTTGTCCTTCCTGAAAGTCAGTGTGTTTGCAGAATTTCTTTCTGCAGTAGGTCCTTAGTCTCAGAGATTTGAAGAATGAACCCATGGACCACAGATTAGTGGTAAGATAAGATTAATTGGATAAAAAGGCGTACAGAAAGAATAAAAAGGACCAGAGCTTCTGGCAGAGGAAAAGACCCAAGTGGGAAGTCTTACACAGGTCTTCTGTTTAGAGGGATATATGGTCTTGAGAATTACACTTACTCAGGACTTGGTATGTGCAAGACTCCTTTTCAGTGTTGATAAGCGTATTAACAAATGAATGCAGTCTCTCCAGCCCCAGGCAAAACAGTAGGGTGTCCACTTGAGAAGAGGCCCAGCTTTCATGAAATTCCTAGAGCCTAGGAAACTTACATGAAATTGCCTAGGCCTAGGAAACTGGGGACCCTGTCCAGTCCTGAATGGGGGAACCCTATATCAAATGTATACCAGCGGTTCATTCTCCTTGCTGGGGACACCAAACTTGATTAGCATCTCACAAGTCTTAGACAATATGTATAGATGCTACAGAGGAAACCCAGATCGTCTACTGAACAAGATATACCCACTTATGCAGTGGTTATGAGGTCAGGGGAGGGCTACAGAGGTGTGTCCTATGTGCACTACTGACCTACATTGCCCTGCCATGCAGCCTGGCACAGGCAAGGAACAAACCCATCATGGCTTACCCATCCTCATAGGCTTTACTGAACAGAAAAATGTACACAATCAAGGTATAGAAGGATGTGCAGCTTTTCAAACATGCTTGTCTGGTGAATCTAGGGAAGTAAAAAATGACCCAGCTGCTAAGAAAGGAAAAGCTGGGCTTATTTTGTAAGAGGAAAGAGAATTTTTATGTATCCCTGATTTTCATCTTTGGAAAGAAAGTGAAACAAATTTATTAGTATGGAGGAAGGTATGAGTTCAAGGACAAGATGATAAATCACACATAAGAAACACAAACACATGGTGGTGCCTGTGACTCAAAGAGTAGGGCTCTGGCCCCATATGCTGGACGTGGTAGGTTCAAACCTGGCCCCAGCTAAAAACTGCAAAAAAAAAGGAACAGAAACACAAAATAAAATACCATGGTTGAGTTTATGACTGGCAGATTATAATCTTTATTGCAATGGTTGGTGGAATGTTGGGAGAATGTTGGAATTGTCTGTAGAGAGTGGAAGATTGGCTTAACAAGCTATTATTGCCCAAGCATCAGTTGTGTTATTTATAAAAATAGCCATTCTGTTATTTGATAGAGGAAGTTAGTATGCATTTTTGTCTTCTGGCTGAAAAAATACTCCTTCCCAATGTTGATATAAGAAACAAACATCTAAAAGCCACTGTAATATAGCTACATGTTATAGAATATGAAACATTCTCATTCTGAAACGTCACTAGTATTTTACTTTTTAAAGAAAAGAGAATAAAGAAATAAAAAAGAAATTAGCGGTTGTTTTATAGATATGAGATTTAAGGTGTCAAAATTTACAATAATTTGAATATAAAAAGAATAATAATTGGTTAATCCTAATACTCTAATTAAAGGCTACACGCCATAGTGATCCTCAAAAAAGGAGGAAAGTCTAAAATAAAGCTGATACTGACCAGGTATATTCTGTGACAGTGTGTTTTACAAAAGGGAAAAGATTTATTCACTAGGCAACCCAGTGAGGAGGTGAGAGAACAGACTTCAAATCTGTCTCCTTGTAGATAAGTCTTAGGGACTTTGATGGGACAGAGAAGCAGAGTGGTCTAAGGCATAGAGAAAAGTGACTGGCAATGGGGGAAAATGAAGTAATCAGTCATCTGTGCAAACATAGCTGGGGTTCATGGCACTTTATAGAACATATATTTTAAAAATGGCAATGTTGGCATGATATGAGGTAGAATTTTTGGACTTCTGACATCAGAAGGCCATCTCTTAGGCATTTTCACAGGCCTAGTTGAAAGGTCAGTGGTCTTGACCAGCTTGTACTAGATGGGAGCTCCCTCAAGTTCCTGAAAAACAACTGAAGTGACTGTTACCATGGTGAAATAGAAGTGTTATTTATAAGGACCCCAGTAAAGATTAAGTTACAGAGTTCAGCAGCATGGCCTTCAGCTACATGGGAAAAAATAAATAAATAAATAAAATAAAAAGCAAGTGACCAAAAGCAAGCTGAGGAGGTTAAGCATGGCACCCTAATCAGATGAGTCACTCTGTCTGAGAAAGCCAACTGATGAACGTAGAAGGAATAATGGAATTAGAGAGGTTGTTTTCAAACTTTCACTATAAAACTGATTCAGGCAACCATCATCAATGGTTGTTAAAATCAGTATGTGAAAGTTGGTTGCACGGTACCAAAAAATGTGTTACCACCCAACCAGGTTCCTTGCCCGCTGCCCAGGAGGAAGGCCAAAACACTGAGGTAGCAGGGTGTGCAAGAGAGAAAGAGTTTAATACGACACAGCACCACGTGAGAAGATGGGAGGAATTTCTCAAAGCCACCCCCCGGAGAATTTGTTGGTTTTTGCAGTTTTTTTTTTTTTTTTTTTTTGGCCAGGACCAGGTTTGAACCTGCCACCTCCAGTATACGGTGCTGGCACCCTTATTCCTTTGAGCCATAGGCACTACCTGTAGGCTTAGGTTTTTAAAGATAGTTCAACAGACAAAAGGCTAGGGAAATGGGTCTGCCCTTGCTGATCATCCAGGGATAAACCACACGGACAGGAAGCAGAAATTGTCTTCTTGGCTGAGATAGTTCCATGGTAGAGCTTTGTAGGACCTATTTAGTTAGTTCCCCTGTATGCCCTCTGGTCTGGTTACTCTCAGCTGGTCTCTCTGAAAGCAGAGTCTGGAAGATATCTTCAGTCTTATGGCCGCGATGTCATTGACAGAGTGATTGAGGAAGTCACACATCTTCTACCCGCCGTGACTCTTAAGCAGTAGCAATTACAGGAGGGCAATCTAGGAAACAATGGTTAACCTTTAGCTGTGTCTCTACTTCTATAGAAATAAGACTTCTGCCACAATTCTTGCCTTATGGCCTTATTTTACTTTATACAGGTGATTTTAGCATTACCCCACAGATTTTTCACTAATGTGAAACTGAAAACATGCCTTGGTAGTGAAGGAATCTGATGATGATCACTCTCTCACTGAAGTGATAACACTTAGGTCACTGATTGTGGAACACCATGGCATTCCAGGCCTCCTGATAAAGTATGGTGTCCCGTCCTGCGGGACACGGTTATTCGTGGGGCGAGGGGGACCCAGCCTGTAAGAGAATAGGCGAGAAAGAGGAAGAGGCCAGGCAGATTTCTTGTCAAGGCCCGATTTAATGGAGGTAACAGGTCAGTTTTTAAGCACTCAGAGAAGACAAGGGGTGGGGCAAAGGAATGCGGGAGGTAGAGCTTGCATCAATCTCCTGCTGGGAATGTAAACGATGTGTCTGAAACATTTTATGGCTTTTCTGGGAAGAACAGCTCCTTGTCTGATAAGGGAAAAGCAGCTCCTTATCTGATAAAAGTTAGCATACTCTCCGGGATGGGGATGGGCGGCCATCTGGCGTCATTTGGCTCCTGACATCTCCCCCTCTATTCTTTAATTAAGCTTGGCTAGTAAACACGGGTGGAGGGCCTGTCTTAGGCTATGTGATGGGCAACCACATCTAGTGCCGTAGTTTTAAAAGAAAATGGGCAAGGTCTCTGTCTTAGGCTATGTAGGTGGCTTCCACTCCTGGTATCCTTCTTTTTGAAGGGCTCAGGTTGTGGACCTACAATAATCCTGTCATGGAGTTTCCTTGCAGCCAGGGAACGGCATGCCTCTAGCTTGTGGCATCACAATAATCCCGTCATTGGCGTCTCCACAGCCTGCAAAGCCAAGAAGGTCTTGCCTCTGGGGCAAGAAGAGTAAAATTAAGAGCTGTAGAGGGGGTTTCAAGGAGAGTATTAAATTCTTCAGGACTTACATCCTGGGTTGGGAGGTGATGGTAGTGAACCTTGACTGTTTTCTTAAGAGCTGTATTGACTTGTCTTTTGATAAGATCTGCAATTTTTCTGAAAATCCAAGGTCCAAAAGAGAGGATTAAAAGGAAACTAATTAGGGGTCCAAGGAGAGGGAGGAGATAGGGAAGGACACCATTCCACATATTCCATAAAGGGTTTTCAAAAAGTTCTCTGCGCCTTTGTTCTAATTCTGTTTGATGTTTTTTGATTCTGTCCCTTACAATGCCTGATTTATTAGCATAAAAACAACATTTTTCTTGAAGGGTGAGACAAATCATACAGGCAATGAGGAGCTGTAGGGGGTCTACTGGTCCTGGGTCCATGCCGGCATGTGCTAAACGTCTGATTATTATGTA
>NW_003852396.1:10130782-10155508 GCF_000181295.1 Otolemur garnettii | reverse complement strand
TCTGGGAAGAACAGCTCCTTGTCTGATAAGGGAAAAGCAGCTCCTTATCTGATAAAAGTTAGCATACTCTCCGGGATGGGGATGGGCGGCCATCTGGCGTCATTTGGCTCCTGACAGTATGGTAACATAGTGCGTGAAGTCCTCTTGCCAAAAGTCTTTATCCTGAGTCCAGCTGAGCCTAGAAACTACTCTCCAGAATGGTTGTGTAGAAAACCAAGGCTTTCCTCAACGGCCATCATGTCCCTGGCTGGGTCTGAAGAGAAAGCTGACAAGGATGGATTAAAAAGAGAAGAACATACAAAGTTATTTAATACATTATACATGCCATGGGACCTTTCATAAGGCAATAGGGGAAACTATGTATATTTTATGCTAAGTGTGATGGAGAATGGATCGTTGTGGAAAAACACAATTGGACAAAAAGGAGTATGACGTCACGATAAATGAAGAGGAACCCAGCAAAGCCCATTTGTTCAGAGTCTGTTCTGTCTCTGTGTCTCTAGAAGTGATGATTTGGGGTATAGAAAGAATCCCTCTGGAATGAGGATCCCGTGACCTGCTTTGAGGGAGAGTCAGCTGGTCTTACAGCCTGCTTCATGGAAGGGAGGTTCAGGTGGGGGAAGGTCAAAAAGGTTCTCCCAGGGCCTTTCAGCTTAAAACGCATAATACGCCAGGTGCCGTATTTTAGGGTAGTGTGTTCTGAGGCTGTCAGTAGCTAATAGCCACACATGGATACTGAGCGCTCACAATGAGGCTGGTCCAAACTGAAAAAACTGTAAGTGTAAAATACTGGATTTTTGAAGACTTAATGAGAAAAAAAGAATGTCAAATATCTCATTGTAATCAACATGTTAAAATGATAATATTTTGGATATATTGGGTCAAATGAAACATGTTAAAATTAATTTTACTTATTTCATTTTACTTTTTAGATGAGTAGACAAAGTTTAACGGTTTTATAAAATGTAAGTACTTCAAGAATCTTAATAAACTGAATATAGAAGACACCAGCATTTTTGTCACTCTCTCCAGCAGCACATATACAGACCCGGACACTATAACTAACAGACGACTCCCTAAAAGTTCTTTAAGAGTGCAAGTGTTGTTTGGGTTGACAGGTCAGGCTCTCATGTAATTAGGAGATGACTATCAACTAGGTCCGCAGCAGCCCCTCCATTAGGATCTTCCTTCCTGATTTTATGAGCGGGGAACAATAGATCCACTTTATAGATAGCCATCAGTGCTAGTTACATACAGTTCAAGAAAGGAGGATAAAATATACCTGGAGGTGGACTTCTTCACAGATGGTTTTCTTCATGCACATGTATGTATATGGTATCCCCCAAATCCATCTCTGACTGGTTTGTTTTTTAAGCTGTAAGGTATTGAACACATTGACTGCCATACTAGGAAAAAAAATATGCTTGGGATCAGTGTTTCATTAGGTCAAGCACATTAACTTCCCTGTGAGTTGGTTTTGAGCCCAGGCCTTGTGAAGCATATATAACTCACATATCTTTTGACTTGTTTTGATCTAATAAAACACTATGACCCCAAGGATAAAAATTATTTTCTTGTGTGGCAGTCAACATGTAAGAGATGTGAGCTCAAAACTAGCATGAGTTAAAGACAACTCACGTGGTAGTTAATGTGTTAAATTATTAGTCTTTGTGGGTATGTGTGTTGTGTGTGCCTGTAACATTCTGAGTAAAACCTCTTCAGTGGTGGGGTGGCTCTTTCTGGCATCTTGTATGGTCACACTGACTGGTGACCTTCTCCTTTTGCTGATGCATCATGTGCCTCAGGTTTTTACTTTTTATAAAGTTCTGTGCTGAGTTTCCTCCTGCATTTTATAGAAGTCTCATTTACTTTTTAATCAATCTCTTTTTGTTGTTGGGTTGATCAATTCAACTTCTTTACTGAACAGTCTTTTAACATTTCTCAACACATCCACAGTCAAATTTTGTAACTCATATGAGGCCTAAAAATGTCAAAATTTCTTTCAAAAGTGATACAGTCTTTCAAAATAAGCTTTGAGTTTCTTTCCTACTCTTGCCCCAATCATCAATGAAGCTCCAGAAAGTCATACTAATCCCAAACCAAAAGTTTTCTATCCCAAACCAAACTGAGTCCTGTTTAACTTTGCTGCGATTCCAGTTTCTATCTTAGAAAATCATTTGTTTCTATTAAGTGCTCCTGTCTCTCAGAAAGCAAAGGTGCACCTTCACAACGAGAATTAGGAGAAAGAGGAGGCCTAGCCAGTGCTACCAGGGAAATGAAGACAAGGTGTAAAGGTCAGAAAAGAAGAAGCTGAACTGTCATTATTCACAGATTAGATGATTTTTATAGAAAAATGCAAAATAAACATATAAAGACAAATTATTAGAACTGAAGGGCATTTTTAGCATGGTCACTGCATACAAAGTCTGTATATGAAAATTGTTTTTTCTATATGCTAGCAATAAACAATTGGAAAATGAAGTTAAAAATATCATTTAGGGTTAAATAAACCCAAGATGTGCAATACCTCTGTGCTAAAGATTATTGAGCAATATTAAGAGAACTATCCATTCCTAAATCAGTGGAAAGATATATTATGTTCATGGGCTGAAAGATTCAACATTGTTAAGATGTAAATTACCTGTAAATTGATTTACAGATTCAATATAATCTCAATCAAAATCTCAGTAGGTTTTTCATTGGAGATTAAAACATTGATTTTAAAATATTTGTGGAAATGCAAAGATCTAGAATTACCAAAAATATAAAAAAAGGAATAAAGTTAAGGACCTTAACCACAGGTTTCAAAACTCACTAGAAAGTTTTAACAATTGAAAGTTTATATTGGTGCCGCAATAGACCACTGCAATGAATGGAGAGTCCAAAACCAGATTTGTACTTATACTCATTTTATTTTTATAAAACTGCTTCATTTGAAGGGAAAAGAGAAAAGGATGGTCTTTTAAATAAATGCTGCTGGATGAATTGCATATGCATACATTTTTTAAATGTTGGTCTATTCTTTACACTGTACACAAAATTAATTCCATGTATATCATAATCCTAAATCTGGTAACAGGTAAAAGAATAAAAATTCTGGAAGAAAACATCACCATGACCTTGAGGCAGACAAAGTTTTATTAAATAATATACAAAGAACACCAACCATAAAAGTATATTTATCAAGAAAATCTTATTGAAATTAGAAATTCTCTTTCTTAAACAATACAATTATGGTAATAATAATACTATGAAAAAGCAGCCATACAGTAGGAGAAAATGTTTATAATACTCATAGTCAACAAAAACTTATATACCCACAATACATGAAGAACTCAATGTAAAAGAAGATATCATATGGCCAATAAACATAATATAACCGGTTTTGTGAACAAAAATGCTCAGAACTTTGTACAGTTCTCTTTCAAGTTTTAAGTTCCAAGTCCAGTAAGGTTCGATGTCCAGAATTTTGTAATTTTCTATTTCACTGACCCCCTCACTTTAGAGTTGTTTTTCAGAAATGGTGGACCCTCCTTGCAGGATGAGATAATCACAAGGTCTTACACTACCCTATTGTTCAGAGAAGACAGGATGAGCAGCATTCCCCCACACTTTTGCCCAAGAACTCCCTGAGCAACCTGCTTCCCGCCACTGCACGTGCACAAGACCCAAAGGGTGACTGACATCCCCTCCTAGCTCATTGGAAGGTCTCCACCCTGGCAGGGACTCATCTGCTGTTGTTTGATCATGCAGCGTCTGTGCCAGTCTGATTTCTCACTGTGCTTGCATGCCCTGCACTTCACCCTAAACATATAATGATGTTCACTCACTTTATGCATTATTCATTTTACCTCTAGGAAAAAAACCTGACCTCACTAGTCAAGGAAGCAGATTTGAGGCAGTCCTCCCAACTTCCAGCTAATGTCCCTTGCAATAAACTCCCTTTCTTCTTTGACAATCCTTTTTGTCTGAGTAAATGGCTTTCTGGGTGGTGAGCAACTGAGCCTATAAAAATACCACTTTGTGAGTTTGTTAACAATATGGAAAAAAGGTTCAGCCTTGTGACTTTTCAAAGAAATGCAAGTTAAAACACAACGAATTTCCATAGTTGTCCAACTACGCATTCACCACAATAACTAAAACTAAGACTTAAGAATTTCAAGAGAAATGAGTACATATGTTCACCGAAGGACATACATAAGAATGTTAATAACAGTGTTATTAATAATTTCCCCAAACTGAAGACAATCTATATGTCCATCTTCAGTAAAAAGAAAATTATACATATATGGGTATACTTCCATCTAATGGAATATTATATGGGTGATAAAGAAGAAAGCATTACATACACAACTTAGATGAATCTCACACTGTGTTGAGTGAAACAAACCTAGCACAAAAGAGTGCACACAATAAGAGAAGGCCTGTGAGGATAACCCTCTCCTTCCACCCTTCACTGGCTCTTGTGACATTTTCCTCCTGTAAGTCTGCTCTTCAGGTCTGACATTGAAATGTTTGCCCTAAAGGTCTGGAAAGCAATGTTTTTCTTCACTTCTTGGTATTGTTGCAGGAAGACAAGGCCCAGTGGAGAGAACAAGCACCCAAACACTGTGGTTAAAAGAGGAAGGGCTTTATTTCAGCCAGCAGTCCAACAGCACAGAGGAATGGACAATGGCCATACTCCCCAGTTGGCTCAGTTTTCTCCCTTTTATCCTCAGTCAAAAAGTTCTGGCCCATGGATACCTTTTGCGCTGGTCAGTTTGAAGCGGGCTGTAGAAGCAGGCTCTGGCTTTCACAGAACCAAAGGCTTTTCACAGAAGCAGAAGTTTCCAGGACCCAGGAAGTTAAATCTATAAATTCCTAAGAGTTGAGTCATCCTCCCAGATGTATTCTTGGGGTCTCCTGGAGAAGACCTCTGTTCTCTTAGACCTGGCTTTTTTCAGGTATCCTCTCTTACTATGTCTGAATTGTTCACCATGATCAGAAATCTACCCATGCTGTTACTGAGTTGTATATTACCCTTCTCAAGATACTAGTTTTCTAATTTCTTATTTCCTTTATAACATAATGTTCACTTAGAACCCTGGACACAGTCCTTTTTTAAAATTATTTAATTAAATCAAATTAATATGAAGGTACAATTTTTAGGTTACATTGTTCTCACTTCCAGGGTAAAGTTCCATTTGTAGAAGAGCCCCTCACCCAGGGGGCATGTTATACACCCTCACAGTGTACACATTAGGTGAGATCCCGTCTCATGCCTTCCCTCCTCCTGCCCCTCCTTCTTCCCTTTACCCCAAAATTAGTGTTTTATTGGTCTTATGAGTATATAATTGTTTATATATTGATTTCATGTTAGTATAGAGTACATGGGATATTTATTTTTCCATCCTTGTGATACTTTACTAAGAAGTCTTCTGATTATCACTCTTAGTTAAGCAAAGCACAACTATTTTATAATAACTTATAATTCTGTCTTGATCAAATGTTTTGAGCCTTGTGACAAATGTCCGTAAAATCTAGATAATTTGAATGTTTAGCTACCTGTAAGCTTCCGTTTTCCTGTCATCGTCAGAGGTAGGTGGGACTTACAACTTTTTGTGTAGAATGCTGTTTGTTCATTCTGACAACAAGACTCTCTAAATCCTTAGCTCAAATGGTTTAACAAACCCTTATGTTTTATAGAGTAAATCCCTACAAGTCTGATAGTAGCTCAATTAGTTAATTTTGTAACCTTGCTTTTGATGTTTGTTTTTTTTTTTTTCACTTTTATGTTGCTTAAAATGTTTTAAAGCAGGGGTCCTCAAACTTTTTAAACAGGGGGCCAGTTCACTGTCCCTCAGACCATTGGAGGACCGGATCACAGGCCCTGTGATGAGTCAACTGCTAAGCAGGACAGGCAGCAGTGGCAAAAACACCAGACGGGCCAGATAAATGTCCTAGGTGGGCTGCATGTGGCCTGCAGGCCGTAGTTTGAGGATGCCTGTTTTAAAGTTTTATAAATACCTGTCTGCCTCCATTCTCATCCCTTGGCCATAAGGGGCAGATGGAACCAGGGCAGATAGCCACAGCACCCTGGTAAAGATGGGACAAAATAAAAGTTTGGCCATCAGTGCTGCCTCTGGCAAATCTTAGCCGAAAGGGTTGGGGGAGGATGTAAATTAAAATAAAATCCTAGGCACTTCTCTACCTGTATCTAAACAGAACCCCCTCCTGGCCAAGGGGATCCCCTCCCAACAAAATATCCTAAAACTGAGTTCCTGGGTATGAGGGGGAAGGAAGTCAGACATACCTCATTATACCCCATTCTGCCAGTCAAAAAATTTAACAAAACCCATTATTTAGAAATAATGGTTTGTTCAAGATTTAAGGACAACCAACCAGATAGTGGGATATTCTTCCTGTGGTACCTAATCCTTACAGTCTCCTTACCACTTTAACTGGAAATTTTGCCCATTTTTAGTAACAGATTTAAAAGATGTTTTCTTTCTAATTCTTTGTGCTCCCAAATCCCAAATATTTTTTCCCCCAATGGGAAGACTTAAAGTCAAAGCCAAATGTCAGTGCTGCTGGTCTGTCCTTCTTCAGGCATTTAAAAAATAACTCCCCAACTAACTTCAGAAAATTCTGTCCAGAGATTCGGAGGAAATAGTTTTAGGCAAGAAAATGATTTTTTAGTATGTACAGAATATCTTGATTGCCAGTGAGACTAAGCCAAATCAAGGCAACATGCCAGAATTGCATTAAATTTGCTGGCTGACAAAGGATAGAAAGGTTCTCAGAAAAAGCTCAGATCTCACTTTCCACTGTCAAATACTTGGGGCTGAACAGTCTCCTGAAACTGACAAGTTGGGGAGAAACTGTAAATTAACTAGCAATTCATTCTACCCACAAGCGGTTGCCAGGATTCTGATTCTTAACTTCAGGCAAACAGCAAACCCCTCCCTTACGCCTTAAAAGGGAAAGGAAAAACTACTTACCTGGACCAGGAAATGCCCCAAGGCTTTCTTGACTATTAAGGAAAAATTAATGACTGCCCCTGCATTGGGCTTCCTGGACTTATATACCCTTTTGATTTGTTCATTCAAGAAAGGCACAAAATTGGATTCAGACTACGGACACAAACTTTGAGGGATCATAAGCAACCCGTACCTTGTTTTTCTAAGCAATTAGATATGGCATCAAAAGGATGGCCCACTTGTCTAAGAGCATAGCTGTTATTTACAATATTTTACAAGAAGCTGAAAAGTTTACTCCTGGGCAAATATGGTGACTGCTCACACCATGGATTACATATTGCCCCTATTAAATGAAAAGGGAGGCTTTTGGTTACTGGTGAGTGGCGGATGGGCAAATATCAGGCAGTACTTTGTTAGATAGTCCTAACCTAACTCTGAAGATGAGGTCCACATTAATCCACCTTGCAGTCTAAGGACTCTAGTTCACTGTTCTATGACTATATTCAGATTATTGACTAGGTAGATTGTAGTCTCCAGGATTTGCCAGATCAGCCCCTTTCAGACCTAGATGAGGAGCTCTTTATGGATAGAGAAAGGATTACAAAACACAGACCATGCAAATGTGGCTGTGTTGTGGTTACTGGCCAGAAGGCAGATAAAAATCAAAGGTAATTGGGGCATAAGCTCTACTCCCTGGGGTGTCTGAGAACATAGAACCTATGTGTCTGGTTTGTCCTTTGGGGATTTTGTTTGCTTTCTTTAATTAAGATCTCTCAATCTATTGCCTCTTTCTAACCTACCTCATGGCTGGATTAGCTACCTAAAACTGTTTTCATAAACAGAGAAATGTTAGGATGGAGAGTCCATCTGGAAAATACTGAGCCAATATTTCCTGGGAGGAATCCCATATAGGGATGGGTTCTTCTGATACACTTTACTACCTTGGTGGAGAGAGGGTGGTGACTCAACAATGTATACTAAAAGTTTTGATGACAAGCCCAACATTTTTGTTCTTCCTAATATCCCAATAATATCCCATTTCAGCAGGAAGTAGCCAATTAGATAGACATCCTAATTCCCTAAGATTGAGAAATGAACTAAAAAGAAGGGAGTTATAACCAGCTCTATGAACAAAATTCAATGACTCTTATCTGGTTTTATAATCCTCTCCCTTCACTAACTACTTGATTTTTTTGAGTCATTTCCCAGAAATGGTGGATTTTTTGCAAGACAAAGGAGTTGAGATTCTGAAGGCCCCTTGGCAGATTTCCCTGATGCCAAGATTCACCATCCCTGACAGCCCCAAGGGGTGACCCATGATTATTAGTAGGAGAAAGGGATTTGAGGCAGTTTCTCCCATTCTCCCAGCAAGATGTCTGTCATATTAAAAATTCCTTTCTTTGTTGGCAATCATCACTGTCTCAATAGTTGGCTTTTTTTGTGCAACAAGCAACTGGTATGAGGCCAAAACCGCCTTAAAGTTTTGACGACAAAAAATGATTTCATATCTTGGTCCAGGTGATGGTTACATGAGTATTAACATGTAGAGCTTGCTAATAAGCTATATACTTAAAATAAGCACATTTTACTTTATATTTTTATACCTCAACTTTATAAAGTATTTTTAAAAATAATAATTCACATAATAAGGTTGGTGCTTACCAAAAGAAATTTCAGCCAATGCAGAATTAAGAATTTTCTTCATTTTGTCATTATTGTCCAGAAGCACGATTTCTCCAAGTGAGAACAAATTGTGTTTAAAACAAAATTAAGCCTCACAGCTATTTAATAGGGGTCTTTCCCAAAGAGAGAGGTGTCTCACACAAACAGCTTCAGTCTTAAAGACGAGGGTGTTTTTACTATTGTTTTCCATTATTATAAGCTATGGAAAACATTTTTGAATGACTTTTAGGCATCCATCTCTTTTATCTCTTTCTAGCTGAGTCTCAGTTTTATTTATAGTATCCACTACCTCTCTACCTGACTTCTGAGAAGATGACCTCATCCCTAGTTCCAAGGTAAATCCTGATTTAACTATAGGGAAGGAAAAAATAACTTTTTCCTCTACCCTTCTAAGTTCTAGACTAGAGTCTTCATAATGGATGGCAGATTGGCAAGAGAAAAACAAGCAGAAGTTTATTAATGAAGATAGAAGATACCACAGAAATGCGATGGCTTAGAATTAAGGTTTGATTGTCATCTGCAACTAAAAACAAAGAAAAAGGGATATTGAAAGGCCAGAGTGATCAGGAAAATACAGTAAAGAAGAGTAAGACTTGTCCTGCAGATTTAAGGCAGTGCCTTCTCAATTGATGAGTCTGTTATTATTTAGACCCATTCTTCTCTCCTGGTACAAAGAGGAATATGCCCTTAACAAATGGAAATCTCCTTCATACATGTAAAAAAGACTAACTTCCCTGTGTCTCAAAATCATAGTTCAAAATAGTCCTATGCCAAAGGAGCATATTCTGGAGTGGCATAATCTGGTCCTACACAGTGAGTTATGATGAAGAGCACATGGAAAGAGCCATCTGCGGATGTGTGTGTGTTAGAGAGGTGCTTCTGGGAAAAGTCTGTCATTTCTAAGCCAGAGATGTCAGAAGAGAAGTTTATTCCCTGCCTCTCGATGCTGTTTTACCTCCTGACTTCTGGTAAGGTGACTGAGAGTCTTTTGCTACTTGAACTGAAAGACACCCTGGTTGATACTGAGATCTCTATCTGCCTTTCCAGACTAGTCACTCTAAATCTTCATCATTAGATTATGGCCAAATTGACCATTTCAATTTTCTTAACCGTACTTGTTCTCTTTTTTCTCACCTGAGGACCTTTGCATGTGCTTTGCTCTTTACCTCAACTGTTCTAAAACCTCCCTTACCCACTTTACTATTCAGCATCTGCACATTTCCTCAGAGACAGATTCCTAACTCTTCAACTTGAGTTGGGCTTCCTCTTCCTCTCTCTCTTGGCACCCTGACCGGTTCATCATACCCCTTACTTTATCTACATTTTGAGACAGGAGATTGCATTTCAGAGCATGAGAGTCCCGTTCAGGCTCTGGTTGTGCATATTAAAGATTGTATCATTTGGGTGAACCATGAAGTGTCCAGCGAGATTATATTCTTTTCATATCTGACCTGTCTCCTCACTCCCAAATTTTTCTAATTATCACTTAAGGTCTGAGAAAAGTTTTGTCAGAGCCTTTATTTACCTCTAGTGCCCTTAATACAAGAATCACCATGTGATGGAAGATGTGTTTTGATTGTACCTGAACATGAATTCTTTATAGCTTTGAGTCATTTTATCAAAACTCCACTTGACCTGTTTGTCTTCCTCAAGGTTTACCCCGACTAGTGTTGTTGTTGGAATTTCTATGCCAAGTCCTTGATCTCTGGTTCAAAGAATGAAACCACAGAACACATAGATAAATTATAGGACAGAGTTTATAGACAGACAGAAAGATCGATGAGCATGATAAACAAAAGAAGGAGAGGCAAAAGCAGGGGGAATAGAACCTCTAGCAGCAGAGGGGGTAATCCAAGTGGGAAGCCCCCCAGTCTTCAGTTGGGGGTTTAAATCCTATCCTGCAGGCAGGGGGTTTGGGAGAGTATGCCACAATTGGCCAGAGGTCTTCCAGCAGAAAATGATCCTGAAATTAGCACAGGAATATGATCCTCCCAGTTTTTGCCTCAGGCAAGGAATTAGGGTGTGTGCTCCCTACTCAAGGAGGAACTGACCAGACCCTCTTAGGCTGCTTTGTTCATGACCTTGCTAGAGCCCACAAGGTGTAGTCTGGAAAGGGCCTGTTTATGCCTAGAGATGAGAGTCTTATTTCTGAGTTCACCCAGGTCTAGAGAATGGAGGGTCCCTGTCTAGCCCCTAGTAGGGGGACTGTTTGAGATCGGGGGTCCCAGTTACCCAAACCCAGTTGACCTGGTTTGATCTCTTGGCTGAGCTAGAAAGTACAACTGAGGCACAGCAGTAATTGAAAGCAGAAGTGAGAGGAGACTGAAAATGAAACTGGAGCAGCATAGGCAGGAAAGCAAAAGTCACCTACACAAATTTCAGGGTAACAGATTTTATTTAGGAAGAATAAAGAGAAAGTTCAGAGCACTTCCAAAAAGAGTTGGAGGTCGGTCCCCCCATAAAGGAGCAGAAGAGAGAGACAAGAGGCAAAGGTCTCCAGCAGTATAAATATTCTTTGTTTGAAATTGGCTGCAAGTCTTTCATTGGCCTCTCTGTGTCTCCAGGCAGTATTGCCCTTTTCTATTGATCATTGATTGTCCCTTTTTATTGGTCATTGGTTAGCTAGGTTACTCCATCTCCAGACTTCTGGGTCAGTAGGCCAGGTTTTCCTCCTGAGAGAAGATACCTGGAAAAAGTGAGGTCTAAGAGAACAAATGTCTTCTCAGGGAAACCCCCAGAATATACCTGTGAGGTCCTCCACAGGGGACTCAGCCCTTAGGAATTTATAAAAACTTAGCTTCCAGAAACATGGACACTAACACTTGCTTCCGCTTCCATAAAAGCCTAACCCACTTCTCCAACTTGATTAAAACTGACCAGTGAGGAAGGTACCTGTGGCCTGAAACTTTTCCACTGGAGATAAAAAGAAAAAGACTGAGCCAGTCGGGGAGTGCGGCCATTTTGAGACTCTTGTCAGCTGTGGCTCCACCAGCTGGAATAAAGCCCTTCCTCTTTAAACAGGTGTTTGGGTGCTCTTTCTCTCCATGGGGCCTTGGGCTTTTTCACATTCCCATTCTCCTTAAATCCCCTTTCTTAGTGTCCCTTCTGCCAAACAGACAGCTACTGCTGAGGCCCCACTTTGATGGTCCTATGGTCTGAATGTGTCACCCCAAAATTCATATGCTGAAATCCTGACCTCCAAGGTAAAAGTATCAGGAGGAGAGGCCTTGGGGAGCTGATTAAGCCACGAGTGCCGAGGAAGAGACTCCACAGAGGAGACCCCAGAGAGCTTGTTAGTCCTTTCCACCACAGGAGGATAGGAAAAGAAGGGGGCATCTGTGAGTGAGCAGGTCCTCACCCCACGTCAAACCTGCTGGTGCCCTGAACTCAGCCTTCCCGGTCTCCAGAATGCAGGAAGTAAACTTCTATTTTATACAAGCCACGCATGGGATTTTCTTATAACAATCTGAGGGGACTCAGACAGTGGGATTAATATTCTGAATTTGTTGATTTGTTTGTGGGGTGGGGGCATTGCTGATTTAAAGCCATAAAGCAATAGATGGAGCTCAGAGCCTTGCCTCTGGTACCCAGCTAGGCCCCACCTCCCCAGGAGATGGACAGCTCCATGAGTGCCCCCACGACAGACAGGGCAGCATTTCTTCATCTCTCCAACTTGCTACATGACTTTCTCAGTTCCATAATGCTCAACTCCATCCCATCTCAGCTTCTTTCCCTCTGGCTACACTTCGATATTCTCCTGAAATTTTCCCTCTCTAAAATTTCAAGCTGCATTATCTTCGCATTTGAACACAACTTCTTATCTCCCCATCCTCTTGTTCTCTTTCCCCTCCAGACCAGTCCCATCTCACAGGCCAGGTCAGTGCACTTTCTCCCCACCTAACAGCCCCGTTTTCCAGGACTTCCCTTCCTCCCCATGCTCTTGGTGCCTGTATCTGGGCTGAGAGGCTTATCTATAGAGCTGACTGGTAGATTGAGGCTGATTTGCTAATTTAAAAACAAAACAAAACAACCAAATTATTTCTTAAATTGGTCAAACCAGTTTTATGTGCAGATTTCAAATTGTGGGTCCACAGGTAGACGCTCTTCCTTGTGCAGGGAGAAATAGCCTAGGAAATGGAATGCCGAGATCAGAAGGACGTGATTCAATGGCAAACAAGCACCTTGCAGGTTCATCTGCGGTGTAGGAATTATATTCTATGCAAAGATAAAAATTCAAAAGTAGTTTATGCCATATAGCTACATCAAAGATGGCTCTGCTTTCAGTCTTTGAAGTGTCCAGAGAGACTATGGGTTAGCAGGAACAAGAGAAGCTCATTCTACTTTGTCCTTATAGGAAAAGACCATGTGAGCAAATTACATTAACTTCCTTGTTGGTACCCAAAGCCTGCATTTCAGTTATTGTTAAAAAAAAAAAAAAAGGAAAGTTTGGTTGTGTTTACAAATGAGGGAGGTGTTCTTGCCCCTGGAATCCTGGAGTGCATTATTAAAATGATAAATTCCCAGCCTAATAAAATGAAATGGCGCTCTGGATCAAGATAAGGTACATCTTTTCTGAATAATGCACAACACGCACGTTACTCTGACTTTGGCATCAAGACTGCTTTGTTCCCTAAGGTTTAAGTGATATTTGTTCTATATTCCTGAAGATACTTTCATCTTGATGCTTTTTTGGATTCAAGGGTTCCCTTAAGGAATTAGCCATTGTGCCAAGAGCTGCTCAGGACTCTGAACAGCAGGGTGACAGACAGGTTGAGTGTCCCTTCCTTTGCCCCGACCCTGGCTGTAAGCTCGTCTCTGCCTGCTCTGAGCTTGCTCTCTGCGCTGTAGAATGGCAGAGTTAATACTTAATTCCACCTACCTTGCAGACTGTTGATGAGAGGAAAGGGCTTTATTAAGTATGAAATGCACTGCACATATAGATATTTCCACATTTCTGTCACACAAGTATCCTTCTAGGGAGGAGATTTGAATGCCTGGAAATGCTGAGATTTAACTGCAACAAACATATCCCTCTGGGGTGAGCATGGTCATTAATGTGTATCAGACACTGGAGGGACACATTGCTCCTGTCTTCAAGGAGCTTAAATTTTAGCTGCATGTAGAAGACACATGCGCGTGAAGGTTTATAAAAGGCAGGATATGGTTATTTCCTTGCCTGGTTTTTAAATATTGAGGCATCTCCAGACTCTGTCATCTTTCTCTCTCCATATTTACTCCTTCTATGTGTGATGTCACCCCCTCCTGTGACTTTAAATTTGTACTGATGAGCCCCACAGCTATACCAGCAGTCCTTACTCCAACCCTGAGCTCTAGATTCTGTATAGAAATTGTCGACATGGGGCCAGCTCCTCCTCAGATGTCTAATAGGCACCTTAAACTAAGCCCCTACGCCTCAGCCCCCCTCCCTTCTACTCCTCCATTAGTCTCCCTCCTCCCTTCAAGTGATAACACTATCTCTTGCTTTTTCAGTTTATTCATGGAAACGATTCCATCTGAAATTGTGTTTTCGTTTCTTTATGTGCTTTTTGCCTGTTACCTCTGAACTAGAGTGCCTGGCGTGTGTTAGGCTTGTGATAAACATTTGTTAGAATTAATTGTCAAAAATGGTTATGTAGGGGCTGGGCACAGTGCCTCATGCCTATAACCCTAGAACTTTATAAGGCCAGGGTGAGAGGATTGCTTGAGGCCAGGAGTTTGAGGCCAGTCTGGGTAACAGCAAGACTTTGTCTCTACAAAAAATAAAATAAAAATAACTAAATTAGCAAAGTGTATTGGCAGGCACCTGTAGTCCCAGCTACTTGGGAGGCTAAGGCATGAGGATTGCTTGAGCCCAGAAGTTTGAGGTTGCTGTGAGCTGTGATGATGCCATGAAACTCTACCTCAGGCAGCACAGGAATGACATAGAAAGGGAAACCTTCTGGGTTGGGGAAGTGAAGATAGGCCACATGTAGTGGGGTGCTAAAGTCAGCTTGTGCCAGCTCACAAGTGCTAATGATTGATTTTTTAGGATGAAACAGTTGTTAAATACAGCCATTATTAAGAATTAAAATAAATAAACTTGCAACTGAGTAAACAATAGTAAAAATAAAAGTAGTAAGCATTTAAGACCTGATAGTTCTTAATTATTTTACTATTGTCTATACTCTTGAGATAAATTTTACTATATCTGATGATAGAAATACTTCCTAGTGATGACCACTGCTCACCTCATTCCAATTCTACATTTACTCAAATTCTGTTGATTGAAAACGTCCAAAGTGCAAGTATGTACTTTAAGCAAATAAGCGAATGTGACAGATCAGCTTGCTTCCTTTCTAGAGAGCAGGTTATGAAATATTTACCAGCACACTACAAAAGCCATGTAGAAAGTGTCCTCTGAAGGATGGTGAGATTCATATACACAGAGATGGAAAGACTCTGGGCAGGTGCCACAGACTGAGCAAAGTCCAAAGGGAGGAATGAGGCTCAGGTGTGGAATGGGCGTGTGCGCTGGTAGAAAGTGGGAAGGAGAGGTAAAGGACGCAGTCTAGAGGGGCCTGGAATAGTAAGCTGAGAGCTTGGATTTTATTCTCCAGCCAATAAATGAATACCATTGAACAATATGCAGCAGCCTCGTGAGGTGATGAAAGCATATAGTAGATGCTTAGTGAATACCCGAGGCATGAGATGAAGGGGAATAGCTTTGGGAGGCCACAGACTCCTAGTTCTTTGTGTGCCTTATCAGGTCCACAAAGAACCTCTACAACATCCTGAACGTGTGACCTAAAGGTGCTCACCAGGGAGGAAAACTGTTCTGTAAGCTGGAACTTACTTCCCCAGATTTTCCTGAATTGTGTGAAGTTAGATTGAGGTTGCACTCAGGCTCTAGAATGAGGATCCCCTGGCCCTGAACAGAGAAAACTCAGGAAGAAAACGAGACCCAAAATATGGAGTAAGGATGATTAATTTGATGCAAGTTCAACATGATTAACTGTATTCACAGGAAAAAAAGTTGCCATAACTTTTACTGCCAGCACCCGCCCCCCCAAAAAAAACCCTGTTAACATAACCTCTCCACTGACCTGAAAAGGTGAGTGAATGTAATTGTCAGTGTATTTACTTAGGGTGTGTTTCTTGCCACTATGGAAGCTCATTAGTAGCAGCTGAAAGTAATTAGGGGATAATTAAAACAGAGTAATGGGATGGTCAGCGCTAATGATGTAATTAATTTAGTGGTGCTCTTTGTGTTTCGCCTGTGACTGGAGAAAGAGACTGTGTTCTCCTAAATTCAAAGGGGTCTTGCTGTTTTTATTATAAAAAACACCATAATTATGAATGTAGCAATAGCATCTTGGGAAAAAAAAGAGAAACACATCACCTTTCCCCTTATAAACAGTGAATAATAAATCCAACAATGTGTGTGATGTCTCACACAACAATGGTTAATCTGCTCAACTTGATATGAATACAGATGCATCTTGAGCGATGATAATTTAAATGCAAAGGGAGTGTCAGGAGACCCTGATAATGACTTGTGCCTATTTGCAAAAAGGTAAGGAAAATACAAAGAAAGGTTTAACAAGCAACATTTGGTTGCTTTGTCCAGAAAGACATGCTCAACTTCAAAATAATAAGATACTGAAAACTGTTTTTCACTGTTTTTTTTTTTTCCAGAACCCAGTTGGTAACATTGACACTGCTTGCTAGGAAAAAAATGGCTATGTTGCAAATATTATTTTCCCTACAGTGAGAAGTGTGAAAGTTGACAGACTCAAAATGAAGTCATTATGTTACTAAGACCCTGACAAATAGACCCAGTAAAGACCACGAGAAGAGGGTTTTTATACTCATCTACTGATAACAAAAAAAGATTCTACAAAACGGCAGCCTTATGCAAAAATATATTTCTGCAATGACATCTGCCCAGTAGCTGCCTGTCCAAACTCAAGACTAGCATCACACTTTTTATTGATCTTTGTAGCCAGGAATAATTATTATGCATTCCTCCTCATTTTTTTCCCTCTAAAAACCTTTGTCTTCTTTTAGCTGCATGAACTCACACGGTGTCTATGTTCCCACTGCAATTCTCTACTCCCAAATAAACATCTTTTCTTTTAGAGAGCCTTTCTGTCATTTCAGTTGACAGAAGTCTAGTAGAGAAAATTATACCATCAAAGTTCAAAATAAGTATTTGCCTATGTGCTCATATAGAAGCTTGCAGAACAATTTGATGATTAAAATGTCCCACTGAATTTCCAAGAAAATGTATGAAATATTATAGAAATCTGACTGTTTTAAGACTGGTTTAAAATCAGTCAACACATTACAAATAAGAAACTCTTACTTTAAGTAATAATATCCTTCTTGAGTTTATCAACATTATAAAGTCTATAGCAGAAGAATTAATTTATTCATAAGTGTTGTGAGTCTTAAAGGTTTCAAAAACTTTAACATCTTTGAAAGTCAACAAATTCCTGCTGTAAGTTTAACAACCTAACCCAATTAAGAAGATCTAATGGATTGAAGAGATTTTAATCTTCTCTCTCTGCCCTGTCCCCCTTGGCCTCAGGCAGACATTGTGCCTAGTTGGCCTCCCTGCCTCTTTTCAGCCTCAATCATTCTCTCCATCCTGCTAGGAAAGGCTCTGTCTGTTTCATGCCTGGGTCTGGTCATGTCACAGCCCTGTGGGTGCTCCCAGGCCAGCAGACACACAGGCTCTCCTGGGTTTGGTCCCAGGCCTACTCGCAGATTATTTCCTGATATCTGTCCCCGGCAGCCTAAGCTTGATCTATCTAAACCTATAGATCAATCCACCTGTGATTCTGAAGAGACTGGACTCTTCCCTGCTCTCCAGCCCTGTTGCACATCTGACACTCTGTTCAGAAAATCCTCCCTCACTTTTCCCCAAGGCAAACTCATGCCACAGGTCTTAGCTCCAGGAACATCACTTCAGGATTTTTTTTATTCTCCCCCGTCTCTGGTCTGAATTCTCAAACACTGAGCGTTCTCTTTGGCTTTCTGTCTCCACCCCTGGACTCTGAGACACCATTCAACATTGGACGGCTCTGTATGGAGTGCCGCCTGGGACATGAGAACCATGTTGGGTGCTGGGTCGTGGCTGTGAACAAAGGGAAACGCTTTCCCTTGTGGAGTCTCCACTCTGGCAGGAAAAGAGGCACATTTAAAACCAAACAAACAGAAATTAAGTTAGTGTTTCCTAACATTAGCACAATGGGTGTTTTAGATTCGGAAGACATAAAAATCTTGGAAATTTGACCCTGAATTAAGCCAGGCAAGCATTTTTCAAAGACTTTATATTCAGTCTGAGGAAGTCAAGGCAAACACACGTGCACACACTCAAGGGAAGTCACGAGCTCATCAGGAACTGCTGAATCCCCAGCTTCCTCTGCCACCTCCTTCCTGAGGGTCCTCGCCACGCTCCTGAAACGCGATGGCTCTCAGGCAAATTCGTTTATGTCGCAGCCTTGACTGTCATCAGGGTCTTATGTATAGAACCGTATGAGGCTGACTGAATGGGGTCAAGCGGATCCCAAGCCCTGGCCATCTGCCGAGCTGTCTGTGGTTTAGCCAGGATGACTGCCTTCCTGTGGGGGCCGTAGTTCCGAAGACCCTCAAGTTCCTGAAGGAGGGATGCTTTTAGAAGACAGGACCCGGCAAAGGCGGCAGCATGTGTTGCAAGTCCCATCACAATAAGAGGCTGTTCTGATTCCGCAATGTTGGTTGTGTGCAAATGTCGCTGGACAGCACAGAGAAGGCACAGATACACACAAAAGCGACTTCTTCCCATCTTCGCTTATGGTAGGAGCCTGTGAGAGTCCAGTGCGCGGTTGGGGCTGTGCCCCCCAGACAAGGCCCCGCTCTGAGCCTCTGCGTGGTCCTCCCAGCCTGGGGCACCCTCCTGCTCGCCCCGTCCGGATCCGCTCCGCCCTCCGCACGCTCCCTCCCCGGCCTGCCCACACTATTCGCCTCTTCTCGGAACTCTCTCTCCTCCCTCTAAACTGTGCTTTTCACAGTCCTTACGGCACAGTTCTTGTTTTTAGGTAAGCCAGGGCTCCTTGCCCTTATCACTGTTGGCATTTTGAGCCAGATAACTGTTGTTCTGAGCTTTAGCAGTTTCCCTGGCCTGTAGCCACGAGATGCTAGTAGCACTGCCCTGTCACGAAGGCATGACAATCAAAAATATCTTCAGGCACCTCGGAATGTTCCCTGGCGGACGAAATCCCTCTGGGTTGAAAACCACTGATTTAAACCCTCACAGTGTTTATTAATAGCAATAGCGAGAGGATCACCTGAAGTCAGGAGTTTGAGACCAGCCTGAGCAAAGTTGGTTTGTACTAAAAAAAAAAATAGAAAAATTAGCCTGGCATCATGATGGCTGCATGTAGTTGCAGCTACTTGGGAGGTTGAGACAGGAGAACCGCTTGAGCCAAGGAGTTTGAGGTTTCTGTGAGCTAGGTTGAAGCCTCAGCACTCTACCCTGAGCAACAGAGTGAGACTCCATCTCAAAACAAACAAACAAAATAGCAATAACAGCTATAGTGAACAGGGCTATGTACTCGGTACTTTGCCCAGCACATTACAGAGACTATCACTCCGGGTTCTCAGATGAGGAAGGTCACATAAGAAATATGGGCCCTATTTTATGCATGGAAACACTGAGGCTGGGAGAGTGATACCTTGAGAGGGTGAGTACCTTGTCTGACGTCACAGAGCTAGAAAATGGCAGAACTGGGATTTGAAGCAGTTTTTCCACTCTGGACCTGGTTCTCATAGCCTGGACCATCTGACTTTTCTTACCAGATTCCTGCCAGTGTCACCCAAAAGCTTGTCCACTTTTCCCTACCAGTGGCAGTTCTTTCCAAAAGCAGCGGCTTTTCCAGTGTTCACAGACACAGACTTACTCTACCACTCAGAGACTTCAGCCCCAGTGAGCCATGACCCCTCCTCAGAGCCTGGGTCTCAGGTCCTCGGGGTCCCTCTCAAGTGCAGGAGCCAGACCAGCTAAGCAGCACCTCCACTCAAAGACCTGAGTTACAGCTTGGCAGGGGCTTTCCTCAAACGTCTAGGTTTTAGTGATTTCACCCTCTTCCTTTGTTTCCAGCTCCAGGAGACAGCGGCTTTCTGTATTTGCTACTTCTGTGAAAATTTGTTGCTCTCTTTTGACTTTTTAGTTACCTAGTTGGCAGTTCTTAATACCTAGCGAACTGCCCTTTGTGTTAAATTCTTTCTCCTGCACAATACCTGGTATAAAATTGTCTTATGAAATAACTGGTGGGGCTCCTGTCCTGTCTTTTGGCTAGACCCTGAAAAATAGACTCTCTAGCACTTAAGAAAGCTCATTGCTAAACACCCCCAGAGGCAAAGGACAAAAATGAAAATTTTCTGAATTTCAGAAATTTTTTTATAATCTATAACTTAGGAGATTATTATATCTATTCAGAGTTTCTTTCAAAACCCTGGACTCCTGGGACCTGTAATGTTTATCAAGAATGTTAACATATCTGATCTTTTGTTTATGATGAAATCATGGAAGAAAATAAAATAGAGACTATGGTACAATGACAAGGGAGATAATTTGCCATCTGATTTTGATTCTACTTTTCATGTGGGGCCTTTGAACATGCAGGCAATAGGCAAGCACAATACACTGGAGAGGCCAACAGAATCTGTATGAAATGAACTTTTTTAAAAAAGGTATATTTAATACAGCAATAAACTGTTGGAAGGAAATTAAATTGAAATAAGAGAACAGGAGTTCCTTGGGGGAACTTTGGATCAGCACCCTAGGGAGTTTCTTCAAGAAAAGAAATCAATAGGGAACAGAGTCCAGGATAATAAATCCCACTGGTTCATTTGATTAACAAATGCTTTTTTTCCTCCAAGTCATAAAATGCAAAAAGTAATGAGTTTTCATCACAGAAAAAGCACACTTCATGCTCATATCCCCAGCATGGCAATTTTGATATCTTTTCCAGGTACTGCTCTGATGTACTCATTCTGCCTCCAAAATGTCTGAGGACTTTCAACTACACAGTTCCTTTTGTGATAATCTCCACCTTGATTCAAAAGGCTAACCTTATGTCCAAAGCATCTTATTTTTTTTGAGCAATTTCTGGAATGTTCTCAAGGATTTCCATAAGCTCCCTGTAGGACCAGGAGTCATGAGCAAAAGAACTTGATACTTACAAAGAAAGCCAGCTTCCTGAGGCTTAACCCCAGTGCCTGTGACTTGAGTCACAGGATCCTTGCAGCCCTAGCAGAGATTGTATTCCCACCAGGGACCCCTTGCTACATCAATAACTACTCAGACTACCACAGAGATCCTGATTCTCTGACAAATGACAGCTTCTGGGTGAATTAGCCAAGGCTTTCCCCTTAAGTCCTCTCTACTCCTACAATATTTCTTTTTGTGTAGACTGCAACATTCATAGGCTTCTAGGTTTACAACTTCAAATTCTCACAGATATGTTGGGGTTCTATACATGTCTAAGGGCCTTCAGAAGTCCACATTTGCTTGAAATTTCTGCATACATCATAATAAAATGTATTAAACAGGTAGATAAAAATTATGATCTAGTGCAAAGAATCTGGGATTCTTATACTGATTCTATTACCAGTAAGCTCTAGAAACAAATAAGTTCCCCAATCTGCATTAATTATCTCAGTTGTGGAGGCAGAGCAAGATGGTGGAGGAGATGCATCCCTGGGTCAACTCTCCTCGCGGTTTCAGGTAGAACAGAGACAAACCAAAAATGAGATAGAGACACGCAGGCCCCCAGGCTCTCAGACCGTAGCATTATACACATCCTTGGCAAAGCGCTAGGGGAAAAGGTACAGTCACCAGTCCCAGCCTTTGCCCAAAAAGGCTAGTAAAATACTACTCCCAGAGTCCCCAACCCAACTTCCTCTTACCTGCTCACCTAGCCAAACAGAGTAAATCCATCATGGGGCGGAGTCAGTGGAAAAACTCAGGTAGTATGAATAACCAGAGTAGATCAACCCCCCCAAGGAAGGATGTGGCAGATGTATCTGAAGATCCAACCCATAAAGAAATGGCTGAGATGACAGAAATCGAGTTCAGAATGTGGATAGTAAATAAGATTAATAGAATGGAAGAAAGGACAAAGCTGGAACTTCAAGAAATTATTCAAAAAATGTCTCAAGAAATTATTCAAAAGATGACTCAAGAATTCAACAATTTCAAAGATAAAATGATCAAAGATTTTGAAACATTGAGACAAGAGTTCGTAGCCCTCAAAGTTTTGAAAAATACAGTTGAATCTCTTCGTAACAGAGTGAAAGAGGCTGAGGAAAGGATCGCTGACATTGAAGACAAAGCTTTTGAACAAGCCCAAGAGCACAAAGATGAAAAGAAGTGGAAAGCAAAAATGGACCTTTCTCTCAGAGAGCTCTGGGATAATTCAAAGAAAACTAATATTCACCTTATAGGAATCCCTGAAAGCGACAAAACTGCCTCACAAAACACAGAGGCTCTTCTTCATGAAATTTTGAAAGAGAACTTTCCAGACATGCCAAGAGATTCTGAAATTCAGATAGCAGATAGTTTCAGAACCCCAGCACAACTCAACCCAAACAAGACATCCCTCAGGCACATCATAATTAACTTCACTAAAGTTAATATGAAAGAGAAAATTCTGAAAGCAGTTAGACTCAAGAAAACTCAACCTACAAAGGAAAGAGTATTAGAATGACTACAGATCTTCCTGCTGAAATCTTTCAGGCTACAAGAGGATGGTCAGCAACTTTTAATCTCCTAAAATAAAACAACTTCCAACCCAGGATCCTATATCCAGCTAAACTGAGTTTCATCTATGACAGAGAAATTAAATATTTTAATGACATCCACATGTTGAAGAAGTTTGCCATAACAAAACCAGCTCTGCAGGAAATTCTCAAACCTATCCTCCATAATGACCACTGCAATCCCCCACTACAAAAGTAAACTCACCCAGAAACTTTTGATCAAATTCCAACTTCCACAGTGGTGAAAGGATTAAAAATGTCTACTGGATGTTCAAGCAATTCGAGGACCAATATCCCACCAGGTCTATCAATAATTTCAATCAATGTGAATGGCTTAAACTACCCATTAAAGAGGCATAGATTGGCTGATTGGATACAGAAACTCAGACCAGACATGTGTTGTATCCAAGAATCACGTATTACTTTAAAAGAAAAAAGGTGTTGTAATTTTATTTGCAGATATGTTAAGGTTTAAAACAACAAAAATAAGCAAAGATAAAGATGGCCACTTTATATTTGTTAAGGGCAATACTCAATACAATGAGGTCTCAATTATCAATATCTATGCACCCAACCAGAATGCACCTCAATTTATAAGAGATACTCTAACAGGCATGAGCAACTTGATCTCTCCCAGCTCTATCATAGTCGGAGATTTAAACACTCCTTTGGCAGTGTCGGATAGATCCTCAAATAAGAAGCTTAGCAAGAAAATTTTAGATTTAACTATTCACTTTTGGACCTAACAGACATCTACACAACATTTCATCCTAACAAAACTGAATACACATTTTGCTCTTCAGTCCATGGAACATACGCCAAAATCAATCACATCCTAGGCCATAAGTCTAACCTAAGTAAAATTAAAAGAATAGAAATTATTCCATGCATCATCTCAGACCATCATGGAATAAAAGTTGAACTCAGTGACAACAGGAATCTACAAAAACATGGAAGCTAAATAACCTTATGCTGAATTATCATTCAGATGGGTCAGAGACAAGATCAAGAAGGAAATTACCAAATTTTTAGAACAAAATGACAATGGAGACACGAGTTGTCAGAACCTCTGGGATACTGCAAAGGCAGTCCTAAGAGGGAAATTTATAGCTCTGCGAGCCTTACTCAAGACAATGCAAAGAGAGGAAGTTAACAACTTAATGGGACATCTCAAGCAACTAGAAAAAGAACATTCCAATCCCAAACCCAGCAGAAGAAAAGAAATAACCAAAATTAGAGCAGAATTAAATGAAATAGAAAACAAAAGGATTATAGAACAGATCAATAAATGAAAAAGTTGGTTTTTTGAAAAGGTCAATAAAATAGATGAACCTTTGGCAAATCTAACCAAGAAAAAAAGAGTAAAATCTCTAATCTCATCAATCAGAAATGGTAAAGATGAAATAACAACAAACCCCTAGAAATTCAAAAAATCCTCAATGAATATTACAAGAAATTTTATTCTCAGAAATATGAAAATCTGAAGGAAATTGACCATTATTTGGAAGCACGCCACCTCCCAAGACTCAGCCAGAATGAAGTGGAAACGCTGAACAGGCCTAAATCAAGTTCTAAAATAGCATCAACTATACAAAATCTCCCTAAAAGGAAAAGCCCAGGACCAGATGGCTTCACATCAGAATTCTACCAACCCTTTAAAGAGGAACTAGTACCTATATTACTCAACCTTTTCCAAAATATAGAAAAAGACAGAATACTACCCAACACATTCTATGAAGCAAACATCTTGATTCTCAAACCAGAAAAAGACCCAACAAGAAAAGAAAATTATAGGCCAAAATCACTAATGTATATTGATGCAAAAATATTCAACAAGATCCTAACCAACAGAATCCAGCAACACATCAAACAAATTTTACACCACGACCAAGTGGGTTTTATCCCAGGATCTCAAGGCTGGTTCAACATACATAAGTCTATAAATATAATTCATCACAAAAACAAATTCAAAAACAAAGACAATATGACTCTCTCAACTGAAGCAGAAAAGCTTTTGATAATATCCAGCATCCCTTCATGATCATAACACTTATGAAAATTGATATAGAAGAGACATTTCTTAAACTGATAGAGGCCATCTACAGCAAACCCACAGCCAATATTGTATAGAATGGAGTTAAATTGAAATCATCTCCACTCAGATCAGGAACCAGGCAAAGGTGCCCTTGTCTCCATTGCTCTTTAACATTGTAATGGAAGTTTTAGCCATCACAATTAGGGAAGAAAAGGTGATTAAGGGCATCCATATAGGGTCAGAAGAGATTATACTTTCACTTTT